>NC_135327.1:101716779-102026093 GCF_023851605.1 Tamandua tetradactyla
GTAGTGAACTCTTTAAGGCAAAATAACTTGTGTCTTTGAAAATATTAATACACTGAGCTGTGTCCCTGCTTAGCCAATGGAAGAAGAGGGCTATCTCTGCAAAACATTCACATACACACATTTACCTTTAAAAACAAATGTCTTCTATTGCTCTGCATAGGATGAGTCTACATAAATAGTTACTGTTCAGATTTGCTTTGGTGAACTATTGGACTCGTGCCACTTTTTTTTTTTTTGCTTATGATTTGACCATATCTTAAATCAGTGGTTCTCAGTGCACAGTATCCAGACCAGCAGCAGCAGTAACATTACCTGAGAACTTGCTAGAAACGTAAATTCTCAAGCCCTGCCCAGACTTGCAAAATCAGAAACTCTGGGGGTAGCCCCAGCAGTCAGGTTCCAACAGGCCATCCAGGTCAGCCTGATTCACACTAAAACTTGAGAACCATTGTCTTGGAGAATTGATTTAGATTCAGTCCATAATCTAAACTTCAGACTGTCTTTTAAATTCTGAAAAGTTACTTTTTTTTAAAACTTTTTTATTGTATAATAAATATATAAAGCAAAGAAAGAATGAAAATTACTTTTGTATATGGAATCTAGGTAAATATTATTTGATGAAACATATTTGAAACTGAAGATAAACTATTTCGAATTTAACATGTTATTTTCTATATTCTCTGTTAACAGATAAAATTAAATGGCAGTAACTATCTGAAGATAGCTTTTAAAAATGGGCTAAATTTTATATCAGCTTGACTTTGAATGTGCTATAAAAATAATTCTTGGCATAAATACATTTTCTTTCAGCAAGAGCTGATCTACTTCACATTCAGCAGACAGGGAAGTGGGGCGCACACTGTGAACCTCAGCCTTCTGCTGCAGAGATGCAATGAAGTCCAGCTCTGGGTGGCCACTGAAATTCTGCTCTGCAGCCAGCTGGGCAAGCGAGTGCAGCTGGTGAAGAAGTTCATCAAAATTGCAGCTCAGTAAGTTTCTCCTGGTGGAAAGTGCTGTTCCTCTAATCCCCTTGAGAGCTTGCAATTTTTCCCCCTTGTGCTGATAAGAAGGGCTAGAATGTGAAAGCGCAATATTGAGTTAAGTGACCAAATGACGGAAAAGGTCTGTTTTTGAATATGTATTTCTTTACATTTGCGGTATTTATATTTTAAAGTAAATGTCAAATTACAAGACTAAAGCACCACATTATAGTTGGAACTAAGAAGTAGGTAGTATGTCATCCTCCATCCTGCAGCTAAATCACAGTGTAGTCGGGGAAATACAGCAGGCTGGAAAATTGGGGAAGATGATGCGAGGGAGTGAGAATCACTGAAATTCAGATGCATGCTAGGATTCCACTCTTAGCTCCTTGCTGCCCACTGTGAACTTTGCAGATACCTTAGAAGGCCCTGCGCTGGCTTCACCCCAAGCACCTCAGGCTCTGACTGTCCATCTCTTCCTGTGTATACCATGCTCCAAGCCTGGACATGTGTTGATGGCTCTGCCGAGTATGGCCACTTGCACCCAGCAGACTGCTGTGATTCTTCAAGACGCAGCTTAAATATTACTTCTTTCCTAATGCTAACTCTGACTTAGCAGTGCAGGGCTGGCTCCTTCCTACCCCCCGCCACCCCTGCAATATACACATTGTTTTTTAAAGCTTATTATATTATCTTTATCTTGAAATTTCTACTTATTAAATTTATCTGTCTTCACTGGACTGTATAAGCTGCCAGAGGACAGGGAGCATATCTAATGAGTCATTGTGCTTGCTGTGTCTGGTAAAGAGCTTGGTAAATAGCAGTGACTCAGTAAATGTTGGTTCAATGAAATTCTAGTTAACTTGCTGCGAGCCTCTTTAAAAATACCAGATTAGTACCCTGAGACCATTAACAGAAGCAGGAAGAGATAGCTCCTGGATCAAAGTCTTCCCCAGTACTATTTGCTTCTGAGTCTTCCCATTTCATTTCTCCATTGCCCTTCAAGGTAGTTTTCATATCACACAGTGTGGAGTGCCTCTCAGTGTGATATATTCTGGAAATGTGCATTGATTACCCATTATGTGTGCAGATCTGTGCACAGTAGTGTGGGGAAATTAGACTGAGTCTACTTTCCATCGCTGCTGTCATGGAAGTTGCAGTCTTCAGGGGCATAATTTTACAACGCACATGGCTAATGTTGTAAGGAGAATGGGGAAGTTTCCTATCATGGGGTCAGATTCTACTGGGGGCTTTAGCGGAGGGAAAGATCATAGCCAAAAGGTGGTGAGGAGAGTTAGGAAAACATTTTTGAAGAAGGTAGCATTTGAAGTTATATTGAATTGGGAGGGAATTTTTTTAAAAAATATTTTTAGTGAGAAATCTTCATACACATACAGTCCATATGTGGTGTACAATCAGTGGCTCACAATATCCTCACAAAGTTGTTTATTCATCATCATGATCATTTTTAGAACATTAGCATCATTCCAGAAAAAGAGATTTAAAAAACTCATGCATCCCATACTCCTCACCCCTCCCTCTCATTAACCAACAATATTTCAATCTACCCAATTTTTCCCCTTTATTCCCCCATCATTTATTTTTTTTTATCTTTATTTTTTTTACTCATCTGTCCATACCTTGGATAAAAGGGGCATCAGACACAAGGTTTTCACAATCACACAGTCACATTGTAAAATCTGTATTGTTATACAGTCATCTTCAAGATACACGGCTACTGGAACACAACTCTATAGTTTCAGGTAATTCCCTCCAGCCACTTAAATAAACCATAAACTGAAAAGGGATATCTATATAATGCAAAGGAATACCCTCCTCCAGGATAACCTTTTGATTCTGAAATCTCTCAGCCACTGAAACTTTGCCTCATTTCTCTCTTCCCCCTTTTGGTAAAGAAGGTTTTCTCAGTCCCTTGATGCTGGGTCCTGGCTCCTCCCAGGAGTTCTTTCCCACATTGCCAGAGAGATGTACACCCCTGAGAGTCATGTGCCACATGGGCGGCAGAGCCGAGTTGACTTAGAGAGAGAGGCCATATCTGAGCAACAAAAGAGATTCTCTAAAGGTGACTCTTAAGCATAATTATAAGTAGACTCAGCTTCTCCTTTGCAGGAATGAGTTTCAAAGGGGCAAAACCCAAGATCAAGGGCTCAGCCTATTGATTTGGTTCTCCCCACTCCTTGAGAAAATATCAGGATTTCCCCAGATGGGGAAGTTGACTATTTCCTCCTTTCTCCCCAGTCCCCCAAGGGGACTTAGCAAATACTTTTTTATTTAATATCCAGATTACTCCTGAATGTATCGGGGCATCACGTTAACCTGTATAAACCAATAAGATCTCACACCCTATTCAAGATTCCATGTACTTACGGTATCATGCTAAACTAAGCACCCAAGCTAAATCAGGTGATACACTACCCAAAATAAAAATTTTGCACCAAATAAACATTTCTCCCTTTGGTCTCACACAGAAGTCAATATGGACCATATCATCCTTTGCCCTATATTCTGATTTACCTTAGTCTTATCCAGATCAGCTTCATTCATATCTCTAGTTAAAGTCTGATCCCTTTTACAACTTTTTAAATAGTTCCTGTATGGAGTAATGCTGACTTTCAAGGCTTCAGAGTCTAACTCTGAGTCTCAGGTATCATATGAATACCCAGAGTTTCTAAAATGATCAGGTTATATACAAACAGCTCAGTATCTCAGGATTTAAAAATGACAGTTACAACTCCTAAATAGATGTGACTGCTGTAGGAGTTTACAATCCTTTACAATAGGCCCCTACCTGGTAACCCATGCTTTCGACTTCCATTCACCAAGTTTGTACATTATAGTTCATCCATATGAGTGAGACATGATAATATTTGTCTTTTTGTTTCTGCCATTTCATTTCCGCATACTGTCCTTAAGGTTCATTTACCTAGTTGCATGCTCAACAACTTCATTCGTTCTTGCCACCATTCAGTAGTCTGTTGGTTGTATACACCACAGTTCCCCCTTCCTTCCCTCAGTCGCTGTACCCTTAGGCCACCTTCATCGGAAGTGCACATCCTCCATGGAAGGAAAACTCATTGGTGGCTTGGAGGCTGAAAAGCAGAACACGTAGTCAGGGAAGGTGAAGCTATCCAATTTGGCAAGAGTGGAGAGGGTTTTGTAAGGACACTGTAGGAGACTGATCTGAAAAGGAAGGTGAGGTGAAATAGTGAAGGGTGCTGAATTCCAGCTTGAAGAGTTTGAGCCGAATTGAAATGACAGAAGGGACCTTGTGAAAGTTTTTAACCAGGGAATGGATGTGAGTAGAGTTGACCTTCAGGAAGGCCGATCTGAAAGTGCACAGAGAGTGAACTGTAGGTGAACAGACCCTAGGAGGGTGGGTATTTTGTTTCCTAAAGCAAGAGATAAGGGAAGGTCTTGGCCTGGTGTGTGGTGTGACTGGGAGTAGAAAGAGAGAGGGAGAGAGAGAGAGAGAGAGAGAGAGAGAGAGAGAGAGAGAGAGAGAGGAGAGAGGAGAGAGAGAGAGAGAGAGAGAGAGAGAGAGAGAGAGAGAGAGAGGAGAGAGGAGAGAGAGAGAGAGAGAGAGAGAGGAAAGAGAGATGACTGATCTGCCCAAGTCTTGGACTGATTTCTTTTTTTTTTTTTTGCATGCTGTATGGCGGGGTCACATTTCATTATTTTTCTATGTAAGTATCCCATTATTGCAGCACCATTTGTTGAATTTTTGTTTGTTTTTCTTGTTTGTTTTGTTTTGAGAGAAGTGCATGGACCAGGAATTGAATTGGACTGCTTTTATTGTGAATGGTCCTTTTTAAAATTTTTCCTATGAAATTCCTGAAGATGATGCTCTTTTGGTTGAAAAGCTTTTTTATACATAGAGAAATGGGACATTAATGTTCCAGGAAGTAAAATTAACCATCCAGCTCAGTTCTCAGTGTAAGAGTGTATCCATCTTCAGGGAAATGAAATACATTCACGTCTTCTCCATATGGTCCCATGTCCTTGAATCATTTATGGTACCTGTCTCTGTCCCTTGCCCATGGAGTAGAATGCCAACAGGAACATAATGTTAAATTTCTTATAATCACACTCGTCTGAGTAACTAAGGGAAATAGTCATTTCCACAATGATGAAGGGTTTTCCTTGCCTAAGGCATCCTATTTGCATATTCATGTTTCCCATCCCTCTCACGTTCCCATCCCCCACCTCTGTGGATTGAGTGGATTTTATTTCCTCACATAGAGACAAAGAACTGTTTGCTAAACTGGAATGCTTAGTGTCATTCTGTTCTTATCATGAATGAATGACCCTCAGTAACAGACCGGAATGGTTCGCAATATTTATACTGTATCAATTTGTCGTCTAGAGAAATCATGCCTATATTATTTCTTTTTTATATAGATTCAGAATTACTTATCTCTGTGTGTGTGTGTGTGTGTGTGTTTTCAGTATGACTAGGGAAAAAAAAAGCACAATGGATCAGGAAAATTGTTTATGGGGAGATAAAAAATAAAAAGATGGCAAATTATACCTAAGATTCCATGTAAATACATGGTGCTGAATTAAAAGGGAATGGTATTGAATAACCATAAAACCAGTTTCCCAAACGCTCCTGTTTTCAACTTCAGAAAATGCTATTTGAAGGGCTTGCTGTATTCAAGGCACTTAAGTGACGGTAGAATATAAAAATGAAATAGATTCTCTGGTCTCAGGAAACCTACGTCAAGGGAAAATGACATGGCCAGTGGGGCCACCAAATGTTGCAAGGTGGAGAGACCCTAGAGGAAGACAGCATCTAACTAAATGTGTCCTAGCATAGGGATGGAGCAGTTCTTACTGCAGCAAGAGCCTGAGCAGAGGATGCTGGCATTTCAGGTCACCAAGACAATGGGTGGCGCTGCTCAAGTCCATCCCAGCTGGTGTGAACTTTCCAGAGGTGTGATAACACCGAAAGGGTAGAGTGGAGGGGCCGAGTGGCAGGAGGGAAGCAGAACAGCGGTACTGAAGTGTTCAGACAGCAGTGATTCTAAGAGACGGGTAGATATCCAAATCACAAATTAGGAAATATCTTGTTTCTGTTTACTCATGGAATATACCAAACAGCTTCCACCCGGGAGAAGGTTGACATAAAGCAGGTGGCAGGGCCAGTTGGACTGAGGTTTGAGGTTCTGGTCTACCAGGGAACTGCAGAGCCAGAAAAGGGGGAGGATGACCAGAGGGCCACAGCAAGCCCCGGGGAGGTTCAGGGGCAAGTTGCCTGCAGGTCTTATCTTGAAAAGATAAGATTCCCAGTTATCTTGAAAACCAGGTGTGGAGGTGGCAGGACCTTTCCCAGTCCCACTCCTGGTCCTGCCAGGCCTGAGCCTCAATGGCTTGGAACCCAAGCACGTTCGGACCTGGGCAGCATGTGGTCTATGCGGGGCTGCCTCTAGGTCCAGGCCAGGCCAGGCCAGTCCACTTCTGCCAGGACCCAGCCAGCTGGGAACATGACTGCTTCCACAGCCCCAAACCACTCTCCTGATTCGGGATTAGGTGCTCTTACACACTTTCTGTGCAAGTGGAAATGGGTGCCAGTTTTTGGGACAGCGTTTGTAATGTGTATCAAAAACCTTTAAAATCCTCATAACTCTTGACCCACCTTTGACAGGCTGGAAGTCTAGGTTAATGAAAAAAATCATAGATACAATCAAAAGTTTTAGGCACAAAACTATTCATTACTGCATTGTATATCACAGGGAAGAACTGAAAGTAAATAACCACTATAGGGGGATGAATGAACAAATTATGGAACATGCACTTAATGAAATATTCTTACAGACAATAACGGTGATAGCAAAGAGTCCATAGCACATAATACAGCATTTATATTAGCTGAAAAAGCAGGCTACAGAATTGTGCATACATTGTTCCCAAACGCCATCTGGAGACATTGTGAGGATACCACAGGAGAGATGGCCTGTGAGGGAGGCTCCGTTAACACACTTTGGGTGCCCATCACACACCTAGCTGACTCCTAAGCATTTTCATATTTTTTTGTGTTTATATACATCAAAGTGGGGTGACTTGTTAATTTTAAAGGCTAACCTCAGAGAAGTTTTCTAATGCTCCCCAAATTTTTTAAGGAGTCTGAAGTTCTCAGGCTGTTCCGGCTGACCTTGAAGCCCAAACCCCCTCTGCTACCCCAGGCCCCTCCGCCGGTCTTGGAAATGAGTGGAATTGGGGCCAGCTGTGTCCACGGGCATGCGCAACTATGTGCAGCGTGAACAGAGCTCAGCGTGACCTTATTTCGCATTTTACTTTTTTTTGTTTTTAATGAGAAATGTGGGACAGTTCCATATATACACCATAATATATATATATATATAATATCTCCTTTATCAGTAGCAAAGAAAATATGCTTAAATATTTTTATAGGAGGGGAGGGGAGCTTAGACCTGTGAGATGAGAAGGGATTAGATGTCAGAAAATAAAACAACGCATTATAGAGTCGGGACTGGAGAACAGTTACAATGAGAAGATGGAGTATATAAAGAGGGATTTAAAAGAGTTTTCAGCTGAAATTGTTAAGGTGTATGAAATAGATTAGAAAAGCAGGAATCTTTAAAAATGCCCAGAGGGTGTCAAGAGCACAGATCTTTCCCTAAAGGTAGGGATTAGCAGGAGCATCTGGAAACATTTCTCTCGGTATTAGAAGCAGCGGAGGGGAGACCAGGCCACTGTTCACAAGGTGGGAGCGGGGCAGTGTGCGTTCTCTCTGAGCCGAGTTCTGTCCTGCCCTCGAGGCTGAACTGTGTGGCCTCAGAGATGCTTTCCAGCTATATCTGTTGTGATCACCTGAGAAAAAGGACCTTGTCTCAAAGAGCCCTCTGTTTGCTTTTACTCCGTAGTTGCAAAGCCCAGAGAAACCTGAATTCTTTCTTCGCCATTGTGATGGGTCTCAACACTGCTTCTGTCAGCCGACTGGCGCAGACCTGGGAGGTAGGTGAGCCTGGGAGCTCTGTGAGCACGGGCTGACAAATGGACCCGAGAGGACTCCCACTTCTGACGAGAGAAGCTGATAAGCCTACTATTTATTTTCTCTTACATTAGATTTGCATATGGGACTCTGGGCCAATCAGGGACTCACTTTCTTTGAGCCAGAGTGATTCCCTCATGGAATACACTGGCTTGACACAAGGGTCAGGGTCAGTGCTCCTGAAAGGGGTTCCGAAGGCAAGAAATGAAAGCCCTGTCTCCTCTGGCTAGGCAAGCCGGCCGTGCATGCACATCTTAAGATTAAAGGAGATGGGCATCCAATGCCAAAACTCATCAGAACAGGAGGAAAGCAAATGGCTTATAAGGGCCTGTAGAGAGTGGAATTTGAATTAAACCTTGAAAGAAGCTTTAATCTGCAAAACTGGGAGAAATAATCCAGTCAAATTCAAACAGCATACATTTAATACATGTTTTGACTGCCTGCTGTGTACTGTTATCAGTGCCAAGGCGGACAGAAAATGGGCCTGAAGCTTAGAGCACAGTGTACATGCCACGAAGGGGGGCTGGAACCAAGTCCCAGTGGACCAAAGAAGAGGCAAAGGGCAAACATCTTCTGGCACAGGATAGACCAGGAAGACTCCAAGAGAAACCCTGAATCACGGGGACTGGGAGGTTGAGTATAGGGTGCAGTTTTCTATAAAGGGCCAGATACTAAATATTTTAGGCCGTGTAGGCCATGTGGGCTCTGTCTCAGCTCCTCAACTCTGCCATTAGAGTACAAGAGCAGCCAAAGACAATACGCAAACAAAGAGCATGGCTATGTTCCCATAAAACTGTATTTACGAAAACAGACAGTGGGGCAGATTGGCCCCTGGCTGACCCCTGGAAAAGGTTCATTTGGCCTTGGTCACATTGAGTTTGAAATGCTGCTGGGACATTCAAGCTGGATGCCCAATAGATTGTAAGACATGAACTCCGAAGACAGATTAGAAATCAGTTGTAAATGACTGTGTCTTATCTTCTGTCATTTGATTTATCCTCCATTCATTGATGTGTGTGTGTGTGTGTGTGGCACTCATTTCTGAACAGATTAAGCTACGTGCTTGCTGTGTAAAATGAGTCCAGGTTCAATATTATCAAATGAGAAATCTGTTTCTACGTTATTTAAGTATCTAATTATTATGGGTCTTGCTTCATTATTTTGATTCCTTTTAGAAACAGAAAATTCCACAGATATTCTCTTAAATGTTGTTAATGTTACCAGCTGGAATGTGTTAAGTACTTACCAGGGACCATGCAGTCTTCTGAGTCATCTCCATATCCTCAGATGAGGGAACTGAGATCACAGAGCGTGGAGCCCACCCCAAACCGTACATCTAGAAGGGATCAGAGTCAGAATTCAAACTCAGACCGCCCTCCCTTGGTGCTCTTTACCACATCATCATGGAAGGCATCAAGTTTTTCACCAGGCCATCCTACAGGCTGGCTGAATGCCCCATCCTTCTTCCTTAGGCCTGCATTTGTATTTGGGAGGATGGCATGCGTTTTCCGTGCTCCGTCATTTTACATGCAACGCGTAGATGTGGTTAATGAGTGTAATTCAGTGATTCGGCCCATCAAAGTGCATGCTCGGTTTCACTACTTAACTCCCTGGTGTGACATATAATTATATCATTTATATTTTTTAAAAAGTCAGGCAATATTTTTATTTCTCACTTAACAAAACTACTAAGAAAAAGAGAGTATATGTCGAAGTTGGGACATGAAACTGAAATCCAAGTTGTTTTTTTAAAACAATCATCAGTATGTGAAATATCTAACCAGCTAACTTCTGACACATGTGGCTATTACTTTAAACTGATTTTAGCAATATTCCCAAGGACAGTCACCTTGAGAGGCAATCAGAGTACAACTGCGGGGTAGAGGTATTTGCGTTCCGAAATGAGACATGTGAAAACACAACTTCATGAACACACCCTTCTGGTTCTCAGAATAACTGACTTCAGTGACCTTTTCTGTTTGTTTTTGTTTTGTTTTGTTTTTAGAAAATCCCTGGGAAATTTAAGAAACTTTTCTCTGAACTTGAAAGTTTAACAGTAAGTATTTGGGCCAAAGGGGACTTATTCTTCAAATTAATTGTTGGTGTCTAATTTCTTTCTGGATTTCGGTGGTCTGTTTATACTCCACAGTGTCAGGGAGCTTAGATTGTGATACAAAGACAATAGCTCCTTATGGAGAGAAGCAAACCAACAGTTAATTCTTCCTCTCTGTGTAAAAATGTGTAAGGATAGTCCTTTTGGTATGATTTTTCAGAAGGCACATTTTTAAGTGAAATCCTTTTCAAAGCCTAGGAAATGAAGCAGTATGTAGTGTGCAACTTAGTGTCTTATGCATTATTCTTTTCTACTTTTTAACATTTCTTAGGTTTAGGCACAGAATTTATCGGTTCTTTTCAGAACACAATAAAACAGTGTTCTCTTATTTTCTCTAAAATGTCTGTGCATTATGAGGGTAGTTTTTCTTTGCAGTGTACCTAACAAAAGACTTTGAGGTTACCTCATGATAAAAATTATGCAGAAAAACTGTGCTTAAAGAACCTTTTTGAGGAAAATAATAGGGCAATCAAAAGGTGTCTCTCTTTTGCAGTCGTTTCCCATTATTGTAAACTAGTAAGTTGAGTTTCATTCATTGCCTGGATTTCCTGTCCTAATTTAGTGAGTTTATTCTCCTAGGAAACCTTTATCTACTTCATTCTTAGAACAAACCTTTTTATATCTAAATCATGTACAAATTGTATAGCAAAGGTGGATTTAGAATGGTTTCTTATAGCATATTGATTTTTCTCTTTCTTTTCAATCTGCTTGGTTCGGAAGGATCCTTCCCTGAATCACAAAGCCTACAGAGATGCATTCAAAAAGATGAAGCCACCAAAAATCCCTTTCATGCCTTTATTGCTTAAAGGTAACGATTTTCTATTTTTTTGTGCTATGCAATCCCATCTTCCAGGAATTTATCACTCTTAGCTATAGAGGGCAAAAAAAATGGTCTTTCAGTTTATTTCCTTACAGTAGTCTTGACATTTCATACCTAATTGTGTGTGCTTGTGATTTTTAAAATACTCAACTCTTTGTGGGATACTGAAAAAACTTAATTTTGCTTGAGAAGCCATCGAAGCATTTTCACTCAACTCATAAAATATTGCATGAGAAACTTTTGTGCTTTTATTTTATTGTGTTTCTAAGTACTCGATTATTTCCTTTGATGGTACAATCCGTTTAATTCATCCAAGAGTAAGGCTGCATAAAAAACTCAGATGGTAATCAATCATGCACTACATTTGCAATCTAAATTGCCAGACATAGCCCACCACCTGCTAGCTGTCTGAGAAATATCTTTGGTCAACATGAGCACTAGAGTCTATGAAAATTATTGGTAGATTATATACTTTCTTCTTTCTAGTGTGGAATCCAGTTGGGAAAGTATTTGATAGTTCAAAAATAGTCCATGGGCTTCTCTTCTGTAAGTCAACAAATAATTCATGATGGCGTTAGTTAAATTTACTAATGGGATCTCATTGGTCTCTCTTTTAAACCAAAGGGATTAATGAAAGGGAAATTCTTTGGAGTCTGGCCTACACTACTGACGTTCATTCGCATGTCCTTACTGATGTGCTTTTCAGAGAAAGGGGGTTAGGCATCTTTCTTGGCTACACTTTGATTCCTTCAAAGGATTTTGTAAGAATACTCTTTCATCCAGCCTTTACCTTCAGAGGCCTCTAACTTCTGCTGGGTCAGGCCCCAAGGACAACCATAAGTGTGATTCTGGAACTGAATTGCATGGAAACTGGATTGTTGGTTGGTCTGGTCGTCCCACCACCCTGGCATTCCCCTCCAGCAGTAAAGATGAGATTCCATCTCCAGCTTCACTCAAGAACAACCTGAGCTTGGAGAATTATTGTGAATTCACATGCGTCCCTACAGCTACACATTTAGTCTTCATCTAATATAGAGCAAGCATCTCCAAGAAACAAAAATATGATATTAAGACAATTTAGAAAAGCATAGAATGCTTCATTCGAGCTGTGAATATTCTGTCAAATGTAGATGGATGAAATGAGGAAATATTACACTGGCAAAAGAATAATTTAAAAGTCCATTTTAGTATTCATGTTGATTTGCTTTTAAGATAAGTTTGTTCAGGCTTACAATTTTTATTTGCAAAATAAGAAGAGTCCTATGATTTATTTGTTTGTTTGTTTGCATGGGCAGGCACTGGGAAGCAAACCTGGGTCTTCAGCATGGCAGGTGAGAACTCTGCCACTGAGCCACCATGGCCGGCCCAGGCCTATGATTTTTATTTGTAAATAAAATGCCTTCAATGGGGGCTGGCATTGGTGGGGGAGGGGGTAAGTGGTAAGTAATACAGAATCATTTAGATACAAATGGGCACAGTAAGAAATGAGAGAGGACAGATCTGGAAAAGAAAGTTTAAGAAGAAAAAATTTGAAACATATTTTTAAAGTAATGAGAAATTAGTTAACAATCTCTTTAACTTTATTAAGTATGAGCATAGCATTCTGCTATACATTAGTGGTTTTCTCCAAAAAAAAATATTTAATGCAGTCAAGTGTCTCATACTTACATCTTAGCTTGGATGCAATTTTCTGCTCTACTGAGTTTCTCTAGACCTCATTGTTGGCAGCAAGACAAATTTCTCTTTTTTCTTCTGAAAATACATTTAGTGATTCTTAAAGAACAAGCAGTAAATTAAATATTTTTTCTTTTTTTCATTAAATGTCTTCTCAAGTTTCAGTAAGCACTGAATTTATTTTTCCTTTATCTTCATTTTTGTCACTTTAAAAGTAAACATTATTTGTACTTTTGTATTTCCCCATTTTTGTATAGAATAATTCCCAAAGAAAAAGAGGTTGAAAATTAAATATATGTAGGTATCATGCCTGAGAATAGAATTTCAGAAAAAAAGGAACATTGTCTTGGATTTTTAAACTGCATAATAAAGTGACAATTAACTCTTTTAGAGCAACCATCTTAGTTTTTAATGAAGACTCTTTTTTCCCTTCTCTTGTGCCTACTACTGGGCTGCTTTTAACTAAAGAAATAGGACAAAGTTGAACTCCTTAGGTGTCTAAAAAGAATAAGACCTCTTGTGTGTCTTTTTTTTTTTAAATAGTCAATTCCCAGTAAACATGCAGATTATAGACAAGTATACAACGTGAGGCTCCTTCCAGCCATCAGCTTTACTATTTGCCAGGGAATGTCTTGCCTTTTTATCCACTTTGTCCCCTGCCCCGGTGTGGAAATTGATTTAGAGACGTTAAAGCAGTGTGGAGGAAACGGTCCCGCCGAGCTTAGGGTCAGGGAAACCCTCAGGTCAAAAGCCACTAAGTGGGCGGGCCACGGTGGCTCAGCAGGCAGAGTTCTCGCCTGCCATGCCAGAGACCTGGGTTCAATTCTTGGTGCCTGCTCATGCAAAAAACAAAACGAAACAAAACAAAAAGCCACTAAGTGGGCGGGCCGCGGTGGCTCAGCGGGCAAGAGTGCTTGCCTGCCGTGCCGGAGGACCCCGGTTCGATTCCCGGCCCCAGCCCATGTAAAAAAAAACAAACAAACAAACAAAATATAATAAAAACAAGAAAATGTTTAAAAAATGTTTCCCTTTCTTCCTCCCTTCCTTCCTTCTATCCTTCCTTCCTTCTCTGTCTTTCCTTCCTTTCCTCCCTCTCTCTTTAAAAAAAAAAAAAAAAAAAAAAAAAAAGCCACTAAGTGCTCTACAGTGTGTGGTATTTTGGAAGACAGAGGTTCTTCCACCAGGGTAAATAATCATCAAGAGGTGACTGAAGGGGGTCCTCACGGTAAGTGGGATGGAGGTTATTTGCAGATTTGTGGAGTATTTGAAGGAGAGCTATATTGGGATATTTGTGTATTTTCGCCTCCCTCTTTCAGATGACATCTACTCAATTGGTGTCATTTCAACCAGTAGTTCTGTTTTATGAGAACTCCAAAGTATCTTCAGATGTCTGCAAGTGAAAGGGGCCTAGAGGGGCTCATTTTTTGCACCTTGGACATAGTTAGTTCCCTGGAACTGTTTCATCCCTCGTGACTTAAGTTCTGAAACCTGACCCCTTCATCTGTTTCATTCTTTTCTCATAACTCACCTGGCATTCAATGCGTCAAATCCTGCAGCCACTGAACCCTTCCTCTCCTCCGAGCTGCAGTCCCTCCAGCCCCTCCAGCTACTCCTCCGCTCCTCCGGCCCCACCCAGTCCAGGCGCCAGGGCCATCACCTCACCTGTTGCTCACCAGGACTCTCGGCACCTTTCCTTCCACCCCCTCACCCCCACCGTCTTATTCTTCCATCACATCAGCCTGACGGACCCCAGCGCTCTGTAGAAGAGCCAGTGCTACTGCGAGCTCCAGACGTTAAGGGGACCCCTAAGGTGGGAGGAAATAGAGACGCAGAGTGCTGAGGGAAAAACTTTAAATGTTGCAGAGGTACCTGATAAGCCATAAATTCTGCAAGTTGACTGTATCTGACAATGGGAAATGTCCAAGTCCTTTCAACTTAAGGAACCCAGAGAGGCACCACAGGGAGAGAGGACCAAGCCCCTGAGTTGGGTTCCTGGCTCTGATACCTGTAGCTGTGTGAGCGTGAGCCAGCTGCGGAAGCCCTCTGGACCCTACCTGGTTTCTTCACATTCTTTCCTGCCAGGGTTTCACCTTCTGGGTTCTGGAGGACTAAGGAAGGTATTGCAGGTAAAGCACTCAGAGCCACGTCTGATGCCGTTAGTAGATGGAAGCTGTCATCACTGTCACCATCTCCATCCTCGTCCTTCAGGAAATAGGGAGGGATGACAAACCTCATAGCCCCGGGGAAATAGACCAAGGAATACCACAAAAGGGCATTTGAAATCTGAAATTCTCAGCAAGTTAGCAGAGGCTAGGCTTTTGGGTGGTGTTTACTGCAGATAGAGTGCACATAGTGTTTTATTTGCTATACAAAACAAAAAAAAAAGGTAAAAGCTAACTGTGTGGACTGCTCTTTTGTACATATATCACAGAATGAAGGCTTGCACTGATTTTCTGAAAGCAAAATTGTGAAAGGTAATAAAATATCCAGAGAGGCTGTCCATAGACTGTGTAATTAATGGCAGATTGGTTTCTTACTAGGACATTCTTTTAAAAAAATAAGACACCTCCTGAAAATGTTGCAGTATGTGCTGAAAGCTGTGCATAAGGGATGCTCTGGGAAGGGTTCAATCCGTGGCAACATACTGGTTCCAGCGGCCTAAGCTTCAAGCCCCGTGTGTTGTAGGTGGGTTTTTGCACAGGGAATGTGCAGACCCTGAAACACCTATCTCACCTTGCCCTGTTGGGGCCAGCAGTGTAAAAGCCTTGATTAAATGCAGATGCTGGGTGGGCTGTGGTGACTCAACAGGCAGAGTTCTGGCATGCCATGCCAGAGACCTGGGTTCAATTCCTGGTGCCTGCCCATGCAAAAAAAAAACACAGATGCTTTACCTTCAAGTTATAGGAAATCTTAAGGTTAACGTTTTTCTCTCTCTCTTTTCTATTGGGTTTTTTTTTTTTTAGAGAAGTTGTAGATTTATGGAAAAATCATGCATAAAACAGTTCCTATAAACCACCCTATTATTAACACATTGCATTATTGTGGTACATTTGTTACAATTCTTTGACAAGAGTTTTGAAAATGATTTTTGTTTGGTTGGCCCTCCATATCTGTGATATAATGTGATTTTTACACGCTCTTTAAATTGTAGCCTATTTCTTATTCTGATCTCTAGTCTCTGAGGATTTCTCCTAATGCTGTGTTATTCACCCTCTGATCTGCTTCTTTATGAAAATGTGTTCTCAGAGTTTCAGTTGCTACCTGTTAACTAGTTCCCAAATCCTTCCTTCTGAAGCAGGCACTCCTGTGTTTCTTGTAGCCAAAAGGAGATTTACATTTGAATGTCCTCTATCACTTTAAATGTAGTGAGTCTCAAACCGAATTTAACTTTCCCTTCCTCTGAAAATGCACCTTCATCCTACTTTCCTTCTCTTATTTTGTCAGTGATGCTTTCTGCCAGTCAAGTAGGGCCAGAAATCTTGCCATTTTCAAATCTGCCTCTTTCCTCACTCCTGAGACAGACTCAGGCAACAGCTGTGGAAACCCAAAATGTAAATCTTAACATTTTAAGTAAAGCAGGTCCCAGAGATTTTTGTAGAGCAAACACATAAATGGTAAAACCCTGTTGTTTTGGAGAATTCCATTTTTTTTCTCCTCAGTGTTCTGGCCTAGAAACATAATGGGCCAGTTAAATTATGGAATGGCATTATCTTACATTAAGCAGATTAAAGGCAAACACTACATTATGAGTGCAAAATATATGCTTTCTTTAATGCTATAATTCTTCCTCACAAACATGAATTATTTCACACTGAATATTATATACACACTCAATTTCAAGCTGCCTTGCCAAATGCATGGAATAATCCATAGGTACTGCATAATGTTTAAGAAAAGTTTATAAGTTCTATTATTTCTAGAGTTCTTAAGGCCCTGATTCATGATCCATTCCTAATGGCACATGTGCCTTTTTATTTTTAATTTTCAGATGTAACATTTATTCATGAAGGAAATAAAACTTTTTTGGATAATCTCGTCAACTTTGAAAAGCTGGTATGTAAAGTTCATTACTTTCCTTTTCCCATTGTAGAAGAAATAGATGCTTTTTTCCTGCCTCAGGAAACAAATGGTTTACGTAGGAACTCTTTGTGATTTACAGAAGCTTATTTATGCATCTTGTGCATTGCCAATAAAATGCATTTTGCTTAAAACAAGTGTGTTACAAGGTTTCAAGAACCAAATATGATTGCCTACTAAAATGAAAATCTGCTTTGCTTTTTAAAAGCAATACTTAATTGGATTAATATCAGTACTTGAGTGAATCTTTTTGGATCAGAAATAAAACTGTAAGGTTACTGTCAGAAGGAATCCACACTCATGAGGCTAACTCTTATGCTTTCAGGTTCTTCTGTGTGTCTCAGCATGCCCTGCTCAGAGGCTCAGGAGGAGCGGGTTCTATAGGGAGATGTCTGTCTCCCAGTTCTCTACTCTGGGAGAAGGGTGCAGGGTGGAAGGTCTGGTACAAGGAAGAGCCACCCCATCTGCCTGTGCACAAAGTGCCCTTCTGAGCACTGCAGGCAGAGCGGCTCTGCCACCACAGAGAGCACCCCGGCTCAGTCCTCTCCCACGGGTTACTGAAATAGCTCTCTCTCAATTTTCTCTAAGTCGTTCCCAGGTCACACGGTGGGATCCCCTAAGACGTTCCCAGGTCATGCAGTGGGCTCCTCTGAGCCTTTCTGACCTCCCTTGGACAGAGCAGGAGTTACCTGTAAGAATTGCGCAGCTGTAAAATAGGAATATTGAAGAAAGCCCATTGATTGGCAGAGGAATGGATTTATTGACAGATGAACTTCAGTGTCATAGATTAAACTGTCCTTCATGGTTGAACATGATGCCAGTGACCTCTATCAGTAGACCATGGCCTTTGCGTGACCTTTGCAGGAGTGGGAATGGATTTGTGTGCACTCCTAAGGGAACTGATCCCTGTCCCCTGTGGACTCAGGGAGGCCTTTCAGAGAAGGTTGAGAGAGGCAGGGCCCAAGGGCTGTACAAAACCGACAAGTCCAAATGCAGTTTGACATCTGACCTTTCTCCGAAGTGCTCTGCTGTAATCGTCAGGTTAGCTCAGCTCCACACAGGGTAGGGAAAAAGGTAACCGCGGTCGGCCCTTGTACAACTTGGAAACCCAAGCACCTGGACTCTGGAAGGCAGGCTTATTGGAATCTCTTAACCTTCCTCCATGGTGTTCATTCTGAGAAAGGTTGTTTCATGGTTATGTTTAGCGTGGGCACATCTGTAACTTGTAAAGTCTCCCTCTGCGCTGAGTTCTTGGCAATCAAGGCCAAGTTAGTTTAGATCCTATAGTTCAACCAGCAGGGCAGGAAATGAATATTTACAGTGCTCAAGTTTTGTACTTACTCTTTGGTTGTGATCTGTGTGCTGTTCTGAAGTTCACAGGTTATCTGTTTGTAACCAAAGGTCTTAGGTTCCAGGAACTAAAACTGTAGTCTCTAAATATGTTAATCTCCAGTATTTGGTATTAAGGAAATGATTGTAAGAATATGAATTTTGGTCAATATTCACTTATTCTCCTGGCTTGCGGAACTGTATAAGAATTTCAAATCAGCTTTGGAGGGCGTGTATGAAGAGGTGAAATGAGGTTTGTCCCACCAGGAGGAATTCCCTGGAAGGGTCTAGTAACATTTTCTCTCTGTCTAACCTGGAGGGGACATGGAAGAACAGTTGCACTCTTTACAAGCTGCCGGTTGTCTATTCTTAAGGACAAACTGGTGGCTGACTTTCTTCCTAAAGTAAACCAGAGATTTGGCTAAGTTCATTGTGTCATTTCCCCTCAAACACCACCACCAAAGTGAGAGAACAATTTCCTAAAGCAAAAATTTTTATTCTGATCAGCCCTTCCCTGCCTTTCTCCACCAACCCAGCAGAAGCTTTTTAATGCCAGCTAGTATAGCCTGTGATCTCGCTTTCATACATGCCAAGACTTCAGACTAACTGTAGAGACTGAAACAAAGAAGATCTGAAGTCCTTCTGTTAAGGACAGCAATTGTTTATACCCTTAGTTCTTTAATAATTTGTAAGGAGATAGCATGGCATAAGTAAGTTATATTCTATTTAAAAAATTTCAATTCCTAAAGAGAACTTTTATTTAAAAGACAGCTAGAAGATGGAGCAGTTATGCATGCACACAGCAGACCCTTAGCACACCCAGGCTCAAAGCTACTAGGTGGTCACTAGCATGGCCATTTCTAATGAGAATGGATCTGGGGGTGGTGAGGACCTGGTCCTCGGAATAGATAGCCCCTAAGACACAACGTGTGTCATGCTGACCTCTTCTTGCTTGCAGACAACAGAGTAAAGTTAGAAGTTTTTCCAGAAAGACAAAAATCAATTTTACATTGTACAAGTCCCCATGCTATATACTTAGATGCCAGAGAAAGAAACTGACCTTCCTAGTCGAGTCAGTATTTTCAAGGGAATGTTTTTTAACAAAGGATAGCATTTCATTTAAGCTAAAGCATGATCATCTGTTACAATAATGAACCGATAGCGCCTGAATGAATTAACTCATGAGAAGCCAATTTCTCATGGTGCATATTAGCTTGAACCAGAGAACAGATGATTCGGTGCATTCCCTTTATCTGGCTGCAGCAGGCCAACACATAAAGTCGACCACGTGAAGACCCAGATGTGCCCATTGGGTCTGATAAGATGTCCATTATTCCCTGGGCTGAGTTCCTTTCTGCCTCTTCATCTCTAAATGTATCAGACTCACACTATTAAACAACGAGGAAACAATGTTTTCCTCTTTCCTTCCCTTCACCTCTCAATATTAAGAACATCTTTTACCATATCTGCCCCCCCACTTCAGGAAACAGATGACTCAGGTTTCAGTGGCACACTCAGAGCTGAGCCTTGCATTAGCTCTGCTTTATACAAATGGCACATGATAGAAATCAATGTGATGCCATAGCTTAAAAAACAAGAAAGCTATCCTGAGATTTCAATTCCTAAAGAGAATTTTAGTTAAAAGACAGCTAGAAGATGGAGCAGTTATTTGAGAGACAGAAATTTAGCAACACGTTCACAGACGTGAGTCAGGTGGCACGTCCTCTGCAAATGCAGCCTATTTAACTTTCCATTGTGGAGTAGACATATATTAGTCGTGAGGGCAGTTTAGTCAGTAGATCATATGCAAGTGATGTTTCTATAGTTCTGCTGGATTTATACAGTTTTTAGTTTTAAAATTATTATTTCAGCAATATTTCATTGAGGGATTGGGAGTTTGCTGTATGTGGGCCATATTGAGTCCAGTGTGTGCTGGCGGGACATGAAAAGCAGTGTCCTACGTGGGGACGTTTGAAGGGCCAGATGAGGCATGAAGCTAGTTCTGGCATAGCAGGGTGCAGTTTGAATTTTGATATGAAACAAGGTAGGGAGTTAATGCAGATTCTCTGGAGGACTAGAACATGATGAAAATTGTATTTGGAGATTATTCTGGCAGCTTTGTAGGAGCAACTGTAGTGGGTCAAAAGTTAGCAACTCTTCCTAACTTTTATGTTTCCTTCATCATGGAAAACTTAAAACAGTAGATACAGCTAGAAGACTTGCAGTTATGATAGTAGGAGATGGTGGGAGCTTGTCAAAAGCAACCAAAAGTTCCAGAAGACTTTTGCCTACAGATCAGTGATAACTTTAAAGAAAGAGAATGGAGTGGAATAGTGACGACTCTAGGAGCGTGTGCAAATTATAACCAGAAAATAGTTTATGTAAAGAGACTGATGTTTTAGAAAATGTTCATCTTTCATAAATATCTCCTTTCCTGTCACCATTTAAGATACTTTGATTCCACTCGCATCCCTGTCCATTCAGCAAGCCCGTGGGGAGTTTGTGTGTACAGGCTGTGGTAGGGCCCGGCCTTAAAAAGCATCCAGCAGCTCCTGGTCTAGGGGAGGACACAGCTAACAGCAGTTACAGCTACACTGAGGCAGTGTGCTCCGTACCGAGAGCAGTGGGAGTGTTGAGAGCTCAGCTTCCCAAGTCCAAGTGGGAGGTCTCAGAAAGGCTCCATGGAGAGAAGGTGACGCGTGACTGAAGCGAGAAGTATAAGCAAATTCGGACAGGCAAGTAGGGTTGGGGTGCTTCATTTATTTACAATGTGTTTTCCCGTGGCTTAGTCAGAATCTGTGCAGCCAGGTTTGAGAGCCACTGTTCCTGTAGACAAGGACCAAATATTCATTTATAATCCAAGCTCGATATAACCAAACAAAATTATATCCCGCCCCAAATACAGCTCTTCTGTTTACACCCAAAGGTGTTAGCCTAGCCATCCATTCTAGCAGCAACACCCCAAGTGACCCTTCTATTGATGTGTTTTCTCTTCTACCTTCCAGCACATGATTGCAGACACCGTTCGAACCCTGAGACACTGCAGGACTAGCCAGTTTGGTGAGTAATTGAAGTCAGATGTGGAATGTAAATTTACGACACGGTGGTGCCGACTGTGGCCATACAACAATTTGGTGGTGATAAATTTAAACAGATCACAAAGTATGATATGAATATATGTGGGCATATTGTATTCATACGATATAGTCTCTCTTTGTTTCATCACCACATGTTTAGGAAACAGAGAAAAGCAAGATGTGGCAGATTTTTATGCTCACATGGCCACAAGTATACCCTGTGCAGAGTCATATTAGATGGTCAGAAGCTCCCCACCCCCCATCCCTGACCCCACGAAGTCTTGCTTTGCTTGCGTATTGGAACAGAACTACCGGTAGTTTATCAGGGCTGACCCTGTCCCCAACCTCTTTGCTTGAGGCCTTCCTGGAGTAGGACTTGTTTACTCAAGTGCCTAAAGCCCAGCCTTTCTGAATATTTTCTCCTCTCCATTACAGACTTCCTCCTTAAAGCTGCCTCTCAATTGAAAAAAGTATTTTTCTGGGCACTTTCATAGAATTCCCACTGAGACTAATGTACGTAGCAATATTTGTTCCCATTTAAATCCCAGGTATAATTTACACTATGTCTAAATGGTGCTAGAACATTGCAAGAAAGAAGGAAATCCACTTTACTGGGCGCACGGAACTTTCACGGGGACAGGGGATCCTGGACACTAGTGATTGGATGTCATTTACCCTGTGAATGCAGAGCAGAAATCCGCGTCTCCGAGAGGCGAACCATTCACCAGTAACTGGCAGAGCCAGGATTCAGGCTGACCTCCTTGCCCATCCATGCCCTTCGTTTGTTTGGTGCAGATTCTATAACAGGCAATAAAAAATAGGAAGTTGAGTTCAATAATTATAAATCAGTTACAGGTGACCATTAAGTAAAACTTAGTTTATTAAATAAAACAGCCTCCCTGTAATTTTTTCCAATATGTAAAGTAGAAAATCAAAGTACTACTTCCCGAGGAAAGCGCTATTAACAGTTTTGTTCCTGTTCAGTGCTGGTCTTGAAAGGTATTATTGTCCCCCAACAAAGCAAGTTAGCAACTGAACTTCTAAATGGATTACAGAGGTGCTGGTTGAAAGGGACAAATATATATATGCTTACCTAATTTTCTAAGTATTCACATTAATTAATGCCATTAATATGTGTTTATATAGTTCTCCGCTAAGTTCACAATTACGTGCTCTAAAAACAATAGCATTGTCATGGAGAGTTCTTCAAATTTCCAAGCACAGTGCTGTCAAGTACAGGTTCATATTCCTTTCTTCCTCCTTTGTTTCCCAAATGTTGAGTGGGTGCTCAGCTAGTCCTAAGACAAGGGACTCTGGTCCCTGGAAGCCATGGGTGTGCCCAGGAAGGTCACGTGGGCTGGCTGTCCTTAAACCTGCCCTGACCCTCCTATTACAAGCAAAGGAGAAATTTTAAAACCAGCAGCCCAATTCAGGTTCTAATATTTATATATTTTTAAAAATCGGGTTTAGGATTAATTTATCTAAATTCATTTTGACAGTTTCTGTAGCCATAATAAACCAATGTCAACATTTAGGGTAAAATACAATAATGTTTACAAGCCATTTTATAAATTACCGTGCCAGTATCACTTGTCATGGTTGGGACTGTTTATTCTGCCATGTCTTTAAGGTCTAAAAATTAACCACAAAATTATCTTTGTAGCATGATGTTTTCTCAACCAAAAGCAATCTCTCAGTGTCTTCCAGAGAAAGTGTTCAGAAAGCCAGAATACCATAGCCTTTTGGTCACTTTCAGACAAATGAGATGGTAAAAATTTTGTGTGACTCCTGGCACTTTCGTTTGCTGAAACTGAGAAGACTTGTTTCCATTAAACTTAAGAGTTACAAGCCGCCCATGACATGCAAGCCTGAAATTATTTCCTCATAAAACATATTCGTCACAGGGAAATAAAAAAAGAGTCTTCACCAAGAGAATAAATACTGCATTAAAATGCCCAGACCCGGGGGCTCCCTCACTAACGATAGTGTTCTTTCCTTCTGCTCAAGCTCAAGTCTGGGCTTACAGCCTTCTTTTCCCATCTATAGTTCCCCAGAAGCCAGAATTTTCACTGTCACTCACAGTTATGCTCTCATAGCACAGCACAACCGAGCCAGTCTCCCCAGGCCCTGAGTTTTTCTTCTGTTTTGTGTGTGTATGTATATGTGTGTGTGTTTATTTTTCTATTGGAAATGGGCTTGCACCATTGACCAGCCTGCTTTATCTCTGGTTCTTCATCAGAGCTGCCACTAGCATGGCACAGATGTGTCTTTTGTAGCCCTTCCGTTCTTTGCCCGCCCCAGATTTGTGAGTGGAAGACACCTTGCCTTGCCCTTCTTTGGGCAGACTTTAGCTCATATACATACTCTCTGAACCTACTTTGCCTGTTGGCCATATCTTAAATTCTGTAGACTCTGCTGATGCACTTCCCTTAATATTTTTTTCTAAATGACACTAAAGGATTATGCAAAATTTAAAAAAAAAAGAGAGCTACTATGTACATGGGCTCCCTGCATTCTGACAATGTGAGCTGCATAGCGTGGGAACTCAGCCCATGGACTCAAAAACCCAATAGTCTGGATTCGAATCCTGTTATTTCCACATACTTGCTGTGTGGCTATGCTCAGTTTCCTCATCTGTAGAATGGGGTAATATCATTACTAAATACTACAAATGTTTAAGTAATAAATGCTGTATAATTGTTGGTGAAACAAGCCTCTCTTCCAGTCTAATGACCTGACCCAAAGAAACCAGTCTGAACTGAAAAGGCATTTCTAGTATTGAGACAAAGGTATCTTCTGGGAGACTGACTAATGAAATCTAATATAGCTTTACTTTAAGCCTTGATGTAGGTTTTACTGGTATTTAGAAATATCATTATTGCTCTCATGAGATTGTCTCTTTTTTTTGCCCTCTAAAAATTAGGAGGTGATGTGTCTCCAAAAGAGCATCAGGAGCTAAAAGCCTATGTTAACCACCTGTATGTCATCGACAGCCAGCAGGCCCTGTTTGAGCTCTCTCACAGGATCGAGCCTCGGGTGTGAGCCCTGCCGCTCACCTCCCTCCCAACGGCAGCACTTTGAGCTACCAGAATGTCTAGGCCAAGCACGTCGCTTTCCCGAGAGAAAAGAAGTTGCTGAGTTTTATCAGCACATCACAAAGCACCCACGGGAAAGCCAGCCAGAGCATGTGCAGGAAGTGATGTCAGCCCCCGACCTGGGGAGAGGCCTCTCACGCTACCCTAGGAATGAGAAGGCAGAAAAAGCCAGAAGCATTCTTGAAATGGAGAAGTCTGGTTTCTTATGATAACATTGTTGCGCCAATACAGTTTTTGAGTTGAGCTATGGCAGTGTCAAGGGAACACACCTCTTGTCCCACAATGGCCGAACATTGCAGTAAGAATGCTTGCGTGAAACAGTAAAGAATTTTCCTCTGCCTGGGAACAGATCACTGGCTACGTGCTGTCAAAGCATAGTTCTTTTGACACACCTAAAAACAGTGGTGGCCTCTAAAGATTTCCAGGGAGAATGAGAGGTCTCTCATGATACAAGCATGTCACCAAAAGCCAGTTTCGTCTAGGGAGTTAGGGAGATGCGGCAGCTGGCATCCATACTCTGTTTCCAGAGGAGAAGTGTCAAAGCATGCATTTCCATATCCACAATCACTTATTGATGTGTGCTTGCAGGTGAAATAGTTTCTGCAGAATTGAGCTGCAACTGTAAGGCAAGTTAGACTGAGTTGCTTTGCCAATAAGGAAAAGCAGTAATCTTTAAGAAATTGACTCATTGTTTCATTCTAGGGATTTTCTTTACATTTGTAGGCAGACTCGGATCTCTTATTGGGTACAATGTAATTTTTTCAAAAACACAGTGCCTGACACTCTGTAGGCACACAGAAACTGAAGTGAGCTGGATGATGGTTCTGGTGTTTTGCAGTACTCAGGAGGCTCCTCTCCCCAACATGGACTGATGATGGCCAGTAAGGAGGGTACATGAGAGCTGGCGTGTGCAGCACTTGCACTCCCTAGAAAAGAGCAAGGCATTGTAAAGGGGGGGAGGGGGACCAGTCTTTGAGCAAATGACAAGAGCCCTCAATATATCCAGATTTATGTTGGAAATTTAGAAGTCCTGCAGGCCACCGCCCATCCAAAGCAGGGAACCTCTCAATAACTTGTCTTGTTTTTGTTCAAAGTCTCAAGCGCTTCCAATTATGTGTGTGTGTTTTTTTCCAGTTTTCCCAGTTGGGGCTTCCAGTAAATAAGATCTGTTGCCATTCTCGAGGTCTGGCTAGAAGGTTTCCTCAGCCTTCAGATGATGGGGGAAAAAAAAAAAAGCCTGAGGGATAAAATAATGAAATCCATCTCTGCCTGCTAGCTACCTGTCGCTTTGCTAAAACACACGGGCCCTGTTTGGTGTTTTAGGTCAGTTCACTTCCTGCCCGTGTGAGATCTTGGCCAGCATCTCAGTGCCTCCTCATCTCCTAAGTTCCTAAAGGCTCACCCAGAATGGCTCCTTCCCGTCTCACCCACCCCACCTTGGTCCTCATGACCGCCTGTGTGTGTCCGAGGCTTTCTGATGCCTTGACAGTGGTGCCGTTTCCGGGGCTGAGGAGCCACCCTTAGGCTTGGGCTATCACTGCCCATGTGGAGAAAACTGTTGCTCAGACTTTCAGAGAGACTCAGTCTGGCTCAGCATGTAAAGCGTCAGTCTTGCCATCGTGCAGTTTATTAAAGAAAAGCACCAGCAAATCACCCATGACTGCTGGGTGTGAGGTGTGATCTCATCCTGCAGGACACCACGCCCTGGGAACCAGGGCAACACTTCCCCCCAGGTGGTCCGCCCCTCGCAAGGCCCTTCCCTCGCAGCTACCTAGGAGGGCGCGGGCTGGCGGCAGGCAGGGGCTCCTTATTCTAGGCTAAGGAATAGGATTTGACCAGTCGAATCGCATAAGAGCATTTGACGTTGTCTCTGTGTTTTACAATTCATTTCTTTTTTTTTCAAATTAGACCTATTGTTCCAACCAAAACATTACCTTAAGAGGACTGATTTTCCATGGAGAACTATTTTGGTGTAGCTCCTGCACTTGGCCAATGAAGCCACACATGCATTGTGTTCCAGCACGTTCGGTGTGGTGTGTTTGGGGGTTCCTGTGTGGCCTGAGTGGGTCCAATCCAGAAGAAAGTGGTGCCTGTCTCCCTTCTCCAGCCATAACAATGGGGCCCTCAGGGGAGCAGAGGGAAGAGGGGATTTGTTTAGTTTCTATTTGCATTTCTATCCCCACCTTCTGAATGCCAAAGTCTCCAAATCTTTCTGAAATTTAAGACTGCCTCCAGAATTTCCCTGGCAGGAGCTCTCAGAAACTTCAGAAGCTCTGAGGAGACTTAAGTTTGGAATTAATGAATCACAGCGGAGTTGTGGATGACCAGATTTAGCTGATCACGAAGGACTTGCTAACGAATCCGAGCAGGCCCCAGTGGGACGCGAATGCTCCCTGCTAATAGAAATAGGCCTTTCTCCTCTCCAGCTATCTGCCACGGCCTCTTTAGAATAGCTTCTCGTGTTGGCTAGATGGTGCACTGGAAGCTGCCTAAGCTCCTTTCCAGCTGTCTCTCAGATTTATGTGATTACATAAAATCTCCATCTACTCTAAAACTCCCGTGGAATCTGCGAGCTCACCAGCGGGTGGTACACGGGCCGCTCCTAAGTGGGTCTTGTGACAGCACAACCCTGGGACAGTACGCGGGTCTTTGGACTCAGCAGCCCAGAAAACCAGCCCTGCGTAGAAGTTAGCACAGAGCAGCAGAACACAGATTCTTTTGGCAAAATAGCAACTTTTTGGATTTTTCTTTTTTTTTAATACGCATTTGCAGATGATCCAAAGACTATGGTATTTTAATATCACTATTATAATCTCTTATTTTATACTTTGGCAATAACTAATTGCCAAATAGTTGCAGTGACAAATATGATGACCTGAATTCACTTTATTCTAGTATCATCAATTGTGTTCAGAATCAATTCAGTTTCCTAGATTTCTCCCCACAAGTAAGTAGGATGGAGTATTTTGAATTTAGAAGTGTGAAGATAAGGTGAATAACCACACCCTGAGGTTAGTGAAGAGGTTGCACTAATGCAGACATGGCTCTGAGTGGGGGAGACACGTTGCACAAGAGAGTGTGTTTGTGTGTGTGTTGGGGGGAGGGGGGTACTTGTCACAGCCAGCCTGGAGGTGAGCTTTCTCAGCTGCCCGAATCCCCACCCTGTAGTTTTGTCATAGCCACCGTGTACACTTCACGTCTCAAACCGATCGCTCGTAAATGGCACAACCAATCCAAGCTTCTCAGAAACTTGGGAAAAACATTAAAATGGGGAAGATCCATTGCAGTTGTCCAACATGGTGTTCCTCTAAAATGCTTCAAAGTCATGTCCTTAAAATTTCAGCCTGCTTATTAGTGAGTGGGCCGGTTGTGCTTAAAACTGGTAGGGGAAAAAAGGTTTTATAAAAATTGCCAAAAAGTGAGATGAAAATGTACTACTGTATAAAGCAAAGCTGTATATAGTAAACATTTTTTAGCAGAGAATATTTATTTGCATAGCCTATTTATTGTATTCGTATTACACTGTTAGTAAATACTGGGATGAAAACTCAGTGACCTGAAGCAAGGGATCTTGCCTTTTCATGTATCTTTAATTAGGACTGCTGTGACATTGTCAGCTTGCATTAAACAACTAGAAGATAGAAAACCCGCAATCAGGGTAATCTACCTAACTTCTCAGGGACTACACTTCGTAGTTTTCCACCATTATGAGAACTGGTAAATATGAAAAATTTGTGGAATTACCAGAATTGCCATTAACAGTATTTTCTTCCTCATATTTCATGCTTTCTGCTTCTGTATATATGACTCTCCTGTGTATTTATCGAAGCTGGTAAGCAATAATTTATATGTAAAAATGGCTGAGCAATATAAGGTTAAACTTATATAAGCAACTGTTATCTTGTATTTTCAAGTGTTTTTTTTAAACCTGCTTTTCCAAATATAAGACTATGATAAAGATTCTACTAATGCCTCACAGCTTCTTGATTTTTCCATGACGTTTGTGAGTTAAATAGACTTTGTCCTGGCAGCATATGGCACCAGGATTTTGGAATTCAGAAGTCATCTGCTCAATGAAAGAGCTGCAAGCAAGCGCAGCACCCAGAAGTCTAAATCACTGTGCCATTGACTTATTGCAGAATCTAAACACATTATGCGGCAAATCACATAGTTTTCTCCCATTCTGGGATTTGGGGAATAGAATAATGGCTGTCACTGCCTAACCTTTTTAGCAGAGCCGGGAACCTTCCTTCCCTCACCAGCTCAGACACCGAGAGAAGCTCCATACCCTTTGCCTGGAATAGACGTTATGTGTGAAGAGGTTTGTGTGAACGGAGTGGGAGGGGGCTGAGGGACCATCCCGACCCCCCCGGGGAAGCGGGAAGACAAGCCAGGCAGGATGCACTAGGGTGGATTGCGCCATTGACCAAAATGCTCTCTGCCCCTTCCCAGAAGAGGGTTATCTGTCCCCCAGGATGTCAGGCACGGCCATTGGCAGGTGGAGCCCCTCCCCGCAGGAGGACAGTGTATCTCACTGCATGGAACTCCGAAGCAGCCAAGTGTCCCTCCGCAAGGTGAAGGATGGGGAGTCCTTCAAAGAGGCCCGCCGGCCCCCAGGGAATGGGTCTCCCGCATCCTGAAGTAAGGGCAATGCCAAACAGCATTGTGGAGGGCCTGTCTGTGGAATGAGAAGCCACGTTATAAACCACTTTCTGAGATTCAGACGCCATTACCTCAGCATTTAGCCCAGGCTGATTAACACAGCCCCAGGACACGTGTCGCTTTGGGAACTGCCCTTTTCTCATTTCAAATGTGGGGAGCAGTGCTGACGTTACCCAGAACCTGGCCTGGAGGGTGTCATGGATGAGAACACCTGTTGTTACACATCCAGGCAAGGACGTGTCTCAAAATGGAAAAGATAAAGACCAAACAAGACTTTCTTGGGCCCTTAATCACCAGAAAGTAGCACTTCTGTGAAGCAAGAGGAAAGGGGGCGTGAGAGCACAGGGGCATTGCCATAAGTCAGGCACCTGGGGCACCGGTGAGAGGGGCGGACTATGGAGCTTTTCCTTAATTCCTGGTCCCATAGTTACTTCATCCCCGGGAGCTGCCTTCGCAGCATCTTCCTAGATTCTGGAGCAATGAAAGAGATGAAGGGAGAACAGAAGGTCTGGCTCTAGCTTCGGAAGAAGAGAGGATAGGAAGGGGGATTTCCCATTGCAAAGATACTTGAGGGTTTTCTTCAATTAAGATTGAGAATACCGGGCCCAGGAAGATGAAATATGCTTTAACACGGGGCTCGCTTGAACCCAAGGCTAATTCTTGTTCAAATTAGCAGACCATGAGCTGAAGTTTCTGATTATGGACCTGGCACACTAGCTGCAGAATCATATTTTAGGGAATAAGAGCTACGAATCAGGCCCAGTTCTTTGTCCGAGGTCTTCTAGTCGGACAAACATGTATTTGCTTTCCATCACTACTTCAAACAAATGAGACTCCTAAGGGAATAGATTTGCAATTTTCTTTAGTAAAATATTCCTGCTGCTGAAGGATCATTGATTTCTCTCACCAAAACACAGAAGCAGCTGTTCCCTTCCCAAGCACGAGAAAGGTGCCCTAAAACATGGAGTCCAATGACAGTGTTAGTGCCAAGCTCACGCGTTTAATCAGCTCCTGCGGGGCAAGAGCTGAAATCCCTGCTTCACCCGAACTCAGAGCTGAGGTAAGTTGCCTTTCTCGATTTTCTCTTACAATCGCCCAGTGTCTGCTCAGGAGAGACCAGGCTTACCCCTTGGCCCTACTGTAGCTCCTAATTACAGTTCCCTTCCCTAAGTGCTGCAGGGTCTTCCAAGGGCTGGGTTAGGATTCCCTGTGGTTGGTGGGAAGGGCATTTCTGCCACAGGGTCAAATCTCTCCTTGCCACGGCCATCCACTAGCAACCTCTGCAACAGCCCCTACAGCCACCTTTTAATTCCTTTGCCTCACTCCAGTCTGGAGATGAAGGCACTTATATACCAAGGTCACCAGGGCAGAGGGAGGGTGGGACTCTCCAAGCCCTCCCTCCTGCCTGACTACACCTCACCATTCACTTCCATGGGTTGGGTTACGCCCACCCCATGTTGAAGATCTCAACGCGTCCTGTGATTTTTTCCCAGGGAAGAGAAGAACAAGCTCCCATATACTGGATGCCCCAATATCTGATTGTTTCTAACACTCCCAGCTTTTCAACACAAAGGTGGGGAGGGTGGAAAAGCCAAGGCATTCACTTCTGACTGGACTTTTCTTCTCCCAAGAAGACCATTTAAGTCAGTCCAGACCTTGGAGACTTGCTTGCCCGGACATGCCACTATGGGGACAGGTGCTGAGTCCTACAATCCAGAAGAACCTCTTTCCTGTTCACAGATACTCCCAAAGCTTACAGTCTGTTAATTTCCAGTTGGAGTTTGAGTAAAAGGAACTGGGAGGAAAATCCCTGTAGCAGTCACCTTGTTCTTGGAATCCTGATAGAACACAAAGCAGAGAGGTTCAAGTCTCAAAAGCAATTAGCCCACATGGAAGACTTGAGGCGTTGGCGAGATCTTTCCCAAGCCCTGCAGGGACACTGGTTCTCATGGGTCTCATGGCTCGTGTAAGGTATACGTTGGCTCTGTCTGGAGGAGCCCAGGCCTCAGAACTGCCTGAAGGATAAGTAAGCGCTCCCCATCACAGGCATGCAAACACACCAAAAACCAACCAACCCCGCTGGTTTCCCGGGCAATTCCAGCATCAGGGAGGGCTGTGCCTGAAGACCTTTCAGATCCTCCCAGCCATGGCTGTCAAAAGAGCTAGTGGAAATCTGCCTGCTAGAGCTAATTAGGTTTTTTTTTTTTAAGGAAGTGACTTGGCTGGTATAGGAAATAAGACCTCGTCATGCTCCTTTGTATTCAATTGACCCGGATTAGGCCTCAGGAGTGGGAAGGGAAAAGGTGGTGGGAGAAGGTGGGAAGGAGCACCTCTCCCCAACCCTGCCCGGTGCCCAGAAGCTGACCCCACCGTCCCTTCCAGGGACAATTACCTGCAATAAAGAAAGCCCTCGCAATCAGCTCAGCCCAGCACCAAGCTGGCTACTGGCTTCCAAAGGGAGGGGCTGTGTGGGCTGTGCCCTGCATGTTGCCTGCCTCCCAGCCATGTGGGTGCCGCGCTCGGGCCTGACCAGCCTCTCCTCTGCCCCGCAGACACCCTGGGCCCAGGACCCCTCCTGTCCTGCCCCCAGAGGTCGCCCAGCACAGTCCGTTCACAGCCAGCCCCATCCCAACTCCTGACACACGTGTGCCCCATTCCTCCGTGCCATGCTGGGGCTCCCCTGGGCTGGGCTGATCTGGGGAAGGGTGAGGAGGGCTCATGGGGGAGCCAGTGGTGCAGACCGCCAGGTCCCAGTCAGACTCCCAGCTGGGAGAGCGGGCGAGGTCTCTCCCTGCTGTTCATAAAATCAGGGTTAAAATGCGGCCTGCTGGACAAGGTGGCTGTGAGGAATAAAACAAGAAGATGCATATAAAACAATGCCAAATAAAATTCACCCTAGGTGGTTACTTAACTTCTCTCATCTTCGGTTCCCCAGTTGTGAAACAAAAATAGTAGTGTCACCTTTGTCACTGGGCAGTTGTGAGAACGAAATGGGCACCTCATGCAAGAATCCCTTGTCCACACTAAAGGGAGATACAAATATGGGAGACTTGCTTTTCAAATCCATTCATGCCCCACGTCATGCTGGGACAATGTGGTGGCCACTTACATGTTTGCTGATTCATCTGAACAACGATGTCTGCATAGAACCTGCAAAGTGTGGTAATATTAATGTTGGGAAGTAACAAGGCTGAAACTGGTCCTGCTCACAACCTCTGATCCAGGACCCACAACTTCCTTCAAGACTCAGTGAAGCTCCCAGGAGGACTATTCCTTGGCACCAGCCCACCCCTTTTCCTGTAGCTTCTCTTCTCCCACCATGGGCCTTGGGCCTCCTGCAATGATGGACCAGTCACTGTTCTTTTGTTGCGTCCTCTGTGGTTGTGAAAAGTTGTCTCTGGTTTCAGTTAGAAGTCACTCTGTACAAACACTAAAAACCTTGGCTTGGACTTGGAGCCCGGGCCTGAGGTGATGTTCCCTTTATAAGGCAGAAAATCAGGAGAAGCCAAAAGAAGGAGAGAGTAGTCACCCTAGGCCTGTGGTTACACTTGCTTGGTGCTTTTCTTACTTCAATCAATCAATAACACACACGGACCCATTATCTCTCTGCCTCTCATGTAATGTTTGTAAGCTAACAGTTTACAAATTGATGGCTTCATCAATTCCATCCAACATATATTTGCTGAGCAGCTACTATGTGCCAGAAACTAACTATTCTAGGCGCTGGGAAAACAGCCAGTGACAAAACAGAGATCACTTCCTTCATAGAGCTCTGTTCCATTTGGGGAATAAACAGTAAGCAAGGCAAATAAGTAAAATATGTAATACATGAGGTAATGGTAGGTTCCAAAGAGAAGAAAGCTAAAGCAAAGTGTGGGATCAGAGGGCGCCAGGAAGGATAGATGAAATTTTAGATAGGGCAACCAGGAATGGTCTTGTGAGAAGAACTGGAGGCAGTAATCAACACAGAGATATCTGGGGGAAAAGCATTCCAAGTAGAGGGAACAGCAAATGCAAAGATCCTGAGGGTGTACCTGGAGTTTTAAGAGCCAACAAGAAGGCTGGTGTGGCTGTAATCAAGTGAGCAAGAGGGAGAGAAGCAGAGCAGATCTGAGCTAAAACGGAACCAGATCACTTAGAACCTTGATGTTTACTCTAAGACAGATAAGAAGTAATTGGGAGGTTCTAAGCAGAAATGACATGATTAGAATTGTGTTGAACAGGATCACTCTGACTGCTGAGATGTTAACAGGCCAAAGAAGCGCAAGGAGATCAGTTAGGAAGCGACTATAATAATCCAAGCAAGATACTGTGGTGACTTAGGCCATGTGGTAGCAGTGGAGTGGGAAGATACAGAATAGTTATGGATATATTTTGTGAGTAGTTCTGAGAGCATTGGCTAGTGGGGTGGATATGGGAAAGAGAGGATCCCTGTTGACTCCAAGGTTTTGCCTTGAGCAGCTGGAGGGACGGTGTACAACTAACTGGGATGAGACAAACGTTGGGGTAGAAGGCTTGAAGAAGAAATCCAGAGTTCAGCTTGGGATGCATTAGGTTTGAGATGCCTGTTAGACCCAGATTGGAACCAATAGTGGTCCATTTGCACCAGATCTGGTTGATATGCTGGATACAATGGAAGGAACTTCAACCCCAACCATTTCTGGGATTTTCACTGGAGTCAAAGTACTCCATCAGCTGTGTTGTGTAGGATTTGTACATGCTCTTCATTGACTCAAGCTAAATAACGATGTTTCAATTCAATCCAGCAAGGCCATGTGAAGCAACTATGAAGCATGGAACCCCTCCAGGTTCCACCAAACATATACCACCGCTTGAGGCAGCTAATCATCTTGGGAGCCATCAGTCAAGAGTCTTGACACTTCCTCTATCAACTTTATAGATAGATTTGTTCAGTGGCTGTTGTCTCATTCAGGCTTTCCCAGAAGAAAAGCAGAAATTAGAAATATGAATTACAATTTTGTCATCACAGATTTTGGAGGCTATATGCAATATGCCTAAAGGACACATCCGCAACACAAGCTCCAATTCAAAGTTTACATTAGAAAACTAGAGATAGACATTCACCTTTCTGGGAAAGAACTTTTAAGACAACCCAGTACTTTCATATGTTGCCTCCATTTATTCTCAAAACAATCCTTCAAAAGGCTCACAAAAGGCTCAGCACAGCACTCAGTGTACATTTGAAACTAAATTATTATCTGTTATATGAATGAAGGCTTTGCTTCCATCATGACCAAATTGTTAGACGTTGGCGACATCTGGCGGGTATCTGGTGAACGGATGCAGCATTTAAATCTCAGAATGCATGATCTTGAGGGGACCTGGTTAGACCAAACACACGGTGGAGCACCGTTAGAAGCCTGCGTCACAATGATGCGGCGATGGCTTTGCTGGCCTGCTTTCTGGGGCATGGCCCATGGGCTGTTGTTCCCTGTTTTTACAGTTTAAGGCAGCAAAAATTTTAAAATATAGTATGGAGAAAGGGACTGAACTGAAGAATTGCTGAGGCTAGAGCATACAGTCAGGCATTGTAATTTTGCTGTCTTCTAAGGGGACGGAGAGGGTGGAGGGCTAGGGTAGGATGGACCAGCTAAGCCTTTTGCGGGGGTGGGGGGAGTGCACGGTCCGGGAATCGAACCAGGTCCCCCGTATGGAAGGCAAGCCTTCTACCGCAGAATCACCTGTGCAGCCCAGCTAAGCCTTAAAAGCCAGCTCTCTCTCGCTCTCTCTCTCTCTCATACACACTCACATTCACACATGCACATTTCACAGACATACTCACACACTGGGCCTCAGAATAAAGTGAAAATCCCCCAAAATAGCTCACCAGGCATATTCAGATGTGACCTCTGCTTCCTTCTCCAGCCTCACTTCTTTGTACTGCTCTCCCCTTCCCCCACCCCCACCCCCACCCCCAAAACGTACCACTCCCCGCCCAGCCCACCTAAGCCATTCAGGCACTCCCACCTCCCCGTCTCTGAATGCATTCTTTTGACAGGGCACTAGTGGTGGGTGAAACGCGCTGACAGCCATGCCTGAGACTTGTTCCTATCCTCTCAGAACCTGCAGTCTGGTGCATTAGGGCATCTCCTGCCTGGGTCCCCTCCACTTTTCAAGTAAGTAACTCTTTTTTCCTTCCCTGGGTCTCAGCACCTCCAGAAAACCTCCCCCTGCCCCGCCGACTCACCGGCCTGGGTTGGGATTCCCTCCATTACATGCTCCGCTGATGCCCACGTTTACCCCCAGCCCGTGACGGGTGCCCATCCCCGCCCCACTACACTGGAGGGAGCAGGCTGATGAGTCCGTGTCCATCACAAAGCCGGGCACGTGCTAGGAAGAGCTATGATAACACAGGCCCAGGGAGAGGTCACGGTTTGCTTGACGGTGACACCACGGCAGTACAGAGACTGGCTGAGGGAGCGCCGCGGGTTCGAGCCCCGTAAAGGCGGAGGGGTGGGGACAACCATGGCCCTGCCAGGTGACAGGGAAGCTCTCATAGGGCTGAAGGTGGTGCAGAGGAGGTCCCTTCTGGCTCTGCCCAGTGCTCCCATGTCTGCCGGGCCAAGTAACCGGTAGCAATTCCAGCACATTCCCGAGCTCTTACTGTCAAGGCAAATCCAAGTTCACATTCCCAGAGCCAGGCCTGCGGTCTGTTCCGGCACAATCAGTCCAGGGGTCCTAGGACCACCATTAACACATTCTTCCTTGAAGACCCCTAACACCGTCCACAGTTCAGGGGAGACCATGGGAGACTAAGCCATGCTCAGAAACCAGACTCTTGCTGATAGGGTTGACCAGAATCCATGTCCTCTCTTCAACTTGCACTCGCCCAACTGCCACCCCAACAATCCTGCCAGGGCTAATCCCCTTGGCTGCTCACGGACCCCCTGAGGGCTAAGAATTTCTCCTACTCTCCCAACAATGGCTGGACTGACCGGCTTCTCCAACCATTTATAGACCCACTCGAAAATACCCAGGAGTGCCTTCGCCTGCTGGATCAGACAAGGCTTTGTTTCCTTCCCCCCTCCCTTCTTTCCCATCAAAAAGCCTTGATGAAAAAGAGAAAAAGAAAAAAAGAAAAGCCTTGCTGGCAGATCCAGAAGGAAAAGTCAGCAGCTCTCCCTTCTTTCGTCACTCATCTGGGTCCCAGTGTTTGCCCCTGGGCTCCTCTGTTCTCTGGCGGGGTGGGGTCGCTTCTCTGCTAAGACCAGGGGTCAGCCACGAGGAGATTTTCTGCCCTAGAGGCCCCTGTTTTCCATGGTGTATGAACACGCGCATCTGCCTGGGGCTGAGCCTCCCCTCGAAACAAAGCAGTCAACAGGGGCCGGGGACAAAGCACAAACAGGGCCTGGAAGCCAAGAGACTTGGATATAATTGGAGATGAAGGGGCATTTCAGAGCAGCCTGGGCAGGGGGTGGGGCCTTGGCCCTCCTCTGGCCAGCGGTGCCTGCCCACCGTGTCTCCAAACGGTCCTCCTGTTTTGGTGACGCCCTGTTGGTTCGGACCTGAGGCTTGGCTGTTTCGGGTGGGCCGGGGGGAGGCAAAGTGGGCCAATGGCAGAAGAAGAAAGTTTTGCCCCAAGTGACAAATGTGGCATTTTTTTAAATTTCGTGCTCCTGTGCAAAGCCCGCCAATGTGCAGGTCACCCCTTTGTCAAGGTTATTTTTCATTTCTTTTGAGAAATTAAGTTTCCAATCTTAGGGTTTCATAAATGGTGCAAATCCTGGCCATTCCGAGCTCCTTAGACTCTTCAGCTAGAGATTGAAAAGGAGCCTCGTGTGCTCTCACCATGCCTGTGCCCTGGGGTTCACGTTCAGTGCTCTAGTAGAAAGGACCTTGAGGACAGGACCTGGAATCTGGTCCCTGCTCCACCCTCTTCCCAGGGGACATGATTTTGGGCAAGTCACTTCCCTTCTCTGGGCCCAATTTTCTAATTTTCTCTGATTATCAGAATCACCGGGAAAGACACAGTTTGGTTAGTTCACTGATGTCACCAGGTGATGGCTGTTTTGATTCTCTGTTGGGGAGTTCAGTCATTCAGACACTGATTTACTCAGCAAATATTTAATATATACCAGAAATCATGACAGACCTGAAGATAAAAGGTCGAATAAGACATGGTCCCTGCCCATGAACAGGCAGCAGGATGTGACGGAAAGAGCGCTGACTTTCTGGAAGAGGTAGCCAGGCCCCACCACTGAGTGGCTTTGTGAGCTTAGCTATATTTTTTCATCTTAGTTTTCTCATCTGTATAATGGGGACCATCATACCACTCTGAGGAGTTATAGTGTAGGTTTTACACCATCCTAGTTTGCCTGGGGCGGAGGGGTTTCCTGGGACTAGGACTTCCAGTGCTAAACCCAGGAAAAGCCCAGGAAAACCTGGATGTGCAGTCACTCTAAGTGAGGGGATGGGTTGAAATGATATTTATAAAGGGCTTAGCACAAGTGCCCCGCATCCATAAAGATCTATAAAGATACATAAGTACCCTATAGACGTAACCCTAGTATGCACACACCCATCCCAATGTGGCAAAGGGAAAAGAAAAGAAGTAAATAAATGACTATGGTACCACTAAGGCAGCACTCAGGAGAGCGGAACTCCAGGAAGGAACCAGAGGCTGGCCGGAGTCGGGTGGTGAAGGAGGAGCTGGGGTTATCAGGCCTGCGTGATGACTAGAGAGCTGCATCTTTGCATAAAGAATTTGTAAATGCATGGAGATTTCAAAGCTTGGAATCTGTTGGTTTTCTGTACAGCTAGCACTAAGGACATAAAATCCCCAAAGTGGTTTGTTTCATATCAAAAAAGACCTTCTGTATTATCCTAAAGACCTGGGGCATCATTTCATAGTTCTCCAAATGCTTTCAATGATACATACGTTTGGGGGGGGGAAAGTTAGAAACTCACCCGCCTCTCCCAATACATGTATATTTGCATATAAATAATGTACACGTATTGTATAAATAAATAAATAAAGCATACAAGAAATATAATTCGTTACATGATCAGTTAAAAATTAGATGAAAATAGAAGTTCTAATGTTTTCCTTCCATGCTCCAGCTGTTCATCTAGCTTGCTTCTTGGAGTACATACACCCACTTCAGAGGCCACTGTTCTTGGCAGTGGGAAGAGTCACAAAAGGTTTTAAGGCAAAAAACAACAACCCTGATATGATCAGATTTGATTTTTGGAAGATCATTCTAGCTGCATATAGGAGAGGGGACTGGAAATAGAGAGAGATCCATTGGGGGGGGGGGGCATTGTAAAAGTCCAAGAGAAAAGTAACAGTGCATGGACTAAGGTGGCAGCGATAAGTACATCTATATCTGTATCTGTATAGAGAAGGACGCAGAATGGGGAGATATTTAGGAGGTAAAAGCAAGAGAACATGTGACTCAGAATGGAGCTGTACAGTTAGAGGAATGGATGCATCTTGAAAGCTATCCACAAGGAGAGATGTGTCCCAGCAACTGGCATTACATTTTCCCTGACATTTTTTATCTGCACTCCAAATCTGATACAGAGAAACCATCAGGACTGGTTAGGCTTTCATGAGTCCTAGACACTTTTCTTTTGAAGGGCCATAAAACATATTTAAAAGTATAATTTTTCATTGCATTGGTAGAAGGACAAATATGATCAAGGCATGTTATGTTCATTTGTCCTGCTGATTTTAAAATCAGAATATCACAGGCCTGAGGGATTGTGGCTGCTGTGCCTGCTGGACAACACGGCCCTGGAAGCAAACCAGGTTCTGATTGTGCTGCAATTTTGACAGCTTCAATATGAGCACCGAGCGCCATCTGGTGGCTGACACACTCATGAGGCAGCCAAGCTGCTTCTGCCTTGCTGAAAAAAAAAATGTTGCAAAATCTTCACTGAGTGCGCCTAAACCAAACCCAATCCTTACTTACCACTGCTTGACTCAAATCTCAACATCCCCAGACACAGAGTGCGCCAGTTTGAAAGGACATTTGTACCCTAGAAAAGCCATGCTTTAATCCTAATCCCATTTTGTAAAGGCAGCTGTTTCTTCTAATCCCTATTCAGTACTATATATGTGAAACTGTAATTACATCATCTCCCTGGAGATGTGACTCAATCAAGAGTGGTTGTTAAACTGAATTAGATGGAGATGTGTCTCCACCCATTCGGGTGGGTCTTGATGAGTTTGCTGGAATCCTATAGAAGAGGAAACATTTTGGAGAATGAGAGAGCAGAGAACGACATAGCCACGAGAAGCAGAGAGTCCACCAGCCAGCGACCTTTGGAGATGAAGAAGGAAAATGCCTCCCAGGGAGCTTCATGAAACAGGAAGCCAGGAGAGAAAGCTAGCGGATGACACCATGTTCACCACATGCCCTTCCAGAAAAGAGAGAAGCCCTGACTGTGTTCGCCATGTGCCTTTTCACTTGAGAGAGAAACCCTGAACTTCATCAGCCTTCTTGAACCAAGGTATCATTCCCAGGATGCCTTAGATTGGACATTTCTATAGACTTGCTTTAATTGGGACATTTTCTTGGCCTTAGAACTGTAAATTAGCAACTTATTAAATTCCCCTTTTTAAAAGCCATTCAGTTTCTGGTACATTGCATTCCGGCAGCTAGTAAACTAGAACACCAGGCTTTGAGGATGACTGTCAGGCAGCTAAAGTGAGACCTCAAGCAAACAGAAAAAGTCCAGTGGTAACTGCAGATCAGCTGAGAAATGCAAGCAATTTTTCAACATTTCTGTGCCTAAGGTAGCATATTAAAGATACTATAATGTGAATATCAGTTAGAAAAACAAGCTTTGAAGTGGTAAAAAAAAAATTTACAATCTTGCTGTATTCCCTTAGCATTTCTTCCTTTCTTCTAGACTATATGACTTTCTAAATCTTCAAGGCAAAGTTATCCACATTAGGTAATTTTTTTGTGGCCACGTTGAGAGGGTCCCTTGCTGGCCACACATTGTGGCATGCTCTGTTCCCATTCAGCTGGATATTCTGTCTGACAGATGGCAGCAGAGCAGGATACACCATTAGAGAAACTGGAGGTTTGCCGGTGCTTCTGTGGTACAGGATATGGTGGTGTACTGACCGACAACCTCTGGGCCGATGTCATCAAATACCCAAGCTGGGGTTTGGGAAATGTTCTTTTCAAACACATGGAATTTATAAAATGTGATTAATAATAATTGCTACCATATGCATGGAATGCCTATTGTATGCTAGGTACATACATGAGCTATTCCATAAATAGTAAACAACCCTGCTAGGAAGAAGTTGAATGAGGATTCAAACCCAGATGGTGTGACAACACTTTCCAAGACAGTTTACTGCCTCTAAGTTTTGAGAGTCAGATTGGTTGCTTGGCTCTGCTGATTTTAGATGCATTTACCCTGAGATGCTCTTGCAGATGCTGCGAGCTTCAATTCTTCTGGAATTATGACATTATCTGGTAGCATTTGGGAATCTAACTCAAGTGAAATTTTCCTTGGCTCCCCATGTAAAGATAATCTCATTTCTTCCTCCTTGTTGCCATAGTACATTGTAACAACATTTACCAAATCCGTGCTCATATTTTATTGGAAATATTTGCATTAGTATCTTTCTCTCCGACAAAACTGCAAATTCCCTGAATAATAATAACCTCATTTATCTTTGTATCCCTTTTCTTCCCAAATGGCCACCTCAAATCCAGTCCAGCATCTAGGATGGTTTTTGATATATTATTGGGGTTCAATAAAAATCCCAAAGTATTCAGAAGTTGGATATACTTTTCTGTATTGTTCTTTTAGATATAATCGGACTATAAACTATGAATAATATTAACTTATTTTCCTCCATGTGAACGTTCCATTGGTCAGGTATTTACTAGGATGCCTACAATAAACTCTATATTATCTTGCTGACTAAAAACAACATGCAGCTCCATGTGTGAAACAGTAAAGAAGCAATTGTGAAAGTGGGATAGGGGCTGGCTGAGCATGCAGTGAGACTACATGTGTCACACTGGGAGGGAGGGAGCAAGGCGAGACGACCAGATCAGGAATGGCTTGCAGGGGACATGAAATCTAAGCAAAGCTGTAACAGGTAGTACAGGATAGGTAGGTGAAGAGAGATGGAATAATTCCACAGGACAATAATTATCATATTATAAGATTATATACACACACACATAATTTTCAAGTATACACAGAATGTTCACTTAGCTAGACTATATAACCTGGACCATAAAACAACTCTCCAGAAGTTTAAAAAGACTGAAATAATTCAAAGTATGTTTCCTTATCACAGCAGAATTAAACTAGATGTCAACTGAATTTAATTTTCAAATATTTAGAGATAAAACTACATGTTTCTCAATCTGTGGGTTAAAAAAGAAATCACAAGGGAAATACATTTAAATACATGAAATGTATGTATATTATATATTTAATATGTTAAAAGTATTTAACAGAAGTACAAAATACCAAAATTTGTAGTGCTTAGAAAGAAATTTATAATTCTAAGCACTTATATTAATATAAAACAAAGTTCTCAATTCAGTGGTCTAAGTTTTTAGCTGAAGAAGCTGGAAATGGAAGAACAGATTAAACCCAAATTAAACAACAGGAAATAAAAAAGAGGAGCAGAAATTGATGAAATAAAAAATAGAAAAATAATAAAATAAGACTATAAAATCAAAAGCTGGATTCTTTAAAAAGATTAACAAAATTGATAAACTTCTAGCCAGTCTAATTGAGAGCAGAAAAAAAGAGCAGACACAAATAACCAACATCAGGAATAAAAGAGGAGATTACTACAGGTCTTATTGACAGTAAAAGGATAGTGAGGGAATATTATGAACAACACGAATGAAATAAATTCTAAAACATAGATGAAATGGACAGACTACTTTACAAATATAATTGAAGACATTTAATTTATAATTTAAAATGTTCTGTTTTACTCAGCCTAAGTCTGATTAGGAGACAGACCCCATAGTGAGTTAAAAAGGGGAAGCTTAATATAAAGAATTGTTAAACTCTGATTAAAAAGGGAAGAACTATAAGATATGATCTTATAAGCACTATATATATAATATAGAACTATAGATATAATCTTATAGTTGGCAAGGATGTGGAATAACAGGAACTCCCATACATTCCTTACAGAAAAGCAAAATGGAGCAGCCACTTTGGAAAATAGTTTGACAGTTTCTTATAAAGTTAAACATATTCTCACCATATGTGGTGATTAGAAACTGCATACCAACAGTAAAGCATGCTCTTAAACTTAACCCACCCCTGTGGGTGGGGGCCTATCCTAAATAGGACCTTTTGATGAAGCTCCTTCAGTTAAGGTGTGACCCACCTCATCCAGGATGGGTGTTGACCCTATTACTGGATCCTTTAAAAATGGGATGAATAGAGAGAGGGACAGAAAGCCATGGAAGCAAAACGCCAAAACCAACAAAACCCAGAAGAGAAAGGAGAGACCAGCAGACACCTGCATGTGCCTTGCTATGTGGCGGAGGAGTCAAGGATCGCCGGCAGCCAGTCTTTAGGAAGAAAGCATCACCTTTATGATGCCTTGATCTGGACATTTTCTCAGCCACAAAATTGTAAGCAAATAACTCCCATTGTTGAAACCTGACACATTTCATGGCATTTGCTTTAAGCAGTCAAGGAAACTAAAACACCATATGACCAAGCATTCCCACTCCTAGGTATTTACTCACAAGAAATAAAAAGTTGTGGCCACAGCAAGACTTGTCCTCAAATGTTTATAGCAGATTTATTCATAAGAGGCAAGAACTGAAACTACCCGAAAGTTCATCAACTGGTAAATGGCTAAACTCATGGTATAGGCATAGAATGGAATGCTGTTCAGCAATCAACGGAGACTAACTACTGATAAATGCAACAACACAGTTGAAGTGCAAAAGCATTAGACTACGTAGAAGAAACTCCAAACAAAAGGCTACAGGCTACAAGATACAATTTATATGAAATCTTAGAAAAGTCACAATCAAAGTAATGGAAATTACATCATTATTTGCCAAGATGCAGGTGTTAGAGGAATGCATTGACTGCGCAGGTACACAAGAGAACATTTTAAGGAGATGGAAATGTTCCATATCATGATTCTGATGAGGTTTATGCAACTGTACACATTTTTCAAAACTCAACGAATTGTATTTTTAAATAAAAGTTCAAAACAATAAAACTGGTGAAGTTTTCTTTAAATTATTTTTGAGTGAAGGCGATTTAAAAAAAAAAAAATACTAATCCTGACCTTCTACCCGAGAATAAATAAATCAGATTCGGGGGATAGGCCCCTGGCGCCTAGGTGATTCTGATGTGCAGGTAGAGATGAGAATGAGCCAAGCTGCTCGCCTAACCTCCTATCACAAACAGAGCAATCTTTACATGGCCCACATGGAGCCAGGGCAACCCTGCCCATTGCACAGGCCAGGGAAAATTCAGCCCTGCGAGGTCTTTGCTAAAGCCCTGGGAGTCTCTATCCTCAAGGCCAGCAACTGTGATTCTAAGTCTTGCTTTTCTGCTTAGTTAGTACAATTTAAGGATTTTTGTCCGATGTATGCTATTCCTCTTTTACTCTGTTTAGTCAAATAATTGGCTTCAGTTCCCTTGATTCTCACCAAAATAGTAAAAAGAGTAATAACTAGCAGGCAAAGCATTTGGTGAGTAACAGAGAGATTTGTGTGATAATGTACCCAACTTCATTGAGGAATATCAAATGCTAAGGGATGCATATGAAACTGTTTCAATAATTCCTCCCACTGGGCTCTGCTGATGCTCTCTAGCCATGCTCTCTCAGTCTCTCAGGCTGACTCTAACTTTCTAGTCACTCTGTTGCTAAAACAGTCTAATTTTGGTGGCAACGATTTCAACCTGCCCACTTTTAAATTTCTCTCTCCTATCTAATATCCCTCCTTTTACGGCAGCAAGTGTCCACAATTTGGCCCAGAGTGGGGCCGGGAGGCAAGAGCCTGCTCTCGTCCCCATCCCTCGCTCTGTGCTCACCCTGGTGAGAAGAAGAAGAGATAGGCCTATCTTGTGTGACCGTCCATGGCAAGGATGTGACATCCTTACTGGTCCAGCTGGTCTTATAGATCTCCTACGGGCAGCGGTAGCCCTCGTGGACCTAGAGAACTTGGTGACTTTATTCTCTACAATGCCCTGTGTCCACAGTTATCCAAGCACCATTTTAAACCTCTGGGCTCAGGAAAGCATCTCTATCAGTATTCCCTACCATCCTATTAGTATAGCAACACACAATTTAAAATTGGATAAAAGACATTCCTGGTTTTTTTGTTTTTAAATCCCTTGGCCATTTTTCCACAACACAGGCTCCAGCTTCTCATTCGCTTCCTCAGCTGCCTCCCTCTCAAGAGCTAAACCAAACTCTTTCCATTTCTGCTCTCTTCTGTCCCTGTCACCAAAATTCAGCTCCAGGCCAGAATCTGCATATTCAAATCCATTTAGGACTCAGGCAGAGCAAAAAGTTCTTCCTTTTTCCAGGATCCACCCTCCCAGAAGGCACCTGTAGTATTAATAGCAATTTATTTCCCCTATTACAGTTACTGTTACATTATTAGTCACCAATGGTTGAGGATTCCCTTTCCAATTCCCTGCTGCTTCCAACCTACTTCGGGGACCACGGTCTAGTGCCTAAACCTGATGGCTGACAGGTGCCTCTGCCAGACCAGGGTACGGCTGCGTTTATACTGAATTCTCTCATGTTCTCACTGGTGTGGGTCTGTCAGTGACGGTGAGGTGTCCCCTCTTTACATAAGTGAGATCATCCTGCCCGCATTTGTTATTACACGTCTTATTTGATAGCTTTGGTTTGCCGTAAGTAAATAACTTGTGATAGTGTCGCTCAGTGGAATTGCTTCTGCAGAGGAAATGCAGAGTTTCACACACACGGAGTTCCCTTCTGGAAGCAGCTGAGCGGACCTGCTTGGTGTAGACCCCGCCGGGCGCCCAGAGCCTCGCGGCGCACACGCAAGCTCGCTGCTCTGCCCCCTGCAGGCATGACGGCGGTACTGCACTCGCCTCCCCGGCCTGGGCGCGCAGAAAGCCCGGGCACAACCCAGGGCAGGTGAGTGCAGGTGATGCGACCGCTGGGTCTCAGGGGCATTGTTAAGATCTGATGGAGTCAGACCGATTGCTCAAATTCAGCCCTTTCCAGAAGTTATTTCCTGGGCAAGATCGGAAGCGAAGTGCGGGTGTAAGACACTGCAAGTTACGCTCGGCAGACAAAACCTCAATCTGGTTGCAAGGCAGTTTCGTGGACCCGTCTAATTACACGGGGGCCTGTGCTCCAAAGGGCCCCGAGAGGCTTGGTGATTTGATCTGAAGCTATGTTTTGCACCCAAGGTCGGATGGGGCCAGCCGTTGTGTGCCTGGGGCGTGTATTCTCAGTCCCTGAGCAGTCCTTTCTCTCTTCTTGTAAGGCTCTTCCTCATCTTCCTCATCCACCACCCTCGCCCTACCCCCCACCACATGCCCCAAGCTGAGCCTGGCCTCTTCCTCCTCCCCCCACCCCCTACCCCCTCAGAGGGGAAGAGGAGAAATGAACAGTATGTCTTGTACAAGGAGCATGGGCCTCAGTTTCCTCAGCTCTAAAATGTAGATAATAGTATCTCAGGGGATCCTTTTGAGGAATGAATGTGACAGGGTATGTGATGGGTCTGACATAAATTAGGGCCTCAATTAATGTTGTTAGCTCCCTTCCCTTTAGTTGCCTTAACTAGAGCTTGAATTAATTCAGTCTCTCATTCATTCATACATTCAAACGAATATTTGTTGAGAACCTACTAAAAGCCAGGTACTGGGTGAGGAAGCATTAAATATACAATGATGAACAAAAATTTATAGGGTCCCACACTCATGGAGTTTTAAGTCTAGTTGAGGAGCTACCTTATTTTTGAGTTCCACAAATGTATCATTCTAATAATAGTACTTGCTATGAAGGAGTGGTAAAAAAATAAATAGGACTTTTTTTTTTTTAATGCTAATCAGAGCGAGCAGGTTAAAACCCATACTTGAGATCTTGACAACAATCAGGAGTCAACCCAGTAGAGTGCAAAGGTAAAAGCAATGTACTGGAAGGCAGCATGTGTAAAGGCCCTGGGGCTGGGGGGAGTGTGACATTAAAGGGGGACTGATAAATCACCAGCTGGCTAGAGCACAGAGCAAGGGGGAACACAAACCAAAATGAGACCGAGTGAGGGATTTACATTTTTCCTAGAGAAATAAGAAGCCACAGAAAGCCTTTGGGGGTGGAGAGAGGCTGCATGACAAGATCAGAGTTGAAAAAGAGAAGCACTACAACAATTTTGTAAAACTTGCTATACTTGTAATTATACGGGAAGCAGTTTGTTGAAAAGAACCTCAGCTTTGGAGACCCAGGTTGGAACTCTAGCTGTGCTACCCCTCCTGACTGCTTCACTTAAAGCCTTGCTACTCAGAGTCTGGGCCCTGAACCACCAGCATCTGCAAGACCTGGGAGCTTATTAGAAAAGCAGCAGCTCAGGCTTCACCCTGAATGTGGATACTGAATCAGAATCCGCATTGTAACGGGATCCCCAGGGCATTCATGTGTACATCAACATTTGAAAAATATTGACTAAAAGTTACTTCAACCCTTTGACCATTAGTTTAATACCTCAATTCCCAAACTCCGCACCAAGGCACCCCAAGGCACCCCAAGGCACCCCAGTGAAATCACAAGAGCTGTGGGATATTTAAAAATATCTGTTCAACTCCTTGGGAACATAGTTTGAAATGGTTGCGTTCCAACATTAAACCACTACATCCCTGTGGTAGAATGAATCACATCCTCCGCAAAGACAGGCTCAAGTACTAACCCCTTGTCCTAAGGGTGGAAACTCATTTGCAAATGAGATCTTTAAGATCCCTTTAAAATGAAGACAAACTGAAGCAGGGTGGGTCTTAATCCTATATGACAAGAGTCCTCGCAAGCAAAGGACATTTGGACACAAGCATAGAAGCCACAGGAGGAGATAGAGAGGGACAGGTGGCCACGTGACTGACAGGTGGCTGCCACAAGCCATCACCAGAGAGCTACGACGTCAGAGAGGGCGCAATTCCGCTGACACCTTGATTTCATTCTTCTAGCCCAAAACTGTGAGACAATGAATTCCCGTTGTTTAAGCCAACCAGTTTGTGGTGTTATAGCAGCCCTGGCAGCTAAAGCCATTCCTTTTGATGATGTTACATTGATGAGAAGCTGGTTTGGGGCTGTAATTCAAAGCTAGACCTGTACGAAAATCAACATGCCACAGGAAAGGAAGATGGTGGTGTCCGGTCTCGTTCCAACATCTGAGAAGCTGTGCGTGGCCCAATGGTCAGCTGTTAAGACACCGATACCTATTAAATCGTTTGGATCTAACTATGTAATAACCAGAACAGTTAGGCATTTCTTTTGGCCTAGGGGCTGCTAGTACACTATGGGCCCTGAGAACTGAGGGCACCTTTGGTTTAACATTTAGTTAATTTTTTCTCTACCTCACTTGAATTTTTAAAATTTTATTGTGGCATATACACATCATAAAATTGGCTATTTCAACTTTTTTAAGTGTGCAATTCAGTGGTATTTTTATTCACGATGTTGTACAACCACTATACCATCTATTTCCAAAATTTTTTTATCGCTGCAAACAGCAACTCTGTACCCATTAAGCAATAGCTCCCCTTTCCCTGTCCCCACAACCCCTGGTAACCTCTAATCGACTTTCTATCTCTATGAATTTGCCTATTCTAGATATTTCATAATAGTGGAATCATACATTATTTGTTATGTGGGGTCTAGCTTATTTCACTTAGTATAATGTCTTCAAGTTTCACCCAAGTCGAAGCATGCACCAGAACTTCCTTTTATGGCTGAATAATATTCAGTCGGATGAATATACCACATTTTCATGTGAGAACATAGCTTGAGATGGTTGTATAACCATTGGACACTTGGGTTATTTCCACTTTTTTTGACTTTGTGAATAAATCTGCTATAAACATTGTGTTATAGATATCTGTTTGAGTTCCTGTTTGCGATTCTTTGGGGTATATACATAGGAGTGTAATTTCTAGGTTCTCTCATTTAATTTTTTTTAATTTATTAATTTAAAAAATTTACAAACCAAATAAAACATCAACATGCATAATCAGTAGTTCACAATATCATCACTTAGTTGCATATTCATCATTTCTTAGAACATTTGCATTAATTCAGAAAAAGACAATAGAAAAAAAAATAAAACGAACACAGAAAAGAAAAAAAAAAGATTATAACTACCATACCCCTTACCCCTCGCTTTCATTGGTCACTAGCATTTCAAACTAAATTTATTTTAGCATTTGTTCCCCCTATTATTTATCTTTATTCCATATGTTCTACTCGTTTGTTGACAAGGTAGATAAAAGGAGCATCAGACACAAGGTTTTCACAATCACACAGTCACATTGTGACAGCTGTATCATTATTCAATCATCCTCAAGAAACATGGCTACTGGAACACAGCTCTACATTTTCAGGCAGTTCCCTCCAGCCTCTCCATTACATCTTGAATAACAAGATGATATCTACTTAATGCATAAGATTAACCTCCAGGATAACCTCTCGACTCTTTTTGGAATCTCTCAGCCATTGACACTTTGTCTCATTTCACTCTTCCCCCTTTTGGTCGAGAAGGTTTAATCAATCCCTTGATACTAAGTCTTAGCTCACTCTAGGATCTCTGTCCCACATTGCCAGGAAGGTCCACAACCCTGGGAGTCATGTCCCATGTAGACAGGGGGAGGGTGGTGAAATTGCTTGTTGTGTTGGCTGGAGAGAGAGGCCACATCTGAGCAACAAAAGAGGTTCTCTTGGGGGTGACTCTTAGGCCTAAATTTTAAGTAGACTTGACCTATCATTTTTGGGGTTAAGTTTCATATGAACAAAGCCCAAGACTGGGGGCTCAGCCTATATAGCTTTGGTTGTCCACACTGCTTGTGAGAATATCAAGAATTCAACTTTCTTATTTAATTTTTAAGTGGATTAAATGAGAAAAGGTAGAACTAGTCTCTGGCTATTGACTGTTAGTTTGCTTCACTTTGCCCATAGTCAATCTACTACTTGCATTCTTCATCTGTATGCTTTCGAAATTTGCACAAAGCCACCCAGCCAGGGGTGGTAAACCCTGCCCTAGGAGAGGGATATGTTTACAATGCCAAAATCAATTTCCCTACCTTACCCTGCTTATTCCTGTTTCATTTATGTATTATTTATAAATCACTTTCATATGCACAATCTCCTTAATTTTCATACCCTCAGGTGGAAAGCTGAAGAGGTTTTATTTAATGCATTTTAAAGCAGGGAAACCCGAACTTCAAAATTCAGAGACGTTACATAATAGCGCTAGGTCACACAGCAAAGTCTTTGCTCTCCAAGACCAGAGCCCCCTATTCCCTTGACTGCCTGGGGAGAAAGAGGGATAGTCAAAAAGTGGGTGGAGTGCGGGTGGGAAGTTTTACTTTCAGTCCTGAGGCTGGTTCCTGTTAGAGAAGAAGGCCTCATGCTATTGGTACTGAGGTCAGCTAACAAATGCTCTGAGGCTCACAGTCAGGGATGCGGTACTTTATTAGAACCCAGTTAACTCCCCCCTCCCCCACTTGTCATAAAATCGCTCAGGTTCTGGGGCTGCATCAGACATCAGCCCAGCCAGCCGGGGATTCTACTTGGCGCTGGGCAGCTGCACCCTCCTCAGTGAACTGAAATGAATGATGCGGTCTTCAAAGTGGAAAAGAGCCTCTTGAGATCACGTAACACCCCACTCCTCTGATAACCTGGTCTGCCAGCCGCCTTAAGTCAGACACTACAACACAGACCCTTCAAACCCCTCCATGCGAGGCTCTGGATTAGGCACTAGCCAGATGACGATACAGTTGGGAAGAAAGAAGTAGATCCTTGATTGCTCAGGCAACGTGCACAGAAAGAAGCTGTGGAAAAATCCAGCTCTGGCCCCTCTCTCTGGTAGACAAATACAGATGATAAAAAGGCACTTGCTTTCAAACGCCAGGTTCATATCCCAGGGTGGCACTTTCTAACTGGCAGCCAGAGAGCTCTGCTGAAAGGGTAGAGGAAAGGCAACTTTCTATTCCGCCTCATTTATTTCCATTTCAGGTGACTTAATGAGCCTTACACACATGCGTACACAAAGGCAACCGTGGAGGGTCTGAGTAGATCAGGGGATTTGGTAATGGACTCTGGTCCCAGTGACAGGGATACTACGGCAAGGAAGGGCTGGGACAATTTGTGGAAGACAACTGAAGCCTCTGCAGAGAGCTTTAGAAATGAGGCGAGCTACATCAGGGCTAAACACGCCATTGCCTCTGGATCCCTCATCTGGTTCTTGTCCAGATAAGCATGACCAGAAGCGATGACCATCTGTCCACTGTTTCTCAGCCTCCAGCTCAGGCCAGGCCAGCCTGGCCCACACCACCAGTCGGCCACCACCACGGCCCTCCCCAGCCTCTGGCCGCTGGGTGGAATGCCTTGCTTTTCCTCCTTCTCAGGTTTAACCCTGCTTATGGAGGCCATATACAGAATCACATCCTTTTCCCTCTTTTTTAATATTAACAAAATCTAACATTTACTGCAAAAACACTAGTTAACAGGTGCCTCATGTGATGCTTCCAAATGCTCCCCCATTTAACAAATGGAAAACTCAGAGCATAGGGAGAATTAACCTGCCCAAAGGCACCGGGCTAGTAAGTGGCCAGGCTGGGATTTGAACCCAGGGCTCTGCAATTCTGGAGGCCCATTAATCCAGCGCTGAGGTTCCCAAGCTTTGGTGCATACAAGGATCACCTGTGGGGCTTGTTAATAGCTGGCCCCACCCCTGGAGTTTCTGGGTGGGACTGAGCATTTGCATTTTCTAACAAATTCCTAGGTGATCTACTGCTGCTTGTCCAGTTGTCGCACTTTGAGAACAGCTGCTGTAGTGGGACTCAAACTTCACTGTGCATAAATATCACCTGGGAATGTTCATTTTGTTCCGCTGGTTCTTTTGAGCAGACCCATGTGCTCTTTTGAGCAGATTCCAGATCTTGATTCAGTAAATCTGGATGGGACGCAAGAATCTGTATTGTAACTACATGAACCAGGTGACCCGAGTCCTATGATCACATTTTGAGAAAGAATGTGGCTCCTGCTCCCCACAGACTTGTGGCTTTAACTGCAATTTTGGAATCACCTGGGGAAACTTTAAAAGTACTGATGCCTGGGATTCACCCTTAGAGAAGTTCATCAGTGTGGGGGTGGCCTGCATCACTGGTGATTGTAATGTGCAGCCAGGTTGACAATGCCACAACCCGGACATTTTATAAGAAGGGTATCTTTCCCAACACCCCATCAGAAAGGGTCCTCCGCACTACTAAGGCTGTTTTCAACCCCCAAACTGAGATCTTTTTCCAGAGAACTCACTCAAACTAAAACACATCCATTCGTTCGTTCATTCATTCATTCACAAGAGGCAGTGTGGGGCAGTTTCACCTGTGACGACTCTGGGGCCAGGTGGCTTGGGTTCTGATTCCTGCTTCAGCATTTACTGAAAATGTGATGCCCAGTAATTTACTTGACTGTACGTCTGGGCTTCGCCATCTGAAAATGCTCCCCGCAGTGCTACCTGACCTCTAGGCTTGTGGTAAAGATTGAGTCACTGCATGTAAAGAGCTACCCACATGGCCTGCCACAGAGTAAGCATCGAATTCGTGTGCTTTATTATTACTCTTCAACCAACACGCATTGGGCAGCCACCTTGTGCCAGGCCCTGGGGCACAAGAGGGACTAGAACACAGGTCCCTTTTTTCAAGACCTGACAACCGAGGGGGCAGGTGGAGATGTGTAAGGTAATAAGCTATTTCTACCTCAGAATCCCACATGTGCAGAAGGACCTAAGTGAGGAGATTTTGAAATCAAGCCCTGGGCCTCCAGGTCATGTCCACAGGGAGGGGCCTGGGGCCTGGTGTCAGGGACAAGGAGAGAAAGGTGGTGGGGCTCTGATAGGGGAGGGAAGTGGGACCGCTTAGGATTCCCATTCCTGCCCTCCTGCAGACAGGGGAAGAAGCCCTTCCAGGAAAGCTCTCTTGATGTCTCTCTCTTTTTCCACACCCCCTGTCCCCCCAGATGTGCTCCCCCACCCCCAACTGACAGCCTCCCCGCAAAGCTCCCCACCCTTCCTAGTTGCTACGCTCTCTTGTCCAGTTACAGTTCGGTGATGGGGCTAGGGAGAAGGCTGAGGTGGACCGGAGTGGGGGGCGCATTGACAAATGGGACAAAAGTGGCAGCAGTGCCCGTGGCCCTGAGCCTGCCTGGCCGGGAGGGTCAGGCGGATCGAAGCGTTTTTCCGCCTTGGACTGCGGGGCGGCATCCTTGACTCTGCCCGGCTCCTGGGACGCCGACGGGAAGCCCAGTCCCCCGCGGGCGCTGGGGGGCGCTGGCGCCTCGATTCGTACAAAGACGTGCAGCTCCCCGCGAGGGCTCGCCGGCCAGCCCCGCAGTTCCCGCAGGGCCTTCTCGGGCGGCAGCCCGGGGGTGCTTAGGGTCCCGCGTCGCTCGCGACCCCGCGCCGTCTCCACGCCGCGCACGGGCTCGGAGCCTCGGCCTGGAGAACTGTGTCCGGGCTCGGTCCATACCGCGTCGCCTCGGCAGGTGTCACTGTGGTCGGGTAAGTGAGAGCCCGCCGGAAGCCGGAAATCTGCTCACCGCGCTGCCCGACGAGGAGGGGGCGAGGGCGGGGGCGTCACGAAACCCAGACGTACACGGTTGCAGTTCTCAAACGGAGTGAACCACAACGAAATAATTGTTCCCCCCCCCCCCCGCAGGTGAGCCCCGGGCTTCCGCCCCCGGCAGAGATAAGTACTGGACCAAACTCCTCCAGGGCCTGGCGGTCCTAGTGGACCCGCTGCCTATTTCTCTGTCCTGGGACCGCCCTTCTCTTCCCTGGGTCTCCCCGGAGCCTGCAGGGAGAAGGTTTCCGAAAGGCGGCACGATCCTGTGAGGAGCTTTAAATGCAGATTCCACCCCCCACCCCCACCCCCACCCCCGCCCACCTTCTTGAGTTTCTAATTAGAAACTAACCAGGTGAAGCCCAAGAATCTGCGTTTTTAGCATGCGCCTCTGGAGTCACAGTTGGTTCTGTCTGAATAGGCGAATCCGTTAAATTAACTCAGTTTTCTGTGGATTTATCAGAAATCTGTTGTATTGAAATTCAAGAGGTAATGGTTTTGCAAGGTAATTTTCTGCAATTATCTCCTAAGGGCAGAAAGAAGTGGCATTTTCACCACTGATACGCCTGCGTTTTGAATTCTATTGCTACCCAACGCCTATAGCTCTTACATCGTCTCATTCTTTCATTCCCAAACTCTATGTGGTCAGACTATCAATTTGCATATAGAGAAATGGAGACTTTCTGAGGCTAAGAAACATGTTCCGAGTAGCTAAGCTCTGCTCTGCTCTGCTCTGCTCTGGCAGGACTTGGACTTGACCCGAGGTCTGTCTGACTCCAAAGCTTCTTCATCCTCTGTGCAGTATGTAAAAACGGTTAAAGGAAGCTGGGCCCCTGGTCTGTCACTCTGCGGCCTGAGATGATGAAGTGCTAGTTCTCCAGGCTTCTGAGGAGACACAGGAGCTAGCTGATACAGAGAGATGTCCTGAGAATTTAACTTGGAGGGCACTGCAAACTCTGCAGGGGTGTCTGGCCAAAATTTGGTCCACCGTGGGGCATTGCTGACTATCAGAGAGTTCTCAGTCCTTTGTGCTGATGTACAAAAGCAGTGTTACAGCAAGCCCTAGACCGAGCCACCTCCGATGTCATTTGTATTATTCCAACAGCCTCCTAACAAACCTCCCGGCCGCCACTTGCCTCCTCCAGTGTATTCTCAGCACAGCAGCCAGCGGGCCTTTGAAAATATCAATCAGATCATGTCATCCAACCTTCTAACAGTTTAGGATAAAATCCAAAACCCTGTGGCTGTCAAGGCTGTACTGGCTATCTCCCAATCTCCCCCTCCCTCCTCTGCCACTCCCAGCTACCCACTAAGCCCTTTCGCCTCTCTCATTCCTGGCTTAGGCTCTTTCCGAGTGATGTTCCCTCTACCTGCAACCCTCACCCCCAACTCCTGGCAGGGCTTGCTCCCCCATTCATCAGATGTCCATTCATCACTGGCCCAGAATCTTCTCTGGCCATACTACCAAAAAATTTTTTTTAAAAAAAGGCCTCCCCCTATCAATATCTGTCGCCGTACTTTATATTATCGTCAGTATTATTACTCGTAGTGGGAGTCGTAAGATTTATTAGTATCGGAAAATATTTCCTCACCCACTGACCGGTTAAGTCCCCTTCTCTAAAGCTAGTTCCCTTTCCCCTGGGCAAAAATTCTGTGATGTAGTTTTGGTCACATTTAGTTAGCAAAAAGCCCTAAAGCAGTCACTTCCGATCACACAAGAAAGTCAATGCGGTAATAGGCCATGTCAGAATTTAAATGTTCCGCTTGAGACTTGGTGGTGGGAGAGAGTCTTTTAGACAGAAGGGATCTGGTAGCTTCTAACCTTCTTCCCTCCCTGGAAGCCTGTCCTCCCGCTGCCCCTCCTTGCTTTGCCACGTTTCTGACTCCTCCAGAAGGGAGAGGAAGGCTGACAGGAAAGGTGAGAGGGCAGCCAAGTTTAGCACTGAGATGGGGATGCAATATTAGCGCTCTGGATTTGGCAGCTCTGTCTCGCAAACTCTTTTTTTTCAAGGGAGATTTTTGTAGGTTCTTTGAACCTGTCAACCCTGGGGGTCTCTTAACTACAGCTCCCTTCACAGAGGCACATGCCCTGCCTTGGGGGGTAGGGGTTGGTCGTGGGGGGACATACGCTTGCTCCCCCTCCCTCAGCCCCTGGGAATGTAGCAGTATCTGCAGCTGAGTCACCCCACCCAGGCGTGGCTGTCTTGGACAGCACCTAAGATGCCCCTGCAGCACCCCTCTCTCTCCGGTGCCTCCACCCCCATCTGGTCAGCACAAACTATTTGTCCAGGCTGGGACTCCTGGCCCACCCCAAGACAGCAGCCACAGCACCCACCGGTCACCCATCCTTTGGATTCCGCAGTTATGGCCACGCCCACTGGCAACTCTGTCCCCTAATGACAGGACACACAGAGTGAGCCCCCCAGTGTCCTTACTGAAATGTCTTCAGGTACCTGGGCTGTCCCTGAGTGGCGGGAGAACAGGTGAAAGAGTTGGAGTCACAGCACACTCAGACCTCTCAAGGAATCTCCACTGCTCTCTACCTCCAAGTTATTTTATTCCCTAGACATGTATTAGGCAGGGTCGGGGTAGGAGAGCATGAGTGAAGCACCAAAATACTCAGTAAGCGAGATACACATTTTAGGTTAATATTTTTAAAAATCAAAATTCATGCAGAAAAAAACTCATCTCATGATGAACAAGACAGCAAACTTTTAAATGAAGACAGGATCTGTACTGTTAGTGGTTTTATAATTGCAAAATCGGTTTGTTTTCTCACCCCCTCCTTTTTCTGCAGCCCTATCTCAGTTGGTACCTGTTTTCTAGTGTCTGAGAGCTGTAGCCCAAACTTCATTTTTAGCATGTTTCTTGTGTCACACACTAAAACATCCAGGCTATGAAGACATAAAGGCTATTGCTTTGCTCTGTGCACTGTTAAATATTCAATGCTGGCATTCAGTAAATATTTACAAGTGAATAAATGAACCACTCTGTTTCTTGATTCTTGGGTGTTGTTTCATTAGGGAAGTGTGGGGAGCAGGGAATGGCTGTGGATATCCTCTCAGAAATGTTAAATTTCACTTCAGCATGTTGATCTTACCATTATAACATAGATTTAGAATGTTCTTATAGAAAACAATGAATGTAAAGCATTCTGTGCTTTAAATTCCAGTATCAATAGGAAATAAAAAGGCCGTAACAATTGAAAGCCAGTTGTGACCATGTGTCAGTATGATAGCTCAACCAAAATTTCATATCCTAAGTATTTTGTCATCTCAGAGGTTTCAGGATGTGTTTTTGTCTTGGTGGGTTCTTTCCCTTTTTGTAGAAATAATTGGTTGTGGAAGAATTACAATTTGTATGGTAGACCACTGCCTATTTGGAGTTTTGTTTCTGGCTACTCGTTATTTGGAATTCACATTGTTTTATAATGGAATTTAAAATACCCACTGACAACAAAACTCATTATCTGTGTGTCAGAACAATAAGGCGGAAGTGAAGACACTGCATGTAATAAAACTGCTTTACTTACAAACACTGAAATACTTTTTTGTCAAATAATAAATAATTAAATAATAATTAACAATAATTATTATTAAATAAATATTTTTATCATTTTCCTGTAGGAATTAAAATAGCATCGTATATCACTCTTTAAAATATTAGTATCTTACACAGCTTCCAGCTGTTTCTTCACTCAATTCCTTTATGTCAAGGTATACTCCAAAAGAGAGCGGTAGATTTAAAGATATGTGTGGATTAGATTGTTCATGCATTTTAAATTTATATATTTTTTGCAATTTATTTTTATTTGGGTAAAATATATAAAATGTAGAAATTATTTTAACCATTTTGAAACAGACAATCCTGTGACAATAAGTACATTGACATTATTGTGTAACTTTCACCCCTGTCTACTCCAGGATATTTTCAACATCCCAAACCCAGAACTCATACCCCTAAGCGATTACCTCCCTTTTCCCTTTTTCCCCATCCCCTGTAACCACCACTCTGCTTTCTGTCTCTGTGAACTTGCTTGTTCTAGGTATTTCATATGAGGAATCGTACAATATTTGTACTTTTGTGTCTGGCTTATTTCTCCCAACGTAACGTCTTCAAGGCTCAGCCAGGTGGTAGCTCTTCATTCCTTTTTATGGCAAAATAATATTCCTTTGCATGTCTGTGCCACATTTTGTTTCACCAGTCATCTGTTGAGACACACTTGGGTTGCTTCCATCTTAGGCTGTCGCGAATAATGCTGCCATGAACATTGGTGGACAAATATCTGTCCAGATCTCTGCTTTCAGTCCTTTTGGGTGTATCCAGGAGTGGAAGTGCTAGGTCATATGGTAATTCTATGTTTAATTTTATGAGAACTTCTTAATTGTCTTCTACAGTCCCTATACGATTTTTACATTCCCACCAACAATGCACTGCTTTCTATTTTTCCAATCCACTCCAACGTTTGCTATTGTCTCTTTCTTTTTTTAATAATAGCCATCCTAGTGGGTGTAAAATGGTATCTCATAGTTTTAATTTTCATGTTTCTTATGACAAATGGTGTTGAGTAAATTTTCATATGCTTACTGGCCATTTGTGTATCTACTTTGGAGAAATGTCTAGTCAAATCCTTGGTTCATTTTTTTAATTTAGTTTATTTTGTATTAGCAAGCTAAAACAATATACAAACATGAACATTCTTAACATACAAACATTCTGTGTATGGTGTACAATCAGTGGCTCACAATATCATCACACAGTAGTATATTCATCACCATGATCATTTTTTAGAACTTTTACATCAGTCTGGAAAAAGAAATAAAAAGAAAAGAGAATAAACTCACAAATACCATATCCCTTACCCCTCCCTTTCATTGACCACTAATATTTCCATCTACTCCATAGATTTTAACCTTTGTTCCCCCTAGTTTTTTCTATACCCCTACTGCTCCCTTTCATTCTTCACTGGTATTTCAATCTACTCAATTTATTTTAACATTTGTTACCCCTTTATTTATTTATTTTTAATCCATATTTTTTACTCATCTGTCAATATTGCAGATAAAAGAAGCATCAGACACAAGGTTTTCACAATCACAGTCACACTGTAAAAGCTATATCATTATGCAGCCGTCTTTAAGAAACGTGGGTACTGGAACACAGCTTTACAGTTTCAGGTACTTCCCTCTAGCCGCTCCCAAACACCATAAACTAAAAAGGGGATATCTATATAATGTATATGAATAGCCTCCCGAATAACCTCTTGACTCTGTTTGAAATCTCTCAGCCACTGACACTTTATTTTGTCTCATTTCTCTCTTCCCCCTTTTGATCAAGAAGATTTTCTCAATCCCTTGATGCTGAGTCCCAGCTCATCCCAGGATTTCTGTCCCATGTTGCTAGGGAGATTTACACCCCTGGGAGCCATGCATATATGTTTTTAACTATTATATCTTCTTGGTGGATTGAACTTTTTATCAATAAATAATATCCTTCTTTATCTCTCGTAATCTTTTCTGACTTAAAGTGTGTTTTGTCTCATAATAATTCTGGTTCTCTTTTGGTTATCGTTTGTATTGAATATCTTTTTCCACACTTCTACTTTCAAACTCTTTGTCTTTGTACTTGAGATCAGTCTCTTTTAGGCTCCATACATATGGGCAGTGCTTTTTTTTTATCCAGTTTAACAGTCTCCACCTTTTAATGGGTGAGGTTAAACCACTGGCGTTTAAAGTAATAACTGAGAAGGAAGGGTTTGCTTCTGGCACTTAGTATTTTTTTCTGTATATTTGTATACTCCAAAATATACAAAATATATTCTCAGTTACTCCATTACTGCCAGTTTTTGTGCTTAGTTGTTTTTTTGTAGTTTACTATTTCTTTTCTTTATATTTTTTAGCTATTTTCTTAGCAGCTACCTTTGTAATTACAATTAACATAACAGCCTAGTTTAACTAGTACCAACCTACTAGTTTCTGTAATAAACAAACTCTACTCCATATATCTCCACCCCACCTCCTTTTCTCTCTCTCTCTCTCTCTCTCTCTCTCTCTCTCTCTCTCTCTTTTTTGCACGGGCAGGCACCAGGAATCAAACCCCCATCTCTGGCATGGCAGGCGAGAAATCTGCCACTGAGCCACTGTTGCACCGCCCTCCACCCCACCTCCTTTATGTTGTTACTCTCTCAGATTACATCTCTAGGTATCATTTGCTTATTAACCTAGAATTTAATTCTTGCTTTACACATTTGCCTGTTAAGTCATATGGGAGAAAAAACGCAGTTACAAACTAAAAGTATAATAATGCAGGGTTTTATATTTACCTGTGTAGTTACCTTTCCCAGTGTTTTTTATTTCTTATGGTTTGGAGTTATCATCTGATGTCCTTTTCTTGCAGCCTGAAAGATTCCCTTTAGCATTTCTTGTATGGCCGTCTTCTGCTAATGAACTCTTTCAGCTTCCGTGTATCTGTAAATATCTTAATTTCTCCTTCATTTTAGAGAATCACTTTGCAAGACAGTTGTTTCTGTCCCTCTGAGGACTCTAAATATGCCATCCAACTGTCATCTGACCTCCGTGGTTTCGGATGGGAGATCTGCTTTTAATCTTGCTAGAGGCTCTGTATATGACAAGTTGCTTCTCTCTTGCTGCTTTCAAAATTCTCTCTGTCTTTGGACTTTGACACTTTTGCTGTCATGTCTTGACGTAGACCTCTTAGGGTCTAACCTGCTTGCAGTACAGTGAGCCTCATGCATGCGTATACTCATGTCTTTCATCAGATTTGGGAAGTTTCAAGCCATTATTTATTCAAATACTTTTTTCTCTCCTTTTCCCTCTCTCTCTCTTTCGACCTTCTGGGCATCTGTTGGTATGCTCGATGGTGTCCCACAGGGCTCTGTCCATTTTTCTTAATTTTTTTCCTTCTGCTCTTCACCTTGGATAATTTCAATTTTTTTGTCTTCAAATTCACTGGTCCTTTCTTTTGTCTGTTCAAATCTGTTGCTGAATCTCCCTAGTAAGTTTCTCATTTCAGTTGCTCTACTTTGCAGGCCCAAAATTTTTGTTCGGTTACTTTTTATAAAATCTATTTCTTTATTTTGTTCAGTCAGTATTTTCCTAATTTTCTTTAGTTTGCTTTACATGAGTTCCTTTAGCTCATTGAACGTATTTGACTGTTTATTTAAAGCATTGGCTACAAGTTCCAATATATGAGCTTCCTCAGGGAGGATTTCTGGCAAATTCTTTTTTTTCCTGTAAATGGACCATACTTCCTGTTTCTTTGTGTGTTTTGTAATTTTTTGTTGAGAATTGGATATTCTGAATACTGTGCTGCTAAAACTCTGGAAATCTAGTTTCCCCACTCCTCTGGAATTGCTAGGTTCTTTTTTTCTTGTTGGGAACTTGACACATCAGTTTATGAATTTTCCAAACTACCATTGCTCCCAAACAAGGAATGGAAAGGACCAAAAAAAGTACTGCCTCTTTGAGATTCTTCTGCCACACTTGCCTAAGGAGAGTGAATCTGTGGCTGCCCTCAGCACCAGCCCCACAGTGAACTGAAGTAGCTGATCAAAAGCTGTGATCGAACATCAGATCATATGTTCCTGGATTTTGGAGTACTAGGTCCGTACAGCCCACCCTCGCACCAGTAGTTACGCCAGGAGCCCAGGCTGTAGTTTCCATCGCTATCTGCCATGTGGTTGGGAGATGAGGGATTGTAGCTGCCTCATCTCCAGTTCACCAATATTTCCTGCAATTTACTAGCCTTTCAGTCCAGCTCTTCCCTGGATGCTCCAAGTATTCCCTGCCAGTTCAATGGTTCTTTTGGTAGTGGGACTGATTCTTGGATGTTCCTACTCCACCATCTTTCCACAACCCTCCTATTCGTGTATTTTTAATACAAAGAAATTAATGCCAACATTTTTCTATACACCAGCCACTCTCACATAATGCACAATTCAGAATGTATTTTTAACACTTCCAAGTCATATGCACACTGGAAACATATCTCTAGATCATAGAATCACAAAACCAAAATTCAGAGGGACCTCAAAATCCTTCTAGTGGAACTTCCCCCAAATAAAAATCTCTTCTCTTATACCTCTGATGGCTTGATCTACAGTATGTCAGTCTCATAAGGTTCAGAGACTAACCTGAGAAGAGTTCATTCTCAATAGAAAGAAAAGATTTAGTGATTGAGCAGTACAGTCCTGAACTACTAGAGGACAATGAAGGATGTTCCCTAAGAACCTACTTGGCTGTGAGGGAAGTGTGTGCAGGTGGGGAAATTATGGCCATTTGCTTGTAGTTCAAGTTCCTAGCGAGAGGTTGTTCTGCAGTGAGTAGATTTTACCTTCTCGGTAGAGTCAAAACACACAAAGGACACGGTTTCTGAAGGGAGAGAACATTCCTGTCTGAGTGAAGGAATACAGATTCCCCCGTACCCATATTTGTGTTACGGGTTGTTGAGGACCCATCTTGGATCTGTCTGTGTTCCCCAACCTGCCATGGGAGAGTTTTTGCTGAGTTTTGCTGGTTTCTTAGCATGGAGACACATAAGCTTGACATCAGAACCCATTCTAGAAGTGCAGATCTAGTAAAAATGGACCCCAAAGCAGAAGCTAACGTGCCTTCCCACCCAACAAATATCAACAACCGAAGAACTCTTCCTTTCCCCTGTCAACTGGGTTGATGGGTTTGGCAAAGGAAGGATGATGTTACTGGATGGGATGGAAGAGGAAGAGTGATTCTTATTTCGCTTGTTTTGTTGGCTTGTTTTGTTTTAAAAGAGGAAGCTTGCCACAGGTCAGATGGAGGTTGCCTCAACATCTTGGGTGATGCTGGAGGAGGGTTTCCAAAGAGATGCAGTGATGCTGGCATTGCCTGGAGTCAGAACCTAAGCTGATTCCCATCATTTCAGCTCCTGCATCGGAACTGCCTCACTGTGCCTTGGTCCAACCATCCCCTCCCCCTTTACCTCCCCCATCCCATGTGCCTCATAGTCCATGGGCTTGAAATGTTACTCAATAGCTACATCTGTACAAACAGAAACTGTGCAAATATTATGACTTTTAGCTACACAAATATGTAGAAGCAACTAAATGTAGTTCTAATTACAGTCTTCAAAAGAAACAGCTAAATTTCTTCTATAGCAGAAGCAGATGTACAGTGAAGCTAATAGAGCTTTCAGTATGGAGAAACTTATTTGCATCGTCCCATCCAAAGTCCCAGGCATGAGCCAGGAATGTGTTCACATGGTCGTGTGTTTTTGCAAAATTTTAAAAACTAAAATACTTTAACTGTAATCTGTTACAGCCAGAGTCTCTTTACACTTCAACTTTCTTTCTGATGATTTCTTACATCTAGTGGCATTGGAGTGGAGTGGCCACAGTCATTTTTGAGATACAGTTAAGGGAAAGTTGAATTGAGAATACATTTGCTTTGGGTTTCATGGGATCTATTTATTTGGTTCCTGGTTATTTCCTGTAGAAATGAGTTATGCTAGTTAATCCCTGTATGAGAAGGGCTCTTGTGACTATATCCCCAGGCCACTGTACTGCCTCACCTGCCAGTGAGGAGAAATGAGGTTTAAAAACTACAAAATCAGAAGCTAGCCTGGGTAAAATTTGACCAGATTTCAGAAATGTAGTATTTCTGGTGCAAGATTCAGTTCTCATTGATGCTAGGTCAGGGAGGTTCTATCTTGTTGGAAATTAAAAATTCAAAGACTCATAATGGGATATTGCAACAAGGACATCTATGACAAACTGATTAATATATGTCTTCAACTTATAGTATTTAAATCGGTCACCACCCTAAAATCTTAAAGCTTACATATATAAAAATATTAACGGCAGTTTTCCCAAATTAGACACAAAACCAAAATTGTATATGATATTAAGCATAATGAGTTGTGAAATTTAATGTCAATAATATTGTCAGTGGTGAAAAACACATTTCAATCAAACGTGCTGGAGGAAACCTATATTTCTATTTTAAATGATATTCTAAAAATCATTACTATATATATAAACAGTATTCAGCCAAAGTGTAGAAAAACATAACAGTAGAGCCAGTCCATCAATTACTATATATTATAGACAGTAATATGTTTGCTTATCAGTGTATGAAAAAATACATAAATTATATATATGCTGTATATCTTTGTGCTATTCACCATTTTTTAAAAACTTGTAATTTTTTGTAATTTCGCTTCTCATTCTAAATAATCACTTTTGCATCTCCTCCCCCCTAAGCAGTAAGACTCTGCTGTCAGAACTGACGTGGACAGGTGGGCAGTACGAAGAAGAACCTGACTCTTCCTGCAGGGACGTGCTGCATGCCGCCCGGCTCCCAAACAGGGCAGGGAGGGAAGAAGGAGTTCAGAAGGAAGGAGGAAGCTGAAGAGAGAGGAAAGAAGTGTAGAAATCCCGGCTGAACAGGTGAAAGTGGGCAAAGAGAAAAATAAGACCCAGTAATAGCTGCTAACTAGAAAGAGACACATAAAGCAAAATATTAGGAAAATGTTGAGTAAAACAGCCTAAACATTTTAGAGGGTTTTTCTAACTCTCTGCCAGGCCTTTCCCAGATGGTAACGGAACCATTTGTTTAAATTAAGCATTGCTTAAATTATAAGGAGCCGAGCTAATTTTCAACGTCAAGAATTCTTGGAACACAGCCATCAGAGGTATGAGAAGGTACAATGCTATAGGGTGAGAAGGAAGCGAAACATTTGCCAGCTGAAAATGTCTGGGATCCTTCTGGCATTCACTCATGTTTAAAACAATAGTCACCCGCAACCAGCCGGCCGCTGCATCATTACTGTGGAGCTGAAGCCCAGTCACATGGAAATATTCAGCATCTTTAATAGAAAATTTCATTTAAAAAATTCCCTGAAATAAATATGAGAGGAAAATTGAAAGCCAGGGTGGTATATTGTGCGTGATTTTTGTGTCCCCACCATCTTTTAATTTTTCTTTTCATTATAACTTTTATAAAATCTTTAGATTATAAACAATTTAAAAACAAATAAGCAACCTACAGGATTAAAAATTAAGGTAAAGTTGACCTTCTTTTACTTAAAGCATTCTCGACAGCACTCTCAATGTGAAATGAGGATTTCCTGGCATTACAAAGTATAATCCTAAATTTTGGTATTGAAGACTGAAGGTTTAAGATGAACTAGAAAAGAGAGGCAAGAAAACTCCGTTGAAATGGACAGAGACTCCTGGGTCTGATTCTGACTCTCCATAAAGAGAAGCACTCTCTGGATGAAGATGAATTATCCATTTCCCCGTCTTAGACTTGTTAGCTCTTTGCCCCTCCCGGCAAACAGCACCCAGGGCTGTCCCCATGTCCTCCCCCGGCATCTCTGGCTAATCCACATTCTCGCTCTGCCCGCTTCCTGCACACCCACCTGCCCCAGCTGTGCCTTTCAAAAACACTTACAGCCTGCAGTCAACCAGTTTTTCTACTTTCAGTTTTTATTGAGAGGTAAATTAGGAGTTGGGGACAATCCCAACTTAACTTTCCTAATACTGTCACTAAGTGGCCACAGGTAATTGCTTAAAAGCGGCAGCAGCCAAATGACCGTCTGAGCAGAGCAACCTGTGGTGGTTGGCAAATCTCAAACGGGTCAGGGATTTCAGTGCTCCTCCTCAGCCAATTATTTGTATGCTTTGCTGAACCTTAGATGGAAAATCCAAACCTCCTGGATCTGCAAAACTTGGATCACAGCTACCTGCACAGCTTTTGCATTGGCTTTTCAGGACCAAAGGGATGAGAATTATAATTGTTAAAGCTAATGAAGATGATGTCTAACAGAAAATTACTTGACCGTGTGTGCATCGAGTTGGATCCATTGCTGGGACTGTTCACCTAATTTAATGACTTTGAAAGTGTCTCAGGGCCATAGGTGTGGGCATTTGCTCTTTGCAGAGAGGCTCTCAATCCCTACATGGCACATAAAGGCAGTGTGGCAAACTGAAAGGCAAATGCAGTTTTAGGTCTGCTTCCTTGCCCGCCACTAAGCAGTGTAATCTACATCTCTTGGGGCCTCAGTTTACCCATCTGTAAAAGTGGATGGTGTGGTCTGCCATTCTTACCTGCAAGGGTAGTTAAGATCATAATCCTTGCGAAAGGATTTGGAAAATTGATATACAAATATAAATGGCGTATGTTATCCAAATGAAAGATTTTGTTGTTGGCAAAATATTCTTTCCCCTAGCACCTTGAGTTATAGCCTTGATCTCCGCATCCTGCAGAAGCTGCCCTATATTTCTCCTCGAAGGCATTACAGCTGGTGAGGAGCTGTGCTTTCAAATTCCTTGGGTTTGTGATTGATGAAATTCTTTTCATTTGAATAAGAGTCAGCAGTATTTGCAAAGACTTAAGGCTAGAAAATCTTCAGGGGTCACTTATTTGTCAGAAGTTTGGCCTGAATCTCAGTCAACTTCAGATAAAAAGCACCATGACTGGGACATACATGGTGATGATGTGCTAGTGATGGAGTGAAAGAATACAAATTAATTTACAAGAGATATTAACCAGCCTGCAAGAGTTTCATCAGCCCTCTCCAAGTTTTTCCACGACAGTGAAGTACATGACAGAGGGGCATCATCACTAAGATGAAGAAGCCTTGCCCTCTCCTACCCTGTGGACAGATTTTCCTGGTTTATTTATTTGCTTCTATTAGGCCGTATTAAGCCCAGTTGCAATTTTCCATTAAATTCTATTTTAACTTGCTTAGTCGACAAACTTTCCAAGCAAAAAACGCATCTTATTTTTTTCATATGATTATATTGTCATAGTTGGAAAAAACATTCCTTGCATGGAGTGAGATAAAGTAATTGCAAACAGTAGGGAGAAAGCTTTTGATTTTCAAGTGAGGAACACCAAGGAACAAGAAAACAGAGATCTTTTTTATTTGTGCACTTTTTTCAAGGTTTAAAAGGAATAAATGCTTATTGTAGAAAATGTATAGAGTACAGAAAAGTAAAAAGAGGCAGAAAAAACACTGGCAATACATGAGCACTTTCCTTTTAGTGTATTTTTCCAGTGCATTTTACATAGCTCAAATAATTTCCTTATTCATTTAGGAAATAACTTTTGTAGGGTCCCATGTGTCCAGGTACCATACTGAGCAAGCACTTAGAAGGCACTGGTGACAGTTTTACCCGATTTTGCATCTGCTCTCTTCGTGTGTTACAAGCGTTCTTGCAGAGATGTCATTTTCTTTAATCATTTGTGAGTATATGCAAGGCCATGTCTGCAAAATTGTGTTCAGTTATCTTCCTGTGTGGATTGTTACCTAATAGTCATGTCACTCTCTAAGTTGCATGAAAGTCTCTGTCCATATATTACTTACAATAAAACCATAATAATCTTGTAGCCAGTCAGTGATGGATGGGACTCATGAATTCTGATAATTATCAATACCTTGGCCTATCAAATTTTTAAAAGAAGAAAATACTCCCAAGATCCTATCCTAACATTAGGCATAAGCTTTGGAGGTTGGTCTTTAAACTTAGGGGCTCTAGGCAAGGAAAATGTTACTGGGTCCAGCTGGTCCATCTTTTTCTGTGGTTGCTAGAGAGAAAGTGACAGAGAGATGGAGAGACAGAATCAGAGAGGGACAGAGAGACAGAAAGAAAAGAATGTCACTGTTTATTCCTTGTTCATGTGAAGTTGAATTCTTTCCTATATCCTTCAGCCCCCAAAGTCCCTGAAATTTTGAGGCACAGGGTTACCTTTTAGAATATCTCCGCAGAAGGATTTTTCCTTTGAATTATTCAAATTGAAGAATGCAGGTACAGAGCAGACTGCGTTGCCATTAAAAATGCTTCTCCCTAGGATGTAGTAAATACCCCCAACTAGTCAGAAGTCAATTAACTTCCCACTGACTCTAAGTGCCATCCCCAGTCCCAGAGGGGATTTCCCTTGTTTTCCTTTGTGCCCAGGCCTCCCCCCCATCCCTCCGCCACCTAGCCCTGCAATGAAATAGTCTAAACATTTGTATACAATCCTGTTCCAAATGCAGCGTTCCCAGTGGGGAAGGCTGAACTGAAGCGAGGCATGGGGCGCACGCTGGCTTCCATCTTGGTGCCAAGATTGATCCTGGCAAATTTCTAAAAATTTCTCAATTTTTGATATTATTTTCCAAGTTTCCTTTTGTCAGCACAAAGGCAACTTTTTAGATCAGTTTTTCAGAAATAAGTTACACTTGATATTTTTCGTATCACAGAAGTCAGTGAATGCATGTAAGTGTTGAGATTAATTTTTCCAGTGGGTAGACGGGTTTCCTGCTATGTTTTCTGAAATACTGATCATCGGCTTCAGTCACTTGTTTTAGTTCCTGATGACAATAAGGCAAAAGTCTCACCTTCTGAGAGGCAATCATTTGAAAATTAAAAGTGTAGATCACCAAGTTCTTTTCTCATAATTAATACAAAATGACTCTTGGACAGAGGCTAGTCATTCATTCAACAAATATTTATTGAGTGCCTACCACATGCCAGCAACTGCTCCTAAGCTCTAGGATTACATCAGAAAACAAAGCTTCATGTCTCATAGAGTTTCTATTAGAATGTAAAGTCCAAGCATTCTAGGCTGTTTGGAAATATTAGCATAGCTATTCCTTTGGTCTTAGAGTTGTTGCAAACTGTTAGCCAGAGGTTCCATTCATTGCACAGATGATTTGTTTGGCCAGCAGAGTGGGTTTTAAAATTTCAGTTTAAATGCTGTCAGAGGGCCACACACTGTCCAGGAGACACAAACCTACACCATTTCCTAGTGTTGTGTTTTACACCTGATGAGCTTCATTTTCCTGCTCCCCTGTCCCCATCCCCCACCAGTGGCATTCGAGTTTGTAGTTTGCATCATCTCATGTGTCTCTGTGCTCAGCCATGTGTCTTCAGGACCATGCAGAATTGTCAGCCTCAGCTCTCCTCCATCACCTTAAAGAATTCAAATGCTCTAAATGTATCCAGAGCTATATCTGAAAGGTTTGACTGTGCGGTAGTCAAATCATAACAGTGCCTCCCTATAAATCCTCAGGTCAAAAAGGTCAGTGACTTAAATGGCTAGCAATAGCTGAGTCTGCAATTTACTACACCACTTCTTTCCTTTACACTGAAAAATCAGAGATGTTTTTTCTGTTGGGAAACTTGTATATGGTAGTTACAGGAGAAATGGACCCTTGTATTTAATATTTTTAAGAAAATAGTAGAAGTCTTCACCTTGTTTTAGGTTATTCTTCTGAAGTGGAATGCTCCATTCTCCATAAATTGTTCCCATGTATTCAATCCAACTCATTTTTCTATCAGGGTTCCCATCTTGTGCATTAAAACATTTCATTCTACTTTACTTTTGTTGGTTTCCCCTTGTCTGAACCCACAGCACACTTAGAGTTGTTGATATTCATTCATTTACTTATTCAACATTTATCAATTGCCTGTCATGCCAGGCATTCCAAATTTAGTACTTAATTACATATTTTCCCATATGGTTTACTGATGATTGTGATATGTTCTTGTCGCCTCAACAAAATGTAAGTCTTTCAGTGTGAAGGACCTCCTCTGAAACCACCATTAGCCACACGGTGCCCTTGGGTGAGTTAGAAGGGGAGCTTCTCTGGGTGCTTGGATTGGAAATGGGAGCACCCGGTCAAACAGCACCTCCACCCCCCCCTTTCCCTTTGAGCCTTCCCCATGTACAACCTGCACAACAACAAGCTTCAAACAATGTCCCAGAAAACAGCAGATCTCTTAAGAAGGTCCTCAATTATTCATAATAGAGTGAGTCTTCCTAGCTTCAGATTAACCAGACTTTCAAAGGCCACAGCCTATTTCACACCTATATTCCAGACCCAGTGTGAGGCCATAGTAGCATCAAGTCCTTATTGAAGTCTCAGTTTTTATTGGGGTGACCAAATAGTTTATCATTCAAACCAGTAGGTTTGTGAGAGTGAAAAGAGATGTTATTGGTGGTTGCATTAGGGCAATAGGGGCTAACACTCCTGCACACTAGGAGATGTTTGCACCCTAGTGCCTCCAGGAGCAAAATAAGGAGCACCTTTTCACCACCACCACTTAAGAAGGCAGCAGCTTTTTCTTCAAGAGTTGCAAGGCAAATCGGGACAGCCTGCCTCTGACATTAGGGCGGTGAATGAGGACTTGCAGCAGAAGGCTCCTATCGTCAATTTTTAGAGCGCTGAGTGGGCTTTAATAGCTCTAACTAGTCACCGTGCTCTCTACCACTCTGGCCTTTACACTCATGCCAACCTACGGGGATTTTTCAAAAGATGTCGGTACCCCAAAGAAAGGCTCTCTCCCTTGCAAATCCTCAGTGACACCATTTTCAGCCCTGATCATCAGCATCCACCACCATCATCCATCAACACCTCAGCCCCGATGGTAGGGATGGTGCTGTCGACCTCTGTAGAATAACCTCAGTGGGATCTAGTGGATCCTTTGGTCAAAGAGGCAGGGTGCTTCACCCTTGGTAGTCACTTCATGAATACTAACTATCTGACCTTGAAAAAGACCTCTTTGCATCCCATCTGGAAGCGTTAGGGGTTTGGAACTGCAAGAATTCTGAGACATCTGCCTTAAAGTCACAAGGCAGAAGAAGTTCCACCTTAAGATGTCATTAAAGAAGTTAGGAAGAATGAAGGGGTTACTTGTTCCTTTGAAGCTTCTTTAACTCAAAATCAAGAAAGTTTCACTCAACTCCAGCTTCTTTCTAAGAAAAAGTTTTATTCTCTTCTTTAAGTCTTTCAAGTGTGTGAAATGTGATTTTAAATAGTTTTCCAGGAGCTTCCAATCCTATTTGAGGACATACCATAATATTTCTGACCCTGAACCTTTTAAAATAGACTAAGAAACTCACATGCAAACCACATGCACAAGAACCCCTAAATTTATGCCTATATATGTATCTCATCTATATACAAATAGACGCACACAAACACCTTTTATCTCGATAAAGAAAGCACATTCTATTCATAGGAAAATAGTTGGGTCAGGCTTTCTGGGCTTTTTGTTTGTGCGCCACGGGGTGCCTAATAGCACTGCAGGGGTAGACATCCGATGTCACGCCAGCCACCTACAGCATGCACCGTGCCAGAGGCAGAGATGAGAGTACTAATTAGAGGGTGTCAGGAGGCAAGGAGAGAAGGAAGGGGGCAAAAAAAAAAACATGAAACTTTCCATGAAGATGGAAAGTATGGGGGGGGCGGGGTGTGATTTTCTCCTTTTTTGTTTTTGGTGGATATTCTCTGATTTGGGATTGTACTCATTTCTAAATAGTAAACTCTCTCTTATTCTATAATTTACAACAAAGAGTTGGATTCATGGAAATAGCTGGATTTCTTTTGAATGCTGGCCACATGCTTGTAATAAATATTTTCAATCATCCCTACATCATGATGATCCCTCTGACCTATACTATCCATTGCTAGTTATGTATTTAAGAGTTTTTGTGCAGTTCCTTAGTTGTGTGAAATTTACAGAGATCAGCATCTCCCTATCTTCCCAGAGGCCATTTATAGCTTTGTGTTTCTCTTGGGCATGCCCATTTTATTTAAATGGTCCAAGCCCTCTCATCAAAGGTGGTTATGTTGGTGGACCAAGTAGATATTGCTTATTATAAGGTTATTAATATACTGTTACTAATACTTGACACTTCTGGTAACTAAAGATTTGGATGGTTCCAGCCATATCCTTGGCATTTTTTGGATCTGATGATGCCTTTTTTTTCCCTGCCTATAGTTGCTATCTTTTCTAACATAACTCTATCCTATCAGAATATGAAAATCATCTGGGAAAGTTTTAAAACACCAGAGCTGGCGTCCCACTCTGAACTAGAGAAATCAGAGCCTCTGAAGGGATAGGTCCCAGCATTGGTTTCTTATAAAAGTTCTCCAGATGATTCCAATATTCAGCCAGCGTTGAGAAACCCTGCCTATGTCCCCATCTTGTGACCTGCCCCTAGACCTGTGAGCAGGCTCCTTGACCCCATTCTCTTTTCCCTTGACCTTAATGTCACCTACTGCTTAATCAGCTTCTTTATGATCCTTAATCAGATCAGCAGGGTCAAGACTGCGGTGAGGCAACTGAGGCATTTGAGGTGCAAAATTCGAGGAGACAGTTACTCTTAGGGTCCCTCGATGCTTTGTCTCCTCACGTTGACCTTCACAGGGACTTGCATTTAATTGCCCTTGAGATGAAACCACTTCCTTCCTTATTTGACTGCCCTCATAGCCATCTACTGCCTTTCGATTGTTCCTCTGCTTCATTCCTGTTTAGGAAATGCCATTTTAAGGAAAGGAGCGGTGTCTTTTTAAATTGCCTTTAGAGCTAGCCCCAAGCCATAATGGAAACCAAACAGGTGTGTTTTTTTTTTTAATGGGTGCAGTTATTTTTTTTTACCAAAATATTTTTTTTTTTACTAAAATCTTTTATCTTCAATAGTTTACTTCATGGTTTCCAAAAATTGAATTCCTCTTCAAAAGACCAAATTCCAAAACTCTTGTTCTCTTTCAAAGAAAATGGCACAAAGAAGTTCCAAAGGCTTTCATACCACAGGTTACACACTGACACCCCTAAACTACCTTCTCTGTGTACAGTTGCTTTACTTTCATATGATTAAATGGACGATACATTCTCCATGATGATTACAGACCCTGGAGGTAACAATAGATGTCAGTTTTCTTGCCTTTTGATGCTTATTTCCAATGGACTACCTCATACATCTCCACCAGAAGATACCTCAAGGGAATGTGTCTGAAACTCACCTCATTAACCTTCTCTAAACTTACTTTTACTAAACCTTCATCTCCCCCATTCCCTGTCCTGATGAATTGCCCCACCTTCTACCCCACTACCTCAGGCTAGAATCCTGGAAAACATCCTGCTACCCTCCCATTTGCTAATCCCTCCATCCCAATGCACTTCTACCCTCTGAGCTGCTCTTCATCTCCGTAGCCATCACCACCACCCTGGCTTGGACCTTGTTACCTCACTGGACCACAACATTAGCTTCCTCACTGGTCTCCTGGCCTCAGATTTCACCTTTGCCAATATAGCCTCCAATCCACTGTCAGAAGAATTTCTGGCTGAGATGTAAATCTTACTATGTTGTTCACTTGATCTCCAGAGCCTGTAGATGTTAATCCACCTGGTTTCCTTGTCCTATAAGGCTCTTCATGATTTGGTCATAATCATTCCACTCTAGTTGACCAGCCATTTCCTGAACCTACTGCATTCTCTCATGCCTCTTTATCTTTGCAAATGTTGCCTTCCTGCCCAATGAGTTCCTCCAGCCATTATCAGACAAGTGCCTAGTTCTTTTGGCCTCTTTAACAGTCACATCCCATGGGAAACCTCCTTTGAACTCTCCAGATAGTGAAGTCCCCTGTTCTGACCTGATAGCCCCTGGTTCCAGGTAGGTTGAGCCAATGGAGAGTCCTGATAAAAGAATGGAGGGAAGGAAGAGAGTGATATGGGATATTTATTGACTGGCCCCCTCCCTGCGGTGTTGTTACCTTGATCATAGCTCTTTTCAGGCTACCTCTTCTGCAGGCTTCTCTGGCTGCAGGTCGCCATTCCCTCAGCCCTGTCTGCTGAAGCCCATGGGTGCTCACGGCCCACATAACTTATAGGTCTCCTTTCCTCTGCTGGCGTCTTTGTAAACAGCTTTCTAAAACTCCCACGTTTGATTATCTCCTTGACACTCATGCCCCCTCACTGATGCATCTACACCTCTTCAAGACATCCAGGTGTGGTTAGGAGTGTTTCCCAAATCTGTGATAAGCTCTAATTTGAGATCTGATAAAAGGTCTTCCGGAAAGGCCCTGAATAAAGGAGGAATCTCTCATATGGACCCCACTGATCCTTCTAGTACTTGGACTCAGCAAAAATGAATGATTTCTGGAAATGATTTGTTAACTTAAACCCGTGTTTACTTGAGAGGCTGCAAATTCATTGCAGCAGGTTTTGAGCAGGAAATATTTGTCTACAGTGAAAACCTGGAAGCTTGCAATGTATGATTAGAAAATGGAAAATGTCATTTTTTAAACTGGGGAAGATGAATGTAAACGTGGATGATTCCATTCTGTCCTTAATTATGCGGCTGGGTCTTCATGGACTCTTAGTCTAATCTGCATAGATACAAAAATTATACAGCAATCTGGAAGCTTAAAAAAAAAAAAGAAAAGAAAAATGGCAGTAATTAAATGACAAAAAAACTATATTCAAATAAAATTAAGGGTTTGACTTAAAGCCATGGGGGGCATCTCCCTTTGTTTCTTCCCAAGTAACATTTAAAGGAGAATGGAACCAAAAAAGGTCTGAGCACCAACTCTAGCCCCAGCCTGAGGAGAAGTTTGTTGGTCCAAAGTAGTCTGTGTGCCCAGCCTGTACATTTTACTGATTTTGGTCCTGTCACTGTGCTAGATGTAAATGCACAAGAGAAGAGGCTCTAGAATCAGAAAAGACACCCCTCCAGATTTAGTTGTTAGGTTTATTCATCATATCAACGGGTTATGAGAGCCATTCTTGACTAAAATGGAAGTTACTGTGATAATGATGTTTTTTTTAAAAAAATTATTATTATAGATAAACAGAAATTCTACCCATATTTAACAGCTGGCATTTTACCATCTTGCTTCCTATTTTACAGTGAGAAAATGTTTCACTTGTATTTGAAGTTCTTGTTGTAACCCTCATTCTTCCCACTCCACCTCCAGAAGTAACTGCTATATTGAAGTTGATATTTATCCTTTCCTTCTATGTTTTAATACTTTGCCTCCACAGGTCTGCATTTAGAAATAGTGTGTATAGTAGTATTGCTTTGTGTGGTTTAAAACTCTAGCTAAACTAGATTATACTACATTGTGCTTTGAAGAAGTACTCGCGTCCACTGCCCTGCCCACTCTGTGGGACATGACTCCCAGTGATTAAACGTGCCTGGCAGTGTGGGGCAGGACTCCCGGGATGAGCCTGGCCTTGGCATCGTGGGACTGAGAAAGCCTCCTTGACCAAAAAGGGGAGGAGAAGTGAAACGGAAAGAGCCAGTGGATGAGAGATTTCCAGTAGAGTTGAGAGTTCATTCTGGAGGTTGTTCGAACACATTATATAGATATCCCTTTTCAGTTTTTAGTGGATTAGAATAGCTAGACGGAAATACCTGTAAGTGTTGAACTGTATTTCAGTAGCCTTCATTCTTGAAGGTGATTGTATACATAGCTTTTACTTTTACAGTGTGGCCATGTGATTGTGAGAAACTTGTGGCTATCATTCCCTTTTTCCAGGGTATGTACCGATGAGCAAAACAATAAGGGCAAAAGCAAATAACTGGGGGAAGGTGGGGATAAAGGGGATGGGATGTTTTGGGTGTTCTTTTTTTATTCTTATTCTTATGTATATATATTTTTTAAAGTAATGGGAATGTTCAAAACTTGATTGTGGTGATCAATGCACAACTATATGATGATACTGTGAACCACTGATTGTACACTTTAGATGATTATACAGTATATGAATATATCTCAATAAAATTGCATTAAAAAAAGAATTTTCCATGTTGAAACTTGTACCTCTAAATCTTTCATTTTCAGTGCTGTGTTGTCTTCCATTATATGAGTATATGCGATGGTTTATTTTTCTGTTTTGTATTGTTGGACATTCAGAATGTTTCCATATCTTTCTGTTATTATACACACTGTTTTGATGAGCATCCTGTGACATCTTCTTGTGTACATGAATGAGGGATTCTCTAGGTTATATACTTAGGGGAAAAAATACTGGTGTGTTATGTGCACCGTCAGCTTTACTGCCCATTGCCAAATCTTCTCCAGATGTTTGAAAAATTTGCATTTATATATCTATTTCCCTCCATCCTTATCAATATTTTATGTAATCAAATTTCAGTTTTTTGCTAATCAATGGTTTTTATTTACATTTCCCTGATATATTACTAGTGAGGTTGACTTTCTTTTCACATGTTTATTGGCATCCAGGTTTTCTCTTTTTCAGTGATCCATTCATTCCTCTTGCCCTTTTCCCTTTTGGATTGTTTGTCTTTTTCTAATTGATTTGAATGGCTTCTTTAGGTATATCAGATCCTGTACATATCACATAGTTGTCTTAGGGGGAAGTTCTAAATTTAGTATGCTAGCAGCAAACATCATGTGCCTGTTGCAAATGACACATTGGTCCAGTTTGACTCAAGGTTTTGCTGAAAGGAAGAACCTATCATGATGTGTATTCTGAGGAGAGCATGACAGTAGAACAAGTCACCGTCCTTTGTGGATTTAGGCTGAATTATTGGAGGGAGGCTCCCGGGAACATACGCAAAACAGGGAATTAAGAATCTGTTGGAGTGGTAGAATGCTTGCCTGCCATGAAGGAGACCCTGGTTAAATTCCTGGCCCAGGCACCCCCCCCCCCCAAAAAAAAAATCTGTTAGAGAATGGGTCAAAGCTCAGAGAGCTGGGGAAGAGGGCAGCCTGAAGATTTATGTAAGGGAAGTTTCTGAGGAAATGTGTTCAGTGGTAGGTAGTGTCATGGGCTCTGTGACTGGAGGATGACAGCCTAGAGAGATGGCCATGAGTGGCGACTGGGGCCTTGGGAAAGAAGTGTCCTAATCCCTGACAGTCAGCACCCCAAGGGGAGCTGACAGCCAGGAAGCCGGGGAGACACAAAGGGACTTGAGAGGTAAAACCTTACACTCAGTTTACTGTTCCCCAGTGTCAGTCATTAACGATTTTGCAGTAATTAGTTGGTGATGGTCCCAGAAAGGGTGGCCAAACCCCGCCAACCAGCCTCCTGCTCAGCACGTAAGCCTTCTACCGAAAGGAGTGTGATAACTAAGAATGGGAAGTGTGAACTCAGATCTGTCACCAAATTGCAATTTGACTTCCAAGGGTCCATCTTTAAACTATGCTGCCTCCAACCTAGAATGAGCAAATAGCAAACTGTATGATTTGTATTTCCTTTCCTTGCTTTCCCTTCCAGTCCTCCCAGTAGAGGAGTGTGAGTGGCAAGTGATCCTCAAATAGCTGGAGGAAGGTAGAAGGAATTTGCTGGCATGATGGTTGGCCACTGAATGAAAGAATTGATGATAATTATTAGGAATACAGATTCCATCCTCTGCTAAAGAGTACAGTGACCTTCTTGCTTTCATCCAAGAAGGGAGGTAAAAGCTGAAAAGCAATTAAACTTAAATAGAAAAAACAAAACACAACTGAGCATTGCTTAGGTTTCTAGCTACTTTAAACAAACTAGTTGATTAATTAATTTAATAAATAGTAAATAACTTGATAAGCCTGTTTCCCTTTGTTAGTGAAACATTGTCTCATCAATCAATCAGGTGAGGGGCTGAAGCCACCCTCGTGCCTCAGGCACAATTAGCTATATTACAGAAGGAATTAAGAAACACATCCTCCCTTGCTGCTGAAACTAATCGCAGCCTTTCCTTGTAAAGCCAGACATCAATCCTTGGTGGCTTTTTTTGTTTGTTTGTTTTGCTGTTGTTCTCTTGCTAATAACACATGAGAGTTGGTTTTCTTACCTGAGAACTGCATAGCAGTGAAATGTAATGTATAACAGGCTTGATTAGACTTGCTGTAGGCATATGATGTATATGTATATGTCAATGAATAAACTATGCCTAGAGTATTCATGAATTCTGAAGCCTTATTTCCTTTCGTTCAGTTTCACTTAGAAAAGTCTATATGCTCAAACTCCAATTACCCGATCCATCGAAATTAATTCTGTGTGTCCCCAAAGCATAACTCAAATACAAAGGCACATCAGAAAATTCTCAGATTTCTTTTTGGCAACATCCAGTGGCTATTATCCCAGAGCTGGGTGATGTTGCCAGAGACAAAATAAATAAATAAATAAACCACAGATAAGAGAGGATCAAATTGATCATGTCACAGATTGCCAAGGAGTGAATTAGCCTGTTGGAGGAGGTGCCCTGTCTTTTTCAGCATTAAGGAATCACAGGCAAACAAAATCTTGGGTTAACATGAAATTTCCAACAAAGCGAATACCTAGCTCACCCTTGACATCCATCTTCATAATTCTATTCAAAGGTTTTTCATGAGGGTAGATTATTGGGCTTCCAGAAATGAACCGACCATCATCATTACATAAATTTATTTCTAAAGATATATTTGCTTGCGCGGTCTGGAATTTATCTGTCTTCGCAATTTTTTTAAAAATTAATTTTAGTCAGGGTATACTCTGAATTAAAATATAGCCTATTGCAAATTTTTATATGTATTTTATAAGGAACCTAACTTTCTCTTGTTTCCCACGATGTGCTTCTGAGCACACACACAAAGTTTTTTTATTATAATTAATCTAAAATCCTCAAATCTCATTCTCAATATATCCTGAATTTTCTTGTGTACTTTGAAAATATTTCTCCTTGAAAAAGCAACTTTACCACTTTCTCCAGAGCCTGATAAAGAACCCTATCCCCTCTGACTAAAAGGACAGGAGATGTGTAAGAGGCTGCCGTGCCTCTCCCTGGTGCGGGAGGTCGCTGCGCGGTGTGACAGTGACGTCCACGCGGGAAGCAGTCTCTGCCTTGCTCAGGGTTCGCCAGCCTGGCCACACCAAGAATCACCTGGGGGAACTCTCAAGAATGAATAATGCTCAGTCCTGCCCCTTCCTTCTTCCAAATCAAATCTCAAAATGAGGTCCTGGGCCAGCAGCACCGTTAGAAATGCGCATTCTCTGAGGCCACACCCCGGACTACTGAGTCGGAAACGCTGAGGCTGGCGCTCTGCAGTCTGTGGTTTAACAAAGCTCTCCAAGTGATCAAGTTCAAGTTTGAGAATTGCCACCTTAACGGAAGAGCCCCTGCAGGTGGTACTTTTTTAAAAGTTCCCTAGATGGCTCTGACATGCAAGCAGGGCCAAAACCTCTAGCTCTTGATTTCTCTTCCTATCTGTTTACTTCTGATTGGTTTCGGTGAAAAAAAAAGCCCAATTGCCTGTTTCGATGCTGGTCCTTCAGAGCAAACAGCCATAGATAGCTGGAGAGATCTGGCTTCCTGAATTGCATTTCTAAAAAGCTCAGTCCAAAATCTAACTGGGAGAGTCTGTCTTCAGGACCTATCTTTTCACAGAAATGAAACACCCCAGAGTACCAAGACATCCCAAAAGACCCTGGAGAAGTGGAGAAACACAATACTATTTTACTAATCACAACAGTATTAGCCCTGTCTTTTCTCTCATCTTAATAATCTTCAAAATGGCAAGGCATTTTTGGTTTGCTTTACTTTGTTTTGGAATGGATTGACATGACTTTATGTCAGCTATTACTTAATCAAATTTCAGAGCCAATATCATGAGGCTTGAAATCTGACTGATATGCAATCTTGCGGCTTTAAGTAGGAAAGCTGTCCCTGATAAGATTTCCTCCTCTCAACTCTGGTACCTCGTAATTTTCATTCTCTCCCTCTTCCTCTTTCTGTCATCTCTTGCCACATTCCATTACTTTTCCTTTATTGACAAACTTTTGCTCCTATATAAGACAATAAATGACTACTACAAGACTCTCAGTCCCCTTTCTGAAATCCTTGGGACCAGATACGTTTTTGAAATTCAGATTCCTTTCAATTTTAAAATAATACAGTGTGCATACTTTTAATCCAGGTATAGATATTCAGACTAAATGGAATAGAAACTATGACCTGCTTTAGGATGGTTCAGGTTAGCTTTTGCCATCAAGGGAATTAAAAAGAAAAACTTACGGTTTTCGGAGCTTTTTGCATTTCAGTATTTTGAATAAAGTATTACAGAAGACATTCTATCCTTGAACCAACAGATAAACCAGCCCCAGCAAATTTTTTTAATTTGATTTAAAAAAATTTTTTTTATTAATTAAAAAAAATTAGCAAACAAAACATTTAGATATCATTCCATTCTACATATACAATCAGTAATTCTTAATATCATCACATAGTTGCATATTCATCATATCTTAGTACATTTGCATCGATTTAGAAAAAGAAATAAAAAGACAACAGAAAAAGAAATAATAGAGAAAAAAAGACTATACATATTAAATTTGATTTTTTACATTTAAAGAACTTATGAATATGTCACATTGAGTTTTAGTGCCTAGACGTGTGCTTAAAAAGTAGCCAGGCTTAATAAATGCTGTTCTTTGAGATGACAGTTCTGGGACAGTCACATTGCCTTGGGTAAACTACTAAACAAATGGTGTTGGGACAATGGCTAACTGTGTGGAAATAAGTAAACCTGGATCTCTCATTCCCTTCTTAACAGCACCGTATTCCAGATGACTCAAACTGTAACATTCTAGAAAAATAGCAGAGTGAATGATTGTGTAGTGTTAGAGTAAGGAAAACCTTTAGAATATAATAAAAAGCCCAAAATGCATAAGAGGTGAGTTTTTAAACTTGCATAAAATATTGAAATTTCTTTAACACGAAAATTGTTATAAGAGAGCCAAGAGTGGCAAAACATGTTTGAAACCCATGCTGGCTAAAAGTGCATTAAAAAGTGCTTTTATAAACCAATAAGTAAAAGACCTCCAACCTAACAGAAAAATAGGCAAATATCTGAATAAGCAAGCCATAAACAAAAGGAATTGCAAATGTCTTTAAAACATTAAATGATTTCCAACCTCATTTGTTTTTCTTATTTATCTTAGTAAATAAAACGAACTCTCAGATTGGCAAGAATTACATAGTTTGGATATTCTGTTTTGGGGAGTTTACCCTACAATTATGCTCACACAAATGCATAGAGATACATGGACAAGGCTTTTCATTGCAGTGCTATTTTTCAGTAGATTAAGAACTGGAAACAACCTAAGTGTCCTTTAATAGAAGATTGGTTAAATAAATTAAAATGCATTGCCAGGCTACAATACTCTGCAGATGTTAAAACAAAGGAGATAGATCTACATGTGCTGACATGGAAAGGTTATCTACAGTATCTTGATCAATGAAAAAAGCCAGTTGCAGGACAGGACCTGGGCTCTGGTTACCTCTCTGTGCGTGAGGACGTGGGCAGGGGAAGGGGCTGGGACACTGCCCAACACAGTCAGCACGGGGCTGGACCCTGGGTGCAGGCAGAAGTTTTATACGACTTTCTAGCCTCTTGATTTATTTACATTGCACATATATTAATTCAAGGATATATATTTTTAAACTTTTAAAAGCTGTGCACCCTTCTATTCCTGCAAAACAAAGACAGCTTTGATTTAGCCTTATGTTGTAGACTTGTAGCTGGGCAGAGAAGGAGGTGAGGTTGAAGGGGTCATCTTTTTGCAAGAAGCCTTAGCATCCATTTGCAAGGATTCTTTATTTTCTTCTTTTGTAACAACTTTAAGTCAGCCAGTCAGGTCCGTTTGTAGAGGGTTCCAGATTGAAGACATTGGCCTCACCCAAAAGGAGCTTTACACTGGTCAGATTTTCCTGATTGAGAAACATTCTTCCCTTCACCCCTTGCAACCCAGTCTATGCCATCCAGAGTGTCAGGGCACAGTGGAAATCAGCAGACACTGATTTTGCTGTGATGGGCCAGAAGCACCCAAAAGCCAGCCCAGTCCTGGGTGGTCCCAGAATCTGGGCTTACGACCATTCTGCTTTACCCCCTCGCCTGGCATCCCTGCAGGGACATATCCTGCTGGTTCCAGGTGAGTCATACGGCCCAGGCCCTCTTCTGGGAACTTTCGCCAGGTGCCGAGGAGGAAATGATGAGTACGGTTGAGGCCAAAATTAGGTTTATCAGAAGACGCAAAATTCGGTGCCAGACAGGAGACCCCATCAGTTTTGTTCCTGACGGTGGGGGAAGAGAAGAGCTGATGTGTCACTCGTAGTTCTGACTGTTGCTGCCACAGAAGCTTCAGTGAGGCTGTTGTTTCCCTATCAGCCAGGGCCTTAGGCCATGGAGGGACAGTGGAGTTGACTCTGTGGGTGAAACTTCAGTGGAGGCCCCACCCCGAGAAGAAAGCTGCTCCTCTACCAGGCCCCGCAGGCATGACCTGGTGACTACCAGGGGCCGGAAGGTCCCAGCCCACCCATCTATGATGAGCTCTCTGTCATCCTCTTCAACTTTACCTCCTGTTTCTCTTCTCAGGCTATCTATGCATTTTTAAGCTTTAGCATGCAGGTTGGATTTCTATTGGCAGTGAATTCGCATTGTTGGTGAAATAACTAATGAATCAAAAGTGAATCTACTGTGAACATAAAAGCCATGAAGCTTTTCATCACTGTGATTTGCATCACTGGCTTCCTAGCAATCCATCTGATTTACAGAGACGTCTTCATGACTCCAAATTTGGAATATTTATTTGTTTTGGAATATATATTTGTGAATTTAGTTTCGCTCCCTCAACAGCTACATCCTGACCAGGTCCAGTGAAGTGTCTGTTGCATGTTTTGGGTTTGCTAATCCAACAGTCTTTTCCTGAGATCCATACAAATGAAAAACATACCCCTAAGTCATACAACCCTCAATTATTCTAATGTCTGTACCGAGGCTACAGCACCCCCTTCCCTCTCTCCCTCCATCCCATCCTTCCTTCGCTCCTTTGGGCCCAATCCCTGTACGAGCTGCAGCATCCACCCCAGCGCAGCTCAACTTAAACGGCTGTGGGGAAATTTGTTTTACAAGGCTGGTTTTAACTGAACTACCTGCTGTGCGCCACATTGCTACTGTTTGTGAAATGAATGATGGGAAAGGCAAGTCTGTGATTTCATTTGTTCAGACCGATTACTCACACGTTGCACACGGTATCATTTGCTTGTCACTTAATGACTGACCAGCCTGCCTGAATCATTAGTGCCGCCGCGCAGTGAAAGGAAGACCTCGGCATAATGAGGAGCTGAAGAAAGTGGAGTGCTGTTTTACCTAAAAGAAATGGTGCGCAGAAATCCAGCACAGCTGCAGGTGTTCCGATGACAATGTGGGAAGCAGTTAGCTTCCAATTTAGCAGAAAATTAAGAGCGAAAAAACTGTTATTTGTGAGAGAAGATACTCATGGCAGGCAATCATCCTCGCTCTGCGTCCACAAGATGAGCATTCAGCTGTCTTTGTCGTGACTTAAAACAATTGGTATCTTGGGCTGCATTCAACACCAGATTGGTGCTTATTATCTGCAGTTTATTCTTTCTTGGGATATTTTGTTTTTTTTTCCCCCCCGCTATTTTATGGTTAATTTGCTTGCTTGAATGTAAAGCCATTTAAGCTGAAAAATCTGGATTGTGGCTGATCATTGTGCCAGGGCTCTGAGCTGTATGATACAGGATAATTGGCAATTTTCAAATTCATAATCCATTTTGTTCCACGCATCTCCCCACCACCCGCTTTGTCCCTTCTGCTAGCTCCTCTGCCCGGTTGTCTGGCACAATCTATGTAACAGAGGGAGGGTGGGGATGAATGGATTCCTTCAGTCAAGACCCCAAACTGATGAGACTCACCTCTGGGGAAATTAAAGTGCAAAGCTCTATGATGCGAACCTGTATACTTCTGAGGGATGCAGTCTCATACCCAAAAAAAATCCTTCTTATGGAAAGATTTAACTCTACTTAAAACCCAACCTCCATGTCCTGTTGGTAGGGTGATAAACTTTTTGCTTAATTTACTAAGGGTTTGTTGTTTGAGGCAGACAGGAGAACCCTGACATACTATAAACCAACAGTCATTTGCTCGTTTGGTGGCATCCAGTGGATGGAGCTAACACCACATATTATATTTCTTTTACCCCATGCTATGTCAAGTGTTGATGTAAAGCTGCCCAAATCTATGCCCGCTGATATTCTTTTCTACTTTAAATAAGTCTGGCCTCTGGGGTTTATTCCTAACAGTGTGATCCCTTCTTGTTTTCCTTCTTTTCTGTTTTTCTGACACAGTAGTGTCTTCAAACTTCTCTCATTTCAATCAAGTCTTTCCTGACCAGCAAAATTTCCCTCCGGAGACTTCTTCAGAGGTGAGGTGGCGTGTTTCTCCCTCCTTGTCCTAATCTGAGCTCAGGGTGAAGGCAGAGCTCTGGGTCCAGGCTCTCCATGGAATCTGTATGTATGATTGCAGCAGCATGTTAGTAGACCAGGGAGCTGGGAACAATATTCCACTGCCTCAGCTATACCGAATAGGCAGAGATTCTCTCTTATTAACAGGGGGCCTTTTTAAACGACATTTGTGTTCTTTCAAATGGCCAGACCTCTTTATCTTAAAAGCGGGAGCTTGACTCCTTGTCAGTTTTCGTCTCCATATTGATAGCAATGTATTTATTTTTCCATCTGTCGCCTTCTTTTTTTTTGTATACTGTATGGTGGGGTCTCATTTCATTCTGTTTTCCATGTGGGTGTCCCGCTATTGCAGCACCATTTGTTGAATCTGTTTGTTTGGTTTTTTGTTTCATTTGTTTGCTTGTTTGTTTTTTGGGGGGAAGTGCATGGACCGGGAATCGAACCCGGGTCTACCGCATGGCAGGTGAGAATTTTACCACTGAACCCATGGACCCCCCCTCACCTTCATATTTCTATGGAAATACCTGCTAATAACACCAGTTAAAACCGTAAAACAATATGTTCCCCCATTTTACAGTAATTTCCCATTTGAACTGTAATACCATTTTTCATGTATGTTTGTGTAAACTCACAGAGGGCAAAGGCAAAAGGCAAAGAATAGAAAGCATGAATGTAATGACTGAACATAGACAAAACAAGCAATGAAGTAGTGGACTGAGGAGAAAAACAACCAGAGAGAGATGATGAAAGGTTTGCTGCCCTCAGATTGTATTTCTTTTTCCTCTTCATTAGTCCTTTTGCTTTCACCTTCGTCCTGTCCCCAACTCAGATACTCTGATACCCTTTCACCATGGCTGTGTTTATTTTTCAGAATGCTGGCAGGCCTAAATTTCCAATTTCTGCTCTGCTTTCTGTAGCATAACTTAGGTTTCCAAGCAATCCCATGTGTGGATTTTCATTTTACTACTTCCTTGTACAGATATTCTGTTGTCACCAGCTGGCCCGAGAAAACATTCAGCTATGCTCTAGTTTTGTGTCCACTAATAGTCACTCAGTCTTCTGTTCTGCCAGCTTGGTGCATAATATTTTCATTTTCTCTCTATTCACTTCCGATACTCCTGTCAACTTTCAATATCTACTTCATTAAGCTTCTCCTCTAGTTTAGTGGTAATCAGCAATGCGGGATCCTTTGTGAGGTGGATGAGAATTGATCTTGTTCCCTCACCACACTTGTGGACCTGCCAAAGCCAGAGGATTTACTGCATGTCACACAGATTGCCTGCAGGATGCTGTGTTTCCCCATTTGTCACGCAGTTTCCATTGCCTACCAGGCACAAGGGCTTGTAAACTTATTTCTGAAAATGTGAAAGGATTATCCTCGCTAATAAAATGCAAAATTTGCTTAACTGCCTGAGAAGATTTAAGACCGTTCCACTTGTTTTTCAAGAAAGGCTTATTTGAATTACAAAGTAAGATTGTTGTACTGATGGGAGGGAGTGAGGGTGTGAGGTGGTGGCCACAGCTGGTCCACCTTGGCTCTCCTTAGGGAAAGTCAGACAAGAAGATGTCAAGTGGTACATAAAGGAAGTGATCACGTTGACTTACGTGCTATTCTATTCCACGTTGTGAAACAGTGTCGTGAATAAGAGCATCTATTTCTTTTTAATATAAGGATTCTTGGTCCAATCTGCCTTATTTTTCTAAAGGGCCAGGAATCTTACTTCAGTGCAGAAGAACACTGGAAAATAATTCAACCCCAGTAGATATTTAACTTTTATTACACTTCTAAGGAATCATGGATTCTAAATAAAAGATCCAAAGACTCAGACAAAAGTAGGTCTCCATCTTCAGTAAGTCGAGTGACATTTCCTAAATAAGCACATGAAAGCCTTCTTGTCTTATCATTTACTGAATCCCACAGTATTTTTCTACCCAACCCAGGCATGAACCAACTCCTACAAACTATGTGGGGTATGATGCTTATTAAGGACCCCAGAGAAGACTCTACTTTTGTAAAATAGTCAACCACCAACACAACAAAACCCTGAAATTCTCAGATTCTGTTATTAAATCCTCCAAGATGGTACTCCCTAGAGTGGCAATACAGTAAGAAATACCCACGTGAGAGGGGCCAGCTGGATCCCTTGATGATCCTTCCTCCATGGCCAACCTAGAAAAGCTGACTGACCTACCCATCTCTCCCTGCAGATTCCTGGGCAACAATGACTGTGTCTTGTCAGAATTCGTATCCTAAGCACCTACAGTGGTGATTGGTAGATGGTAGGTGCTCAGTAGATGCATAACTGAATAAATGGATGAAGTGTGTGTGGTTTTGTGACCATTTATTTTTGCTTCATTCTCAATAGATAATTTCAACTTAGACTAATTGATCCAAAACCAGTAATACATTCATAAAAGGGAAAAGCAGGAAAAGGAATGATTTCTGGTGGTGAGTAAAGGGAGGTTGTTAAGGGAGGTTGAAAATACAAGGTTAAAGGAAATATCTGAAAGAGGATATTAAAGAGAATTTCCAGTCATAGTCTCATGTCATATATGGAAAAATGATAAATATAGAGATGGAAGAAGCAAACAAAAGAAGTAATCAGGTGAGCCAAGTATCCATCCTTGAGCTCTTTGGAGGTGTGAGAAAGGAACCTGATCTTATCATCTGGCATTTCAGCAGCAGGCCTCCTATAACTTGAGTCAGGAGAAGATGCTGTCTTTTGTCTCTTTCTCTTTCAATTTTTTGTCCTCATTCACCAGCTAAATTGTGCCCTTAGGCTGCAGCATTCTTCTGTCATGTCAGGGACAGCAGTGCAAGACACCCTTTCTTAACCAAGGTAAGACAAAAAAGGAAGAAGTTCTACCATTACTCGCTGTAGAGATCCAACAGCATAAATCGGAACAAGGAACTGGAGCTATACAGACAGAACTGTTCTATCTAAACATAATCAAGAACCTCCTCTGAGTTCTTCTCTTTCCTTTTCTCCTCTCCTTTTTCTTCGTTTCCAGGTTATGGTATTCTCCATTTGTTTAATTTTTGTCTCATCACTTGCTTTGGCTCTATTTTCCTCTTCAATCTCCTTTGAGTGCATCTCTCCTGACTATCATCAAATCAGCCCAGCCTCTCATTTAGAGAGCTGGTGCTCTGTCTCCAGCCATCTGTGGCTGGCTCCCTTTGGACATCATCTTATGCTCTAATTAGTATACTTCCTTTGTGTTTCCTCTTCCATCGATGGTACCACCATCATCCCAGTTTCCCACAATTGAAATTATGGAATTATTTTCACTCCTCTCACTCCTTTTCCCCTATCATCTAATCAGTCTGGCCAAATGATGTTAGCGATTCATTGTTAAAAATCTTATCTATTTTTCTCCATTCTCATGGCCACTACCCCAATCTAGGCCATCGCAGCCTTGTTACCTAAACTGATGTCTTAACCAGAACTTGGTTCTCATCCCCAATTACTCCCCCACCCTTTCTCCTTCTCATGCAGTTGCCAAATTAATACTACAAAAACACCAATTCTATGAAATGATTCACCTTCTTAAGAGCCATGAATAGTGTCCTATTACTTTATATAATTTATAAAAAAACATAACATTTATATAATTTCATTACATAATTGCATTAAATTTCATTAATGCAAAACTAAATGTGACTTCATTTTTTTGTACCTTAATATCAAGAGTATTACTCTCTACAGTTTGGGATGCAACTAAAATGCCCCAAGACAATTACCTATAGGATCAAAACTAACTCCCCTGCTTAGCATTTAAGGATCTCCAAACTCTAATTCCACATACCTGAAAGATTCTTTTTCAAACTTCCCCTTTCTGCATTTTTGATTTTCCTCCTCAAAAATAAAGGTTTTATCCACATAGATGATTAAAAAAAAAAAAGAATAGCATAGGTGTACTCAGAAGATATACAAGTTATATAAAAGCTGGCATGTATTCGTTTTCACTCAGGGCAAGCTTACCCTAGCACCTATCTAATTCTTTCCTAGTTCTGCCCCTCTCTGTGTACCTTACAGAAACTTCATTTATTGCAAATTTGTTTGGCATGGTCTACTTAAAATTATATTTCACTATCCTCACAATTCATAGGGTGGATATTCAAGGTTATTAATTATGTTTTTATAAAAGGAATATGGATTTTTTTCTCCTTCTGGATTATTTTGAAACATATTTGAGCAGAGCAACTTTTAGACAAGGATTCCATCATGCAGTTCACTCATGTTTATTTCTGTGATTGATGTGCTTGTTGCTGGTATTTGAGGGGGCCTAATAAACAATAACTTTTTTCCTCTTTGCAAGTTCAAAACCATATGAGAGAAAGACTGGAATTGGGCCAATGGAGACTAAAATAGCATCTTAATTTCTCATAAAACTGACATTAGAAAATGTGGTTTATAGTTGTAGTTAGGTAGCTTCCCAGAAATACGTATACTTATCCACCCTGTCATAAGTAGCACAGGAAATCCATAGGCCTCCCCCTGTGGAGGTTTGTTCCTGTAAAAGTTGCATCACAGTGGGGAAAAACAAAATGCATGCTTCCTGCAGGCAGCTTAATCCCAAAGGAAGGAAAGGAGAATAGGCTAAACCGCTGTGCTCTGTTCCTTATCAAAGACTCATGAACAACATAGGGTGGTCTTACAGAGGAGTAAGAGAGGGGGTGGGGAAAAGCCTAGTGATATTCTGGAATGGAACAACAGGAATTGGGAAATCAGTCTTACTCTTTATAACCTGCATGTGTGATGGCCTCAGGTCGGAGAGAGGCAGGGTCAAGGGGTTTGATGGGAAGAACCTATAGCAGTATTTTCTCTAAGTGACACCAATAAAACTTTTGTGGTTCTAGATTCATCCCCATTCTTTACCACCCACTGTTCTGGTCTTTACAATCCCCATAAGCAAACCTTCCTATGTAACCATTTACTTGGCTGCCCTTAAATTTCTGTGATGCTGTTTGTTTCAGACCTGGTTCCCCAGGGGACAAACCCTGGATTGGAGAACTGTGTGCAGGACATTTATTGGGAAGTGCTCTCAGGGATATTCTCTATAAAGGCACTAGGGAATCAGGGATGGTCAGAAGGAAATGTTGGGCTCTGGAAGAGTCACAACACAGGCCTCAGCTGATCCCACACGAGTTCTGAAACTGGGAGGGCCATTCAGAGATGTCCTGAATTTAGGCATGGGCCAGGCCTTAGTACCCCTCATCAAACATCACTGGATAACAGCTATCCCTGAGGTGCAGGCTTAACCTTGGCCGAAGTCCATATCCAGAGAGAGAATAAACTGTGAGGGTTGAGCAGCTAATGCCCCTGTCCCTGAAGGGAATGAGTGCCTCAGTCCCAGAAGGGGGAAGGGTGGTTCAGCGTGGCACATTCCCAACATCCACTCCAGTCTTGTTTATGAATAAGCCAACAAAGCAAGCTATTTCTTTATTTTAGAACTCCAGATATGGTCAAAATAGATATCAAGAGTATTTTTTTCCTTAAACCTTTTTTTTTGTAGTAATATATATGCAATTCAAAATTCCCCATTTCAGCCACTATCAAAATCATGCGTGCAGGGCGGGCCATGGTGCCTCAGCAGGCAAAACTTTCGCCTGCTGTGCCTGAGACCCAGGTTTGATTACTGGTGCCTGCCCATGCAAAAAAAAAAAAGCAAAATCATGCATACCATTAATTACATTCCCACGCTTGTGCTGCTATCATCACCGCCGTCCACTACCCCAACTTTTCCATCACCTCATCCAGAAACTCTGTTGACACCTTAGAGTTTCCAAACATGAATTATACAGTGGAAAGAAAATGTCACTGAATAGTAACAGATATAAGGCCAGACTATCAGCAATGAGTGCACAGTTTTATAAATATTCTAGGAATCAAAGGTACTGGCTAACACTGTAGTTCTATAGACAGATTAGAAAATTTCGGTTATTTAACCTCAAATACCCATGGCACGTAAGATGTTTCCAAGGACAAAGAAAATAGGAAAACAAGTAAAATAGAGACTTCCTTTATAAAAGCAGTAATAACCTGAAGTAGAAAGCAGGAAAAAAATGTGGCCCCAGTATTATAAAACTAGGGATTAGAAAACTTGGTGCTTTGTTCCAAGTTTGAGGCAAGTGTTGGATTCCTAGCTATGGGAACTACAGGTAGCCTCTGGGTAAGGTTGTGATTAGAGAATATCACTTTCTTACTAGTTTGGCTTTTAATCACCTGATTTTAGAAATTCTTATAGAGCAAAAGCCTTAAAAAGGATGTGTATGCTGGAAGAGGGGGTACTTTTATTGTAAGACTATGTGCTTCCATTTCTCAGCTCCTTCTTTTGGAATTCAACCTGCTGTAACTGTTTCTATGCAAGGAAAGGAAATATTATCCTATAGTTGTTCTCATAGATTCCTTCTCATTAACTTTTTCCATTGCATGTTTCTTAAAAAGAGTATGGCTCTGTTCCAATAACACTGTATTTACAAAAATAGGCAGGGGCCCAAAGTTGACCTGTTGGTCATAGTTTGCTGACCCCTGTTGTGCTGGTTTGAAGCTGTTATGTACCTCCAGAAAAGCCATGTTCTTCTAATCCATCCTTGTGGGTGCAGACCTGTTGTGGGCAGGACCTTTTGATTAGGTTGTTTCCATGGAGATGTTACCCACCCAATTCAAGGTGGGTCTTAATCTGCTTTATAGATGTCATTTGTGAGAGGATAAAAAGACAGTAAAAGCCGAGAGAGCCCAGGAATGTTTAGAGAGAGGAAAACAATGTGTCCACCCAGAGACACATTGAAGAGAGCCGATACAGAGCTCAGAGAGAGATAGAGAAATGCCCAAGAGATGCTAAGAGTGGACCTACAGGCCACAGAGTGCTCAGAGAGGTGTTCCCTGAGGAGCAAGCAAGGACACACAGAAGTTCAGCAAGGAGGCCACTGGAGCCAGAAGCTGAAAGCAGTGCAACCTGGAGTGAAGGGCCAGCAGTTGCCAGCCACGTGCCGTCCCATGTGACAGAGGAACCCCAGGTGCCATCAGCCTTCTTCAGAGTCAAGGCATCTTTCTCTGGGTGCCTAATTTGGATATTTTCATGGCCTTAGCACTGCAAATTTGTAACCTAATAAACCCCCTTTTGAAAAAGCAAACCCATTCTGGTATATTGTGTTCTGGAAGCTTGAGGAAACCAAAACATCTGTTTAAAATGATGTTTAAACAGAATTATTTCAAAGGAATGGTTTCCTAACAGACACTCATTGGTATGGTCATTTGTGGGAGAGTGTGTGTGTCCAAGAGAGAGAGGCTCAGTGTTCTGAAATAAGACCAGCTTATGGTTTCTTTTGTAAGAATGGCTGAAGGATTTACAGTGCTGTAGGTGATTCAATAAGAAAAAAAGACTTTCTAGGAATAAAAACCTGATTTTGTCATATTATGAACAACATTCAGAAAACTACTGAACCAGCCACTAGAGACTCATAATGATTTACTACTAAAACTGGAAGGGATTTTCAGGAAGTTATGAACAGTTATTACTCCTCTTTGAAAAATATATCTATAAATGTGGGACATACATTGGTGGAGAGGTTATTGTAGAAAGAAACACCAACGTGGCACCATCAGATAGATCCATGTGCAGTGTCTGAGGGATGCAGAGTCGATTGTGGGTGAGGAAAAGGGGGCCATTTCAAAGTCAAGAGACTGAATTTTACTCATTTGACACAAAATTTACCTGAGTCTGGAATACATTATAATTGTGTAAATTGGGGACAAATTTGTACATGTGAGATTATAGTTTCCTATAAGACTCTTTCAAAACTTGTTCAAAAAACAATAATGGCAAATCCTGTTGGGAACTGAATCATGTCCTTCATAAAGACATGTGCACGTCCTGCGCCCCAGACCTGGGGTGTGAACCCGTTTGTAAATAGGACCTTTGGAAATGCTATTAGTAGTTGAGGCATAGACTCATTTGCATATAGGATCTTCAAAGACTCTATTTTGATGTGGCCAAATTGAATGAGGGTGGGTCTTAATCCGCCCACCCTCGTTCCTTATGAGCAAAGGAAATTGGATGTGGAGTAGAAGCTGGAAAGCAGAAGAAGCCTGAGAATGAGACAGTCTGTCATGCGATGGAGGCAGAGATACAAGTCAGGGAACCCGAGGGGTGCTGGCCAGAGACTGCCTGAACACCGCGCAGGCCAGAGAAAGTATGGCCTATCGAGATCTTGATTTGGGGCTTGTAGCCTCCCAAATCATGAGACAATAAATTTCTGGGGTGTAAGCCAATCAGCCTGTGGTATTTGTCATGGGAGCCCTGGAAAACTAAGGTAGATACCCAGGAACAAAGTTTTCAGCACTAGTCATGGACCACGTTTACTGTGCTCCTTCATGTGAGGTCTCAGCAGGTATTATCTGGAATACATATGAGGTGTTAGAGAAGAGCAAATGAGCCAAACACTTTTTGAGACACACTAGGTACAAAGTTTTAGGTTCAAATTACAAACACTTCATAGAACACAGAAAAGAGCCAGACACAAAATTGCCCTAAAGGACCTTTTGTACCAGTAGAAGGAACATAGAACAAATGTGGGGAACTATCCATAACATAGGGTATAATTAGGAGTCATAAAAAAAAAGAGAATATATTCTGCTCAATGAAGGTTTCAAGAAGGATAGTGCATTTGGAAAAGTAATTGGAGTCTTTTTTTCTTTTTTCATGGACAGTCACTGGGAACAGAACCCAGGTCTCCGGCATGGCAGGCAAGAGTGCTACCACTGAGCCACCATGGCCCACCTGCTCTGTCTTTAAAACTGAAGAACTTATATATTTGTATATATACATACATTATATTATATATTACAGCATTAACCCAAAATAAATAGAGAGCAGAAATTTCATAGATGAGTGAGAAAAATAAAAGCAAAGTTAGATTTGTTAGGGGAAATGCTACAAGCAATGTATATAGGATTTACAAAACAGTTTCTTAAAAGGGAAGAAAGATTGACCAAACTTCTTTGGAAAGCTAAACAAAGAGCTAAGCAGACTGCAAATAACACTGGAACAGCCTGAAAACATGATGCAAGTCTACATCCTTCTCACCGAGTTGTACAGTCATCTAGATTATTAAATTCAGAGTGAAAAAAACTAATGTTTAAAATCACAGCGATGGAGGTTCCAGGAAGTTGCAAAATAGAAATAGGTAGAGTTCATCCTTGCTCTAAGGAACAGCTAGAGAAGTGACAGAAAAACAACTGGACAGTGATTCCAGGGTGCAACGTGACCTGAGAGGGTCCTCTGCACCCCATAGGGAGGCCCTGGTTGCAAAAGCTGAGGAACTGAGATACAGAGAACCGGAGACCATACAGCTACTGCAAAATCCTAACATGTCCCTTTCCAAACGGAGACCCAGGGTGCTCAAGAGCACACGGATAGGGAGACGGGGACTAGGAAGTGAGCCAGGTTGAATTCCTTGACTGCGCCACACTCATGCACGCCACACTCCCAGCACTGCCCCCCATGACCCACACTCCCACCTGTGCCCCACACATCCAAGCCGTGCCCCTGGCACCACAAGCCCCACAGCCTCGCCACTGCCCTGGCCAGCCCACACACTCACCCCCATCACAGCTCCCCCCACTCCTACTTTCCCGCATGCACCCTCACTTGCTGGCACTTTTCTGTGCATCTGTGCCAGACACTCCTGCCCCACGCATGCGCACATGTGCACCCCACCCCTCTGCATCTGTGTACCCACACCAGGCACCTCACTACTTCCACGACCCATGTACATGTACCTCACCCCCATGCACATGTGTATCTGTGTCCCGGCCCCCCATGCAGACACTCACATGTGCATCCATGCCACCTTGTGCCACACATAAGCATAGCTGCATTGCATCACCCCACATCTGCATACCCATGCCAGACCACCCCCACGCCTACCCCAGCACTCCCAACCTGTGAACCCCATGCATGTGAGCACCTATGCCCCCGCCCCCCATGCCCCAATCTCTAGGTCCTAATACCTACAATCCCTATGCTCCATGCATGCACCTATACCCTCCTTGAATACCAGCCCCTGCACGCCTGCCTCCTGCCACACTTTGCTTCTGTGTTAGTTAGATTCAGTTGTCAACTTGGCCAGGTGAGCATACCTAGTCTTGCAATATGAGCATACCAGGTGAGCATACCATTGCTGTTGACATAAGCCAATGGTACGTGAACCTCATTTGTTGCTAATTACATCTGCAGTCAGCTAGGAGGCGTGTCTGCTGAATGAGTGATGTTTGACTTAATCGGCTGGTGCTTAAATGAGAGATTGCAACGTAGTACAGCCTAGCAGCTCAGCATTCCTCATCTCAGCACTTGCAGCTCAGCCCAGGCCTTTGGAGATGCAGAAAGAAGTCACCCCGGGGAAAGTTGTTGGAACCCAGGGGCCTGGAGAGAAGACCAGCAGAGACCATCCTGTGCCTTCCACGTAAGAAAGAGCCTCAGTGGAAAGTTAGCTGCCTTTCCTCTGAAGAACCAACAAAATAAATCCCCTTTTATTGAAAGCCAATCCGTCTCTGGTGTGTTGTATTCCGGCAGCTAGCAAACTAGAACAGCTTCCATGTCCACCACACTGTGCCCTGCCTCTGAGCTCTGAAGCCTGCCCACGCTATACACCACCCCCCATGGACAAAAGAAGTGCACAAATATGAGAATCATTGGTGTCCCAGAAGGAGAAGAGAAGAAAAAAGGGCTAGGAAGATTAGTTGAGGATATAGTGGGGGAAAACGTCCCAATCTTTATAAAATATACAAATATGCAAATCAAAGAAACCCAACAAACCCCAAATAGAATAAATTTGAATAGGCCTACTCCATGATACATACTAATCAGTCTGCCAAATGTAGAAGAGAAGCAGAAAATCCTGAAAGTGGCAGAAGTAAAACAATCTACATACAAGGGAAACCACAGAAGATTGAGTTCAGACTATTTAACAGGCACTGTGGAGTTGAGAAGGCAGTGGTATAATATATTTAAGATCCTAAAAGAGAAAGATTTCCAGCCAAGAATTCTGTACCCAGCCAAACTGTCCTTCAAAAGTGATGGAGAGATTATAATTTTCACAAACAAATGCTGAGAAAACTTGTCAACAAGAGACCAGCCCTACAAGAAATACTAAAGAGAGTTCTGCTCGCTGAAAAAAAAAAAAGGAGGGAGAGGTCTGGAGGAGGGCACAGAATTGAAGAGTACTAGTAAGTATAACTTGAAGGATAAAAAGAAAAAGAGGGAAAAGTATATATATAGAGAGAGATCTTGCAAATAAATCCAAAGGGTAAGGTGGTAGATTCAAGAAATGCCTTTACAGTAATAACTTTGAATGTTAACTTACTCAGCTCACTAATTGAAAGATACAGATTAGCAGAATGGTTTAAGAAATATGACCCAGCTATATGCTGCTTACAAGAGACTCATCTTAGACACAAGGATGCAAATAGATTAAAAGTGAAAGGATGGAAAAAGATGTTCCATGCAAACTGTAACCAAAAGAAAACAAGAACAGCTATACTAATTATCAGACAAAATAGACTTTAAGTGTAAAGACATCATAAGAGAAAAAACACTTCATATTAATAAAAGGGACAATTAACCAAGAAGAAATAACAATCGTGCATGTGAATGCTCCCAATAAAGGAGCTCCAAAGTACAGGAGGCAAACAATGGCAAAACTGAAGGGAGCAAATAGATGCTTCAACAATAATGGTGAGAGATTTCAATACACCACTCTCCTCTATAGATAGACCAGCCAGGCAGAGGATCAACAAGAAAATAAAGAACTTAAACAGTTTAATAAATGAATTAGATCTAACAGACATATATAGATTGCTACACCCCAAAACACCATGATATACATTCTTCTCTAGTGCTCATGGAACGTTCTCCAGGATAGATCATATATTGGGGCACAGAACAGGTCTTTATAAACTGAAAAAAGTTGAAATTGTTCAAAGCACTTCTTTCTCTGATCACAGTGGAATGAAGCTAGAAATAAAGAACCAGAACTTTCACAAATATATGAAGATTAAATAATGCAGTCTTAAACAATGAGGGAGTCAAATAAGAAATTGCTAGAGAGATCAGTAACTGTCTGGAGACCAACAAAACTGAGAATATGATATATCAGAACTTATAGGATGCAGCAAAGGCAGTGCTGAGAGGGAAATTTATTGCCCTAAATGCCTATATTAAAAAAAAAGAAGAAAGAGCAAAAATCGAGGACTTAACTACTCACCTGAAGGAACTAGAGAAAGAACAGCAAACTAACCCCAAAGCAAATAGAAGAAGAGAAATAACAACAATTAAAGCTGAATTAAATGAATTGGAGAAAAAAAAAGAACAATAGAAAGAATCAACAAAACCAAGAGTTGATTTGTTGAGAAAGTCAGTAAAGCCAGTGGACCATGAGCTAGGCTGACAAATTAAAGAGAAAGGATACAAATAAAATCAGAAATGAGAGAAGGGTGTACCACAAATGCTGAACAAATTTAAAAAAAGTAATAAGAGGATACTATGAACAACTATTATGCCAGCAAAATAGACAACTTAGATGAAATGGACAAATTCCTAGAAACCACAAACAAGATACACTGACTCAAGAAGAAATAGATCTCAACAAACCAACCACAAGTAAAGAGATTCAATCAGAGTCATTAAAAATCTTCTGACAAAGAAAAGCCCAGGACCAGATGGCTCCACAGGGGAATTTTATCAATCATTCCAAAAAGAACTAACACCAATCCTGTTCAAACTTTTTGTGAAAATTGAGGAAAGAGGAACACAACTTAGCCATTTTATGAAGCTAACATCACTCTAATACCAAAATTGTGTAAAGATGCTCTAAGTAAGGAAAATAATCCCTAATGAATATAGATGCAAAAATTCTCAACAAAATAACAGCAAATCAAATCCAATAACTTATTAAAGAATTACACAACCAAGTTGGGTTTATACCAGAATGCAAGGGTGGTTCAACACAAGAAAATCAAACAGTGTAAAACAGCATCTTAACAAGTTGAAAGGGAAAAAAATCACATGATCATCTTGATTGACGCAGAAAAAAGCATTCAACAAAATTCAACCTCCTTTTTTGATAAAAACAGTTCAACAGGTAGGAATCAGAGGAAACTTCCTCAGTATGATAAAGGACATATATGAGAAACCCATAGCCAGCATCGTACTCAATGGTAAGAGACTGAAAGTTTTCTCTCTAAGATCAGGAACAAGACAAGGATGCCCTCTGTCTAAAAAGAACCTAAACATATATTTTCAATGTCAGCCCAAAAATCCTTAATATAAGTTCATACAAATCAATAAAGAAAAGACTAAGGCATAAACGAAGAAATTCATGAAACAAATAAGCCTAAACACAGTCAACTTTACAAGTATGCAAAGAAATTAAATTTAAAAAGCATGCTATTATTTTTATACTACACAATTAGAAGTTTTTAATAAAAAGTAGTGTATTGAAAAGTTTGTGATTCTCCTGTACAGCTGATAGTGATATATATTGTTTTTATTTTCCCAGAAGGAAACCTGGCAATTAGAATCAACAGTATTAAAAATATTCTTACCTTTGGTTCAATAATTTCTCTTAAAAATGTACTCTAGAAGTTTAACACTCTGAAAAATAGGTAAGGATTTTTGTTCAAAGGTGTTTACCACAGGATGACTTGAAACAGCAAGAGATGAAAATACTACAATGGTGACTAAAAAGAAAATTAACTAATTTTTGGCCTCTCCATGTAGATAAGTATTTGCAACCATTAAAAACAATGTGTATAAAGAGTTTTGAGTAATATTGGGAAAAGAAAGCTAATACAAAAGTAAATAAATTAGAAATCAAAATTGTTTTCAAAGTATGATCTCATCTATGTTGAAATATATAGCAGATTTTACAATATCTATCAAAAGAAGTTCTTTTAAAATTTTTATTGATAAAACAAATTGATAAAATCAATTTTTATTGATCAAACATTCCACATGATGTATAATCAATGACTCACAAAATATCATTGCATAGTTGTTTATTGATCACCATGATCATTTTTTAAGAACATTTTCATCACTCCAGAAAAAGAAATTAAAAGAGAAAAGAAAAAGACTCATACATACCATACTCCTTACCCCTCCCTCTCATTGACCACTAGTATTTTCATCTACCCAAGACATATTTTCTCAAAAGAAGTTTTAAATGCTTAAATTCTTTGGCCCTTACTTCCTTTTCTGGGCATTCATCCTACAGATGAACTAGCTTAAGTGTCAAATGCATGTGCACAAGAAATAAATTTTCCAGCGGTGTTTGTGATAGCAGAAGACTGGCAACAACTTAAATGCTTATCAAAAAGGATAAATAAATTATAGTACCTCCTGACAAGGGATGATAGGCATTGAAGCAGTTCTGTGTGATTATATGTGACCCCAAGACCCACAATATATCTACACTTTTTAGTGAAAAAAAAGCAAATTGCAGAATAATACTTTTATTTTAAAAGATGAGAGTATAGTCACAAATGTTTTATGTTTGTAGAAGAGTGTGCTGGTTTGGAAAGATGTATGTACCCTAGAAAAGCCATGTTTTAATCAAAATCCCATTTTGTAAAGGCAGAATAATCCCTATTCAATACTGTATATTTGAAACAGCAATCAGATCATCTCCCTGGAGATGTGATTTAATAAGACATGTCTCCACCCATTTGGGTGGGTCTTGATTCATTTTGGAGAAAAAGACATTCCACGAGAAGCAGAGTCCACCAGCCAGCAACCTTTGGAGATGAAGAAGGAAAACGCCTCCTGGGGAGCTTCATGAAACAGGAAGCCAGGGGAGAAAGCTAGCAGAGGATGCCATGTTCGCCATATGCCCTTCCAGATGAGAGAGGAACCCTGACTATGTTTGCCACGTGCCTTCTCACTTGAGAGAGAAACCCTGAACTTCATCCGGCCTTCTTGAACCAAAGTATCTTTCCCTGGATGCCTTTGATTGGACATTTCTATAGACTTGTTTTAATTGGGACATTTTGTCGGCCTTAGAACTAGCAACTTATTAAATTCCCTTTTTAAAAGCCATTCCATTTCTGGTATAGTGCATTCAGGCAGCTAGCAAACTAGAACAAAGAGTATATAAGAAACTAGTAAGAATAGTTATCTCTGGAGAGAGGGCTGGGAGCAGGAGGATCTGAGGTGGCAAGAAAGATTTTCACTTTTTAGACTTTTGCATACTGTGAATATCTTACTAATAGTATTTTTTAAAATAATGCATTCTTAAAGTCATGCTTGTATTTTAAATATAAGAAAAAGTTCATCTTGTACCTAGTTTTTAGTTGTTTGCTGCAAGTGTGATCTTGTAAATACCTCTCAATTTCTCTCAAGCTTTCCAGTAAAGTCTACTTTACACATAATCTCCTCAGAGTAAGTTGGTTGGTTTGTTTTAGCAATTGTATTAGTCAGGATTCTCTAGTGAAACTGAGCCTATGGGAGAGATCTGCAACTATGAGATTTATAAAGGTGTCTCATGCAATCGTGGGAATGGAAGACTCCAAAATCCACAGGGCAAGCTGTGAAGCTGGTGGCTCCGATGAAGGGTCTGGATGAACTGGCTGGCTGAAGAAACAGTGAAAACGTCTCTCTTCTAGCTCGAAAGTCTTCAAGTGATTGGACTATCTCTGTGGTGGTAGGCGTGCCTTAGTTGATCTCGGATGTGATCAGCCACGGATGTAATCAACTGACTGATGATTTAATATACCAGCCTTCTGCTTTATCAACCAGCCATGAAATATCCTTGCAGCAACAGCCAGGCCAGTGCTTGCCTGACCAGACAACTGGGCATCATCAGTTGGCCAAGCTGACACCAGAACTTAACCATCACAGCAACCAAAGAAATGAATGGGACAGCAGTTTTCAAAAGAGTAAAAATGTCCTCAAAATTAACTAAAGCCCCCAAAGAAGGAGCTGAGGGCCAGGGATAGCCATAAAGATGCAAGCTCCCAGAATTACAGATATCTTGGGGAGGGCCCCCAAATTCTTATAGGATGTGGAAGTAGAGGATGGGTCCTGGGCACATTTTATCTAGATCTTAAGGAGAAGGGTGGCTTTACCTGGCAGCAGTGACTAAATTTCCATGGGAAAAGTGTTGACACTCTCCTTGATGGTTTCTCAATGAAACTATTCATGGGAAAATAACCAGGAAGAACTATTTAAGGACAATAAAACAATAGATTAACCTGGATTCGAAGACTCTTAAATTTCCAAGCAATATTTAAGATTGGTTCACTCACTGGAATTATTTTAGAGCTTTTTTAGCAGATAGAGAAGTTCCTTTTATGGATGAACCTGCAGAGCATAATAACGTGTGGATCTTACAGAAGTGCATTATAAACCACTATAAAGCTATTTCACTCCCAAAATATTTATATTCATGTTAATTTAAAAAGAAAAGGGTATATGCCTGCAAAACAAAAGATTTATAACATTTAGACTCTTGGAAGATAATGAAAGTAATTGAATGTACTACTGTTAATTTTGAGAGGCTTACAAATCAAGGGAGCTTTCTGTCAGTGTTCTTTGCTCTCCAGTAGAACTACTAACTGTTACTATATTTTATAATTCAATATAAGACTCCATGTTTGGTAATACGGTGCAGATATTAGTCTACCTATTACATTACTGCTACTCTCAGAGTAATAAACAATGCAAAACTGATACTAGGTCTTATGTGTGTTACAGAGAACAAACAAAAGAAGGCCTATTGTTTCCAATATAAGAAGTCAAAATGAGTTGGAGAACAAGGGGCTTAGATTAAGGAAGGAAAAAGTAAAATTGTGTAAGTTCTTTCAGTTATGTCTGAGCTGATTAACAGTAAGTAAAATCTGTGAACTATTACTATTTCCTACCCCAGGCAGGTTGTACGATTTTCCCACAGTTATTCAAAACCTATTTTACAAACTTGGACAGCAATAAAAATATAAAGATCTACAATTTAGGTGGGTAAAGACAGGTTCTGTAGTAAAACAATTTGATGAGTTTCCTTGCCAACACAGAGAAGGGATTTACAATACAGTAACAGAAGAAAACAAGGCAATTTTAGATCCGTAGAGATTGTTTCATAGTTTCCCTTTAATTAAAAATTGAATCCCTTCTTAAATGGTGATTCATATTTCTGATATCATATTATCCTTTCTAAAAGAAGGGTTTATAATACTTTTAATACACTATTAAATCTAATATAAAAACACATAAAATTTCTCTATCCACTGCCTAAAAATATCAGACTATAAGATCAATGATAACAATTCAGACTCTGTAGCAATGCATTTAGTTAATGGGCTTCTCTGTCATCCCTAGTTATGAAAATGTGATTTTTGGAAATCACTGAGAGGAAACATACATTCCTCAATCTCCAATTTGGTCATAGGTTTTTTTGTGTGTGTACAAAGTCATTTAATTGACTTCAAAAGACTTACTACAATGATTTATCCTCCAAATATCATAGCTAGAAAGATAATCATATTGCCATAGCTTTTATTTGTCTTTTAAACCCTGGCAGCATGTATGTATTACCTCACAAACAATTCTAAAACTTAGTAGCTTAAAACAGTGATTTATTAATTCCCATGACTCTGTGGGTTGGCTGGGCAGTCATTCTGCAAGGGTTGCCTGAACTCATTCACTCGGCTACATTCAGTTGGTGGGCCAGTTTGGGTCCGTGCATCACTCTGACAGCTGGGCTGGATTGCTGCTTGGTTGGGACTATCAGCAGGGGCACCTTCATTCTCCTTCATCTGACTTTTCATCCTCCAATAGGCTGGAGTGGACTTCTTTATAAGATGGCAAAGTGCTCCAAAGGGGCAAAGGCAGAAGCTGCAAGGTCACCTGAAACCTACACTTCCAAACTTGGACAACATTACTTCCTCTACATTCTACTGGTCAACCCAGTCACAAACCCAGATTCATGAAGTGGAGAAATAGATTTCACCACTTGATTGAAGATGTGCAAAATAGTCCAACCATATTTTCCAATACTGAACTATATAATTGTCCTAAAATTTAGCCCCAACTGCTAGCTATGCAGGCTAGGAAGAAGGCACTTTCCTCAAGACACGTCACTAGCATCTTCTAGAAAATTGTACTAATTTCACTGACCTATAGGAACTGATGGGAATGGCATCTCCTGGAGTCATGCAAAGCACACCTACTAGAAAAATGATAAAAAACCTCTACAACTAACACGACAACTTCGGACACCAATTACAAAATTCTGCAGCAACTCAATTCATTTCTACAGGGCAGAGCCCACAGGATAAGGGTGTTCTCTTTACCACAGTGTCCTTCAGATACCCGTTGCAAGTTTGAAGACCCAGGGAGGGTCTCAGATGCAAGTTTCCATGTCCTCTGCACGTGGAGTCAGAATATGTCACCCTCCCAGCACAGCAGAGTTGTGTTTTCTCAATCTTGGTAGCTCTTTGGAGCTTCAAGTGTCCTGAGTTTACATGGGGTCTCATTACATAGGCATGGTGGATAGAATCAGTGTCCATGTGGTTGAGTTCAATCTGCAGCATCCCCTGCCCAGAGGCTGGAGAGGTGGGCTGATAGGACATGGCTCAGAGCCCAACCCCTTAATCACATGGCTGGACTTTCTGGTGGAGCCAGCCCCTCATCCTGACATCTTAGCCCACCATGAAGGACAAAAGACACTCCCATCATGGGAAATTCCAGAGATTCAAGGGTTGCTTCCTCTGGCACTAATGAAAAAGACCAGCCAATTTTTCACTATTCTGTACTTTCATAACTGTAAATGGTTGTCCTGCCCAATTTCCTATTGATAGACACTGTATTAAAAATAAAAAGGACTGGAAGATCAGTAGACACTTGGAGATGTCAACCAGGTTAAGGTGGGTTAGAAACCAAAACTATTAGGCTCAAGTATTTATGATGACAGTAGATTGTAGTTGTCAGGAGTTCAGACTCCGAGACCAACTGTCTGAAATGAAATCCTGGCTCCATTTTCACAAGCTGTGTGACCTTTGACAAAATACTGAAATTCTCTGTGTTTGTTTCCTGATCTGTAAGATGGGGATAATAATGATAATTTCCACACTGACTTGTGCTATGGATTGAGCACTGTAAAACACTTAGATAGTGGCTGGCATCTAGTAAGAGCTGTCTAAGTATTCACTGTTGTCATCACCATCACTGTCATCAGCATTTCTGGTAAAAGGGTGAAGCCATCTAAAGAGAGGTGATGGAGATTTTTGGTAAAGGAGGGTGGTGATGGTGGCACAACAATGTGAATGCAACTGGCACCACTGGTTATATATTTGAATGCTGCTAAAAGAGGAAATTTTAGGCTATATATATGTTACTAAAATAAAAAAAATATATTGCCATACATCACAAACAGTGAACCTTAATGTAAACTATGGACTATAGTTAATACTACAATGATAACAAAGTTGTCATACTAATGCAAGGTGTTAATAATATGGGGATCAGTTGTGAGAACTTAGTATTTTCTACAAAACTACAATTTCTCTAACAAAAAATTTTAAAGGGTGATCTCTTCTAAATGGAATCATTCTAAAAACCAAAATAAAAAATCAGTTTATATCACATCCTGTCTTCATATCCAAGCTAAATGCTTAGGACAGATAGAGGAAAATAAAAAAAATAGTGATTTTGAACATTTCTGAAATGAAAGAATTATAACCAGGCATTTATCTAGGAATCTTCAAATTTTGGAAAACTGGCTCACTTCATTAGGAATTGTCCCATGCTAGCAAGGATAGAACTTAAAGGGGAACAAAAGAAAATGTCCAAGTACTCTGGTTTGAGTATTCTATTAAAATAGCTGAAGTTTGTAAGACCTCTCTGAGAAATCTCTTAGAAATTGAACAACTTAAATGGATATAAGTGAGTTTAACATGGAAATATGTCTAATGCACATGCCTACAAATAAGAAAAACATGAAATTTAGCATAAACATGGTGAAACAAGGGAAAGAGCTATTGGTCATTTCCAGATTCCTTACCTGCAAGCTCTGCCTCATGCATGTGGTTGTGTGAGTGTGCATGCTTCCACTTGGGGAAACTGCAGGAATCCATGATTTTACAAGCACCCCGGGGGATTCTTGTGATTAAACTCGATTACAATATACTGCTCCCACGCAGACGTAGTCTGTGGGCCCGTAGCATTAGCATTCCCTGAGAGATCATTAAAATGCAGAATCTCTGGCCCCATTCTGGACTTCCTGAATCAGAATCTGCATTTTAACAAAATCTTCAATTCATTCCTATGCACATTAAATTTTGAAAATAACTAGATGACAGCTTTTGGTCACAATGGCACTGTTGTGCCATTTTCCAAATTATTCTCATGCATTAAATAGTTGCCATTTAAATGACTATGATTATTAGTAGTGTTCTCTCACATAAACACCACCATTTCAACAAACTGCCCTCAAGGGGAAAAATCAAAGGTCCATGTTTGTCACACCTGGTGTTTATGCCTCGAGGTTATTAAGTCTGGAAATGAAGGCTTTAAAATAAAAATTACACATGTAAGACACCGGAATCTCAGTTACTAATTTAGAGATAATAACCACCACCACAGCAATAGCTACTGTTTGACAGTGTCTGGTCTGACAATAGGCTCCACCATGTGCTGCTGTGGTGTATATATATTCTTATGTAACCCTCAAACAGGCCCAGTAGGAAACCACATTATTTTATCATTATATGGTAGTAACTTATATACTTTTGCTTAATGTACAGATAGAAGGACTGTTTTTTTAATTCTTTTTTTTTTTAAATTGTATAATATAACATACATACAAAGCAAAGAAAGAAAAGAGCAAATAGTTTTCAAAGTACTCTTCAACAAGTAGTTACAGGACAGATCCCAGAAATGATCATAGGCCATGATACCATCATCTCAGATTTTTCCTTTTAGCTGCTCCAGAACATTGGAGGCTAGAAGGAATAGTAAATATTTTTTACCATCATTCTTTTCCTTTTTTATGAAGAATAACATATATACTAAAAAAAATAATAATAAATTTCAAAGCACAGTACAACAATTAGTTGTAGAACAGATTTCAGAGTTTAAATGAGTTACAATTCCACAATTTTACTTCTAGGTACTCCAAGATACCGGAGACTAAAGAAAATATCAATATAATGATTTAGCAATCACACTCGTTTGTTAAACCCTACATTCTCTGTGTAACTCCACCATCACCTCTGATCTTTCTATCCCACTCTGTAGGGTATTTGGACTATGGCCATTCTAAATTTTTCATGTTGGCAGGGGCTGTCAATAATATGGGGTAGGGAGATGGATCTAGGTGATGTATTGGAGAGGCTGGGCCTTCTAGGTTTCAGGACTTCCTGTTCTGGGGACCCATCTAGAGGTTGTATGGTTTGGAAAGTTACCCTAGTGCATGGAACCTTTATAGAATCTTATATGTTGCCCTAGGTGTCCTTTAGGATTGGTTGGAATGGTTTGAGTTGGGGGTTGACAAGTTCTGATAGGTATCAAGGTCTAACTAAAGCTTGAGTAAGAGTGACCTTCAGAGTAGTCTCTCGACTCTATTTGAATTCTCTCAGCCACTGATACTTTATTAGTTACATTTCTTTTCCATTCAGGATGGAATTGTTGATCCCATGGTACCAAGGCCAGACTCATCTCTGGGAGTCATCTCCCACGCTGCCAGGCAGACTTTCACCCCTGGATGTCATGTCCCATGTAGTGGTGAGGGCAATGATTTCACTTGCAGAGTTGGGCTTAGAGTGCAGAAAGGACTATTCTAAGGCTGGCTGCTGCCTTACACAGGTTACAAATGACTATTTATTACTTTTTCATAGGTAAAGCCCCTGACCTTTGGGATAGAGTTAGGAAAGTAAAATATTTAATCCCTTTCTTTCCTCAAATAAGTGTTTTTTGGGTACTAGATCTAAGAAAGAAAAAGTCAATATCACCATAAAGTAGCTTGAGCTAAATGACCAAGGAAAACAGACAACATATAACCCTTAAATTTATAAGAAATACAAGGTAAGAAGAGGAAATCTTTGGATAAGCTCTAAGTCTGGACAAAGTAGCTAGGTTTGCTACTCTCCAAAAAGTGAAAGGAACTATCATATAACACAAAGAAATAATTTAATACCTTTCCACAAGAATCTAACTCTAGCTTTGCTAAAGTTTCATATTCCCTGTGAGGACAGCTAAAATTCCAATCACGGAACAGGCACTCCGTCTCCCCTACCCGTTTATGCGGTCGTTTTCCTGGATTTCTGGCCGCACGTGTCACACAGTGGCCAGGAGGTCGTGCAGGACTTCCTCCCTGTTCTGCCGGAAGTCGGTCTGGAGGATGGGCTGCTCCTTCGGTCTCCTTCTCCACCTCAGTGCTACAACCGCCCTGGGGTCCCAGAGCCGCAGCCTCCTTTATCTTGAACATCTTGCCCTCTGCAGGTGGAAATGTTGTTTCAGCCTGAGCTGTTGTGTTGCCTTGGCTTGCTTCAGCCTCTGGTTCTTTCACTTCCCAGCCTCAGACCCTTCTCTGCGGCGCGCTTCTCCCCTGCGGCAGCTGCTGTAGGCCCTGAGACCAACCGGCTGTGGTGCAGCCTTCATGCCCTCTTGTAAATCATCAACACTGGACACCGAACACTTCCAGGTAGTGGGTTTCTCTCTGCTGTATCTCACACATCCTCTCTTCCCAGCTGAGTTCAATACGTACCGAGAGCTGGCCGTATTTGTTCCCAAACCTGTTTATAACAGTTGTTGCTGTTGTAATTAAATTATGATGCAGAGTAGTGGAAAATGAGTGTGGGAATAAAGAGAGTTGTGGTTTTTGTGAAACTGAAAGCTAAATGCTCTGAGAAGGCAATAAAGATGAGTTTGCTAAAAAAAAAAAATTGCTGTTAAATGAATGTAGTTGAGACAAGTATGAGAAATTAGGGGAAATAATCATAATCCAGAAGTCCTTAAATATTCAGTTTGCTTTTGTAGCAAGCAAGCTCCTAGCAGCAAGCACCCTCCTTCCCCACCCCCAATTGGTGTTTTGTAACCCTTCCTGGTTCTGGCCACCAGCCAGCAGCCAATCACCTCCCACCACAGCAGCCAATCACCTCCCTCAAGTGTAGCCAGTTACCATATTAGGAATGCTGCCAGCAGCCAATCACCTCCCTGAGTGTAACCAATTGCCATATTAGGAAAATGCTACCTGCCAATCTGTCTGTAAATACCTTATATTAGCTGCGGACTGGGGCTCAGACTTTCAGAGGCTACTGGCTGAGCCCTATGGCCATAGACTAATAAAACCTACTTCCAGAAACTTGGGAGCCTCACCCTGGTTCATTCTTTTTCACATAACGTTCCCAGAGGCTTGTAGCCTCATTCCTGGTTTCACACTACACTTTGACCATGCATTAATTTGTCCCTCCACTTTGAGGAAACCAAGTTGACAACTATACAGGAAGCACTGTGGGTATGTTTTATGTAAAAAAATAAGTTGAGAAATTCTAATCAGAGGGCCTGTTTTCAAAGAAGAGGACTTGACCCTTAATCAAAAAATCAGATTGGCAAATGAATGTATACTTTACATTGAAATAAAATGTTTAAGGTAAGTATAACTTTTAAAAAATGTTTCTCCACTTTGACTGTTTTGATCAAGTAACAAATATTGGTCCCTCTGATAAGAGTTTCTACTGCATATAAAATGCCGACACCATCTATAGGGTGAGCTTTTATAGAAACAGAGGCCACCAGGAACTTAAATCTAGATTTTTACAGAGCCCTGGAGATAGTATCCTCTGATTGCAGCTCTGCCTTTAACAAGGAGCTTGGATCTAAGCAACTTTTTCTCGTTCTCTATCCACTCATTTGTCCTAGAAAATGATAATTTTAAAGCAGCTTAACTACATTAAAAAAAGATGTGACACACAGTGAAAGTTGCTTTAACAAAACAAGTAAAAAAAAAATTTACAATTTCTTGCACCAACCTGATCACAAGAGATGTCATCGTTTGATTTCACTTAGGGTTTTCTGCTGGCATGTCAATGTGGGGAGTCTAGAGACTCCCTATAATACACTCTTGCTGCCTTCCTTGCTTTCAATTAAAAAAAAGTATATGTGTAAGTGTATACATATATATACACATACGCATGTGCATATGTATACTAAATAAATAAATATGTGTGTATACTATTTGTTCACGTGAAAGCATAAAGTGCAATTAAATCTCATCAGTCAACATTCCCTGAGTTTTATGCATCATGCCACATTACATTACACCTGACTGAACTGAAGGACTGATGGGGCTTACCTGATATCCCAATGATTAATCCATTTGGCTAAATTTGGAAAAGCTTGGGGAAAATATTGCAACTGAGCAAATCTAAAGCTCAAGCACTTCGAAAGGAAATGCCCTCATGTTTGTTAAAGAAAGTGAGGAAAACATTTTATTTTCTTTTATAAAAAATATATATAGCACAAACTGTACTCCTATTGCTCTGTAAGATTGTCATTTAATTTTAAAAATCGGGAGAGTACATGCAAGAGTCCAGATTTCTGGCTTTTTTCTTGAACTCAGCAGGGCTGACGAGCATTGGCTGGAGCTGAGCAATACCTGCCCATTTAGGCAGAATATGTGCTCTTCCCCAGCCAGTTTCCCACACATTACCTGTGTCTTTGCTGTAGATATTTGAGTTTGTAACACTCTGATTTGAGAAAGTAACAATATTACATTAGTCATTGAAACAAAATTCCTGTCCAAATTTCCCATTCATTCAGTTAAATGTTCTTTAGTTTCCTTCCAATATACTCCTATCAACAAAAGTTCCACCTGTATTAGCCATTTACCAACCTCTGTATCTATGTCCTAATTGCTATATATGTATTTTTTGCATGGGCAGGCACCGGAAATGAACCCCTAATTGCTATTTATATTCATCTATTTAGCTTGTTACATTGCCCCTTGCTTCCTAATCTATCATGAGGGTTTGGGTTTTTTTTTCCATTTCGTTTTTATTTAATTGTATTCTCTTCATGTTTTGGGAGTATGACATTCCATACTAGGGGTTAGCAAACTTTTTTTTTATAAAGGGACAGATAGTAATATTTTTGGCTTTGCAGATCATACTGTCTCTATCCAACTACTTATTTCTGCTGTTAGACGAAAGCAGCCAGAGACCAATACCTACATGAATGAACATGTTGGCATTCTAAAACACTTTATTTACAGAAACCATGGGTTGGATTCGACCTGTATATTGTATTTTGCTAACCTGTGTTCTAAACTATTTTGATCCCTTTTGACTTTTTTCTTTAGGTTGATTTCTTTCTTTCCATCTCTTCTTGCTATTGAAATTGATTTATCCCTGGGAGGCTAAATCGAACATGGGCTATGAAAAGTGAAATGTGGTTGAGAAAAGAGATAAGACAAAATTGCTTTACTATGGCTAAGAGATTAAAATGGAATCTGGAAGCCATTCAGGAAGTTACTCTTATGCCCTTTCCACCAGATACCACATACTGCCAAGGTATGCAAAACCAAAAGCTACAGTGTTTCCATGGACTTCTGGACTCAGTGAACCAACTACATGATTAAGAAACAAGTGAACTGTCTTAGATAAAGGACATTTGGAATGCCCCCAAATAGCCACCAGCCATAATTCTTTACAAGTTATGTAATCTTCTTCTTTTACTTAAAAATCCCTTGCTTGGAAGCCCCAAATCAGGACACAATTTGGGTTGTTTCTTGAATCTGTGTGCTCCAAATTCTAATTCTAAGACCCTCAAATAACCTCTTTTGTTGCCTTGCTGCTCAGTTTGTTATTTCTCTAGCCACATGGTTTTTCAATTGCCTTCATATCTTAGTATGCACAAGGTGTACTAGCCTTGGAGAAGAGTTGAAGTAAACTGTTCATTAACCCAACCAGCCTAGCACTCCCATTCAAGGAAGCTGCATATAATTCCTGAAAGACAAAGGAATATTTCAAATGAAATGTAAGGGTCGCATCAAAATCAGCAACATCCAGATGCTCACGCTACTGCCCCATCATAACCATCCAGTTTAACGGGGATTGCTGCTGCCTTCTAAAAGCTCAGCCTTTAAATCAATGTTATTGGCACATATTAAATGAAAACCGATCAGCAAATTAGCTGTACAAAGTAGCAAGACAAATCTCAAATCTTAGCATAAACTGCAAGGCAAAATCTTTTAATCTGGTGGGATTGCTGGGGTTGGAAGAAGGAATCATCTCATTTCCTAGAAACCCAAGGTGCTTCTCAAATTTGAGGAGCGGCTCAGATGAGCTTAGACTCTTTTTCAGTTCCTAGGCAGAAATGCCGCGCCCTCAGCAAGGAGGGAAGGAAGGGGGTCCATTGCAGGCACAGCTGAGAGCACAGTTTCCTCCTTGGTGAACGGTCCCGCAGCCTGACACTGTGTGCGGCTCTGCACACAACCGGCTACACCCCCCAGGCTTCCTCCACTCCGTGTTTACACTCCACTCACACAGCCTTCGGGGATCAGCACAAACAGTGTCACCGCGACATTTGCTGTTGTTTTCATGGAAAGGATGTGTTGACGGGAACCACCTAGCTGTGAATGTAAACATGATGCTGACAGCAGCGAGTGCAGACGGGTGAGCAGGTACCGCCACTTACCACCAGCAGATGTTTAACCTTGACATGAATAGTAATTAACCAGAACCACAGAAACCAGTGCCTCCCCAGGAGCCAATTAATAATTTGGTGGGGGAGATGTGATATGCAAATTTCCCCACAAGCCGCTTCAGAGTGGCGCTTCCAGCCTACGCCCAGTGGACTGAGCCGCGGAAGCATTTGTAACAAAGCCCTGTGGGGCGGGAATGAAGGAATTCTAATTAGGCAAATTAAGTGAGTGCTGCATGTACATCACTTAATTCCTGGTCATAAGATCTGCAACGACTGGTACCACCTTCACTGCATCCGAAGGATTCCTAATGACAGCAGCACTTCCCCACCTCTCCTCCCTCCCTTCCCTTTTGTCCCCACCCCCATCAGGAGCCTTTGTCCCCACTTCATGCTCCTTAAGTTACTTCATCCCAGTTCATTTACTCTTTACGCCTCTGTATTAATACACATACTCCATGCAGTCTTCTGATTTTAAAAGGGGGAAAAATCCCTTAGTCTCTTTTAAATGATGTCATTAAATCGAACGTATCTAGCATATATTGCTCTTTCTGAGCACAACAGTGATAACATCCATTTCCTCTCTTTCCTCTCCCACTGAGGCAAAGAAAATAAAATAGGGCTTCTGTGAAAGAATGGTAGGCAGAAGTTGGGGGCTTCCCCACAGAGTAAATTGTTTGGGGAAGGCACATGATTCAATATAATTGTCCCAAGTTAGGTACCCCTACTGTGGATTTGTGTGGGACTGAGTCATCCTACTAAGAAAAAAGCCTCACAGGAAATGTAGTTAAATGATCAGCCTCTCAGTTCTTGCTGCTCAGCCAGATGACGTGGTGTTAACCCGCCCTAAGGCTGCAGCCATGCCACTATAAATGTCTAAATTTATAGTCTAAAATTTTGTGGGAGAAGAACAAGATAATTTCTTTTACTGTATAGCACCTCAACAAGAAAAGAATAAATAAAAGCAAAGTTTAGGCCTCCACTATAATTTTGTCTAATGGTTCCTTCATCTTTGAGTGAAGGTCCAGGATGCTGCATCTTCATTCACAGACCCGTTTTAGTTTTCCACAGAAACTACTGTCCGTTATTTTTTTTAACTTCAGTAAAAGGGGAAAAAAAAATCCCTTAGCCTCTTTTAAATGATGTTATTAAATCGCACATATCTAGCCACTAAAGAATTGTAGGTTTTCTGAGCAAGAGGGCCAACTGGGCAGAGCAGAGGTGAACTGGGGAGCTCTCACCTGCAGGACAGCAGTGTTTTCCTGGTTTGAATATGTTGTGTACCCCAGAAAAGCCAGGTTCTTTATTCCTTGTTCAATATTTCTGGGTGGGATCTTCTTGATTGTTTCCATGGAGATGTGAGCCACCCAGTTGTGGGTGGTAACTTTTGATTAGATGGTTTCCATGGAGATGTGTCTCCACCCATCCAAGGTGGGGTTGCTTACTGGAGCCCTTTAAGATGGAACCATTTTGGAAGCTGCTTTAAAGCTGAGAGAGCCACACAGCCAGAGATCTTTGGAGATGCAAAAGGAGAACACCCCTGGGGAATCCTTATGAGATGAGAAGCAAGAGAGAAAGCTAGAAGATGCCATGTGCCTTTCCTGCTGACAGAAGTGGTCTAGATCCATCCACCTTTCTTGAATCAAGTTATCTTTCCCCGGATGCCTTAATTTGGACATTTTCATGGCCTTACAACTGTAAACTTGCAACTTCATAAACTCCCCTTTTTAAAAGCCATGCCGTTTCTGGTATATTGCATTCTGGCAGTTTTAGCAAACTAAAACAGGGCATTGGGTCAGAGCCCTCAAGAAGGGTGGGGATGGGCACTGGGCGAGGACACTGAGCACCATACGTGGGTGCTTTAGGCTGTGGCTCAGCTTTTCCTCTTCTGTTCTCCGTGGCTTGAGGCAGCGTGCTATGGGTTGACTCATGTTCCCCCAAAACGTATGTTCAAGTCCTAACCCCTGGCCCTCCGAATGTGATCTTATTTGGAAATAGAGTCTTTGGGATGTGATTAGTTATGATTAGGCCAAACTGATGTAGGTTGCACCTAATCAGAGACACACAGACCGGAGGAAGAAAGCAACGTGACAACAGAGGCAGAGAGTTATGCTGCCCTAAGCCAAGGAAGCCAAGGATTGCCGGCAGACCACCAGAAGCTGGTAAGAAGCACGGTAGGATTCTGCCCTATGTGTTCAGAGCCCAGGGACACCGCGATTTCAGACTTCTTACCTCCAGACGGGTGAGAGAATGCATTTCTGTTGTCTTAAGCTATCAAGTTTGTGATCCTTTGTTACAGCCGTCCTAGGAAAGTAAGGCACACAAGGTTGTATGGACCATGAGAGAAGAACATCATTTTCGATGCTCATGGCAGAACGGATGCTTGTTCAAAAGTCAAAGCCCTCAATCCAGCAAGAAGCCCAGGATCAATTAAGGACGCTTATGATGGCTAAGCAGCTCACCGGGAAATGGAATTCCTTTTTCTTCTTAAGCCTCACCATGCTTCCCATGTGTGTCACTCACTCTGTTCATCGCCTTGCTTTAGCTGCTGTTGTCTCTATGACATAGTAAGAGCTTCAGAAGCAGACGCTGGGCTTTTCTTCCTTTCCGTCTATATCCATAGTTCTAGGGCTAGTTTCAGTGTGAAGCCCGACTAGCGTGGAGGCGGGGAAAGCACTCCTCAAATTGAGTACAACAAAGGAAAGTGGAACCCTATGGAATTTTAGGAGTCAAGAAACTAGAGCTCCATTCCTGGATCTTTGTGTGACCCATGTGGCTTCTGCCAGCGTAATTAGTAATTGCAACCAGCCTCTTCCCTGGGTAAAAGGAAAGTCATGTTCTGACCTCAAATGAAGAAGGAAGGGATATACATTTTGATTGTTGGGTTAGATTTACATCCTGAGGTCAGTCAGAAAAGTCAGTCATCCTGAGGCCACACCACCAGGTGGGGTTCACAAATCCTTCCAGAGGAAGGTCTTGGGTTATACTTGGATTCTAGAGTTTTAATCTTCTGAGCACTTCTGAGCATCACGGCTAAGTGGTGTTCATTTACTGTTAAAGGAACGTGTAAAAATCGCACAGGTTCTTGAAAATTGTTATGGATTTTTTAGAATAAACTTTGTATTTTGTAATATTGTTAGATTTACAGAAACGTTATAAAGATATTGCAGAGAGTTCCTGTGGACCCCTCACTCAGTTCCGGTTTTCCCTGATGTTATCCTCTTTCCTTACTGTGGTAGAGTTGTCAAAACCTGTACAACAGTGAGCATTACTATCAACTAGACTCCAGACTTGATTGACATTTCACCCTGTTTTTACATGAATGCACTTTTTCTGCTTTGGGATCTAATCCAGGATAGCCCATTATACTTAGGTGCCTTATTTTTAAGACTTTTCTGCAATGTTCTCAAAAACATCTTCTATAAACTCAAGTTTAAACTAAAGCAAATTTTCTATATCATGAAACATAATAAGAAATAAAAGACAAAATGGGAAGTTTGTAGTTCTTCTGCAGGATGAAGTGTAGCCCATCCCTTCGTTTTCTGATCTCTTTATTTACTTTCTACCCCAGCATTAAACATTATTGCAATGTGCTATGCTATATTAGCAGATACTTGGATAAATCAGCAGCAAAAACTTAATTCTACCTTCTCCAGGTAAAGCCCAGAGGCTTTCTGGAAAAGCTGCCAACTTTTGTCTTCACCATTTAAAAATTTATATTCTAAACTGCTCCTTAAAATATCTAGGCAGAATTAGCACTCTAAATGACAGCAAAATTTTAAATGAAAATAGCAAGCAATTTTACCACTTGTTGCAAAATATATGGAGACAAATTTAAATTTTGTATAAAACAGCATTCAGAAGCAGTTTTCCATTTCCAAACTTGCACTTCTACCAAACTTTGGAGGGGATGGGAAGGTGGGATCCCACCGTGTCAAAGTAAGACTAATCTCTACCTCTTTGTGACCTTCTCGGCATGAACTTTGAGAGTAAAATTGTGGATGAGATCTTTAGTCATAGGGAGAGTTTTTAATGTAGTTAAATTAGGGCCTCTTAACTATTAACCAGCTCTAACCTAACAAACACCTGTTTCTGTTCTCAAATACCCCCGTTCTTATTTTTTCTTCTTTCATTCATCTAACAAATTCCTACTTTGGCTAAAACAAGACTTATGGTGTTGCAAGATTTAAACTTTTCCCTCCTTTTTGATAGTAACAACCATTCTCAAGTTCAGAAAACTAATAAGAAACAAAGGACAATATGATTTATAATTCTAAAGGTACTGACAATGGGATGAGAACATCTTAAATTTGCCACACTGCACACTTAGTCTGATAATATCATTTCTTAAGACTTGGCTCCAAAGTGTCCCAAGTGAGTCTCATGAAAAACAAAATCAAGTTAACAGTTTCATAGTTTTTTTAATTTAGTGAATCCTAAAGTTTACCTAAATACTGTAGTGAGAAAATCAGTTAAAAGCTGCGTTAAAAGCTGTGCAATTCTCCCGGTCTGTAATCTGGGCTCCTCTGTCCAGGAGGAATGAAACCAAATGAATGAAACAAGATTAACCCTCATTAAACATAGAAAGAAAAAATGATGTTCTTGGTGATACGATCTCTTTGAAAGAGGCAGTTAATAGAAAATCTATAGCTTTTCTCTTTTGAAAGCAAACAAAAATTTTGCACCAAATTATTACCCCTTATCCTAAATGATAGCATCATTTTGTGCAGCGTAAAAATATGTATGTGTTTGTGCATATAAATACAAGCATACATATGTACATATACATAGACATACACACGTGTACATGCTTAATACAGATATAAAACAGGATTGAAGGCTCTGGTTAGTATCCAACTTCAGGCCTTCGTTGCCAGTTATCCGGACACCCTCAATGGCTTCCTGAGTGGTTTCTCCTCCAACTAAACTCCTTCCAGAATTAAGTGTCAGCAAGCACTTGCCTGGGAGATGGCCTGGGGCTCCTGCCATGTGCCAGGTATCACAGGCACGTGGTATTGTGGGCACCTTCCCCAAGGGCACTGGAAGTCACCCTGGACAGAGGCAGGACTTGGGATGGAGGATGGTTACCTCAGTCTGCCCTCAACACGGGGGCGTGACTGGGCAGAACTGATTACTATAAATCTTAGATGAGAAATTGTATATGAGCCTGAAAATTATGCTGTGCAGTCAGGAATCGAGGGAGATCTGAAATAATAGGCAGTCTGTGCAGGAGGAAGACCAGAGAAGGAGTATCCTCTGAAGAGAGCCAACTTTCAATAGGACTAGAAAGTGGAAGGAGGGTCCACCCTCCTGGAAACCAAGATCTTTCTCTGATTCAACTTTGTATGCTACCTGAATCCTTTCGTGGAATGTGGTGCTAGAAAAATAAATGTGTAACAATATCTGTATCTATAGATAGTTGCTTTTCAAGGTATACCTTCCACATTCCATTGTACATCATAGGTGCTTAATAGATGGCCTCAGAACAAAAGAAAAGAGGTGGAATTTCCTCACTGGCAGGAATGATAATCAGATTCAGAAATTAGTTGATTTAGAGAAAATACAGCAAGTGATATTCTTGTCCATATGACTCTGTGGCCTGAGATTCAGTGGTTTGGGGGCTGCTGAGATGAAATGTTCTAGGAAGGCCCAATCCTAACAGGTATATTGGGTTGACATGAGCGGCTCTGAGTGCCCCCCATCACCAGTGCCCAAGCAACCCCGATCCTAGGGGGCACCTACAAGTTTTTTTTTTTTGTTTTGTTTTTTGTTTTTGGCTATTAAAAAGGGGAATTTAATGAGTGGCTAGTTTATAGTTCTAAGACCGAGAAAATGTCTCAATTAAAACAAGTCTATAGAAATGTCCAATCAAAGGCATCCAGGGAAAGATACCTTGGTTCAAGAAGGCCGATGAAGTTCAGGGTTTCTCTCTCAAGTGGGAAGGCACATGGCGAACACAGTCAGGGCTTCTCTCTCATCTGGAAGGGCACGTGGCGAACACAGTGTCATCTGCTAGCTTTCTCTCCTGGCTTGCAGTTTCATGAAGTTCCCCGGGAGGCGTTTTCCTTCTTCATCTCCAAAGGTCACTGGCTGGTGGACTCTCTGCTTTGTGGTGCTGCAGCATTTTCTGCTCTCTCTGAATCTCTCATTCTCCAAAATATTTCCTCTTTTATAGGATTCCAATAAACCAATCAAGACCCACCCAAATGGGTGGAGCCATATCGTCCTTAATCCAGTTTAACAACCACTCTTGACTAAATCACATCATCCAGGGAGATGATCTGATTACAGTTTCAAACATGCAGTATTGACTAGAGATTATTCTACCTTTATGAAATGATATTTTGAGAAAACATGGCTTTTCTAGGGGCATACTTCCTTTCAAACCAGGACATTCCACCCTCTGGCCCCTAAAAAAGACATGTTTTTTCCCATATACAAAATACACTAATTTCATAACAATATCAGAAACCTTAAACCTTTCAGTAGCAATACAATGAAGTACAAAATTAGAGACAGTATAAAATCTCATCAAGTCAGTTACAGGCATGGTCTGTCCTAAGGCAAAATTCTCTCCATTTGCTCTGGACCTTTGAAAACTCATAACAAGTTATTTGCTGCCGACATATAAAGGAGGAATAGTCATGGGATACATATACACATTTCCATAGGGAGGAAGGAACACAGGGATCACCGGACCCAAGCAGTTTTGAAACCCTTCAGGGCAAAGTCCATTAGATTTCAAAGTCTGAGAATCATTTATCCTCGGGGGCCTCTGAAAGCAGCAGTCGCACCCTTTCCAAGGGCCTAAGCAGAGGCCTGCCTCTCTTCAAACGCAACCTTGGGGGATTTTTGGGAAGACCACCTTTTTCTGCGCTCCACCCTCTCCAAGCATCAGGGCTGCACCTGGGCTCTCTGCCATCTCCGGGGCACACGCTCAACCCCTCCATGTGGTGGCAGCCAGGCTCTCCCCAAACCCCAAGGAACGTGCTTCACTCTCTCCAAGGCCTGAGGCGGCATGACTCTTCCACTGCAATAAGGTGGAAGGCCCATCCTCTGCCTTTGGGGCAAACTCACCCTCCCCACGTTCTTGGGTGGGTCCACTCTCCTTGCCTGAGGCTTCTTGACTTCAGACCTCAACCTCCATGGTTTTGCCTCTGAAGTTATTTTTCCTCCAATGTGTCCCTTCTCTGAACTCCCCACTCCAGACTGGCAGCAGCTCTGTTTATACAGGTCCCACAGCACTCATTGGCTTTCTATGCAGTAGCCTTGGATCATGCCCATCAGACATAAGGAGTTTCCACAAATCCTTCCTGGATAACTCCATGTCCGATCCTGACTTTCTCTGAAGTGGCTGACTGGTTCCACATTTGGTTAAATCCTCGCACAGGGCACTGTTCTCTTGGGTCTCTTTCCTGGAAGCCCAGAATTTTCTAGGACATCAATTTCTGGGTTTTTTTGTACCCAAGAGTTTACTTTTCAGCTTATCTCTCTCCTGCCGCATTTCACTATAAGCTGCAAGGAGAAACCAGGCTGCACTTTCCACATTTAATTTGGAGATCTCTTCTGCTAAATATCCAAGTTCATGGTTTTCAAAATCTGCTTTCCAGCCAAAACCACTAGTCAATTTTGCCAGATTATCTGCCATTTTAAAACAAGGCTCGTCTTCCTTCCAGTCTATAATAACACAAGCCGCATTTCTGTCTAAGGCTTTATCAGAAGTGTCTTTAGAGTCCACATTTCTGCCAACAGTCTCTCCAAAGCATACTAGGCCTTCTCTATCAAAGTTCTCACAACTCTTCCAGAATCTTCCCTTTATCCATTTAAAAAGCCATTCCAAAATGTTTGGTAACTGAAAACTGCAGCAGCACCCCACTCTCTGGTACCAAAATCTGTTCTAGTTTGCTAGCTGCTGAAATGCAATATACCAGAAACAGAATGGCTATTAAAAAGGAGAATTTAATGAGTTGCTAGTTTATAATTCTAAGGCTGAGAGAATGTCCCAATTAAAACAAGTCTATAGAAATGTCCAATCAAAGGCATCCAGGAAAAGATACCTTGGTTCAAGAAGCCCGATAAAGTTCAGGGTTTCTCTCTCAAGTGAGAGGGCACATGGTGAACACAGTCAGGGCTTCTCTCTCGGCTGGAAGGGCACGTGGCGAACACGGTGTCATTTGCTAACTTTCTCTCCAGGCTTCCGGTTTCATGAAGTTCCCTGGGAGGCATTTTCCTTCTTCATCTCCAAAGGTCACTGGCTGGTGGACTCTGCTTCGGGATGCTGCAGCATTTTCTGCTCTCTCTGAATCTCCCACCTACAAGTTTTGAGGGCCTGTGCCAGACATTCACAGGTGAGAGATGACTAAGACATAACTCCTGCCCTTCGGAGCTCATGGTCTCGAAGGGGAACATGGATTAAATATATATATTCCCAGTGGTTGCATAGAGAAGTATGTACTGCATTTTCAGTGAGAGCTATGGGGAGGTCAAGGATGTCTCCCAGAAGGGAAAACTTACATGGACTCTTGGAAAATGCATTTGTGCTCACCTGGGTAGAATGGGGAGGGGGAGGGGCACTATATCAGGGAGAGGAATAATGTTGCAAAGACAGAGGAACATAAATTACCAGGCAAGTCCAGAAAACCACAACAAGAAGCTCAGTGTTGGGTGGAGTTCTGGCAAGAAGCAAGGCTTAAAACACAGGAAAGGGCCAGATAATGAGGGGCTTATAACCTATGCAATGTGTGGGTTTTATTCTGAAAGCAGTGGAAAGCCATTAAAAGAGAGGAGAAAAGCAATAAAGCACTAATATTGATTTTAGAAGATGAAGGCAGCAAGGAATCCATGGTCAAGTGTGGCTCTCAGAGATAGACCGTTTTCATGAAAATTATATAACTCTGTAACTAGCAATTTTAGACCCAGGACAAATAGCACTGTGTGCCTTAAAATCAATAGGCGTGCAGGTCAGGAACAAGAGAAGGAGGAACAAGGTCCCAGGCTGGCAGCTCCCAGCTCTTGACCTTGGGTCTTTAGCTGCCAATTGAACAGTCCTCAGGTTGGAGAGACCTTGTCACAAGAGGGGAATGGAGAACAGCAAATGCTCTAGAAGACCTTGATGAGAGACTCACTGGCTCCAATGAAAACTCCTCCTCTGGGAAGCGCTAGCCCAGGAACGGGCCCCCATGCCCAGCCTGTGCTGTGCCCCTGGCCACAGCTGACTGGTAGAAGGGTGGACACCTGACTGCAGCTGAGCCTGGAATGTGGGCATCATCTAAGGAACTTGGACAATGAAAGGTTAGAGCTGAACCTCATCAATGTTGGGGCTCCAGAGAGCAAGTCCATGAACCCCATTCTGCAGGTGAAGGTCCAGAGTCCTGGGAGAAGGGGGTCCCCTGTAGCCCCTAAGATTGTTTTTTCAGCTCCCCATGGATACTGTGAGCTTCCTTAATATGCTTTCAATAAGTCCCCATGTTTGTGAGAGGAAGCAGGGGGTGCCACCAGAGTTGGTTTCAGCTTCCTGCAAACAAAACACAAAATGGTTACAGAGGCTGAGAATGTTGCTAACTCTTTAGTCATTGTTTTAAACTGAGGCCCCCTCTAAATTCAGTGCCTCGGTCCCAGATGGTCCCCTGCTGCTGGAATGGGGCCAGGCCATGCATAGCAATAGCCCTTCCATTGCAGCCCGCCCGCCCGTGACAGACCCTGACCCAGGTTCACTCTTCTGGGACCCTCGGGGATGGATGGGGCTGCAGTCTTTTGAGTCTCCCTCTGACTTAAGTCTGCAAGGGCTGCTATAACAAAATACCAGTAGATTCATTGGAATAAACAAAAGAAACTTCTTGTCTCCCAGTTCTGGAGGCTAGAAGGCCAAAATCAAGGTGAAGGCAGGGCCAGGCTTCCTCTCAAGTGTGTAGGGTTCTGGGGGTGACCTGCAATCCCTGATGTTCCTTGGCTTGTGGCGTAACTCCATCTCTGCCTTGGCCACATGACCATCTTCGTCTCTCTCTGTCTCTCTGTCTCTGTATCAATCATCTGTCTGATTATCTCTGTCTAAATTTCCTCTCCTTAGAAGTGCTCCTATTATATTGGTGTGGACCAGTTTCCTTTGGCTTCACTTTAATAGCAACTTCCAAGATCCTATTAACTAGTGGGCTCACATCCACAGAACCAGGGGTTAGGAAATGAGCATGTCTTCTGGGGGGACACAATTCAATCCATAACACCCTCTTTTATGGACACGAGGATCCCCACACCCTCAGAAAAAGGCAAAGCACCCTTCTGCAACACAGAAAACACCAGCTGTCTGCACAGTACTACAGCTCTCTGTTTATTTATTTTCCTTTCTCAACCCTTTCCACTAAGATTTCACAGGAAATGTCAAGTTACTTTTCTGTCCATTTTCTCTATTTCTGAGACTCAAGCATCAAGGGAAGAGAGAAATGGCACAGGACAGAAGAGAGAAAGAGGAAAAAATCTGAGATGACTTCATAGCTAAACATGCTTTTTCCCTTTGACGCATGGCTTTAACACCCATTATAAAATTCCATGTCCATGAAAAGGCTGGGAAGTGGGGGCTTTAATGTTTTTTTTTTAATTGTGTGGAATTACATTCAAACTGTGACTTTCTGATGAATTCATGTTTAACATGTATTTCTGTGCTATGTAGAACCTAATTAAAATTCTCAATGTTAGTTAATGTATCTTAACATACATTTCTGTAATGTGTAGGGCTGCGTAATTTAGCATAATTATCAAGATGAACCTCATCTAACATTACAAGAAAATTGCAACCTGTCATAAAATAAGAGGGCCCATATGAGATGCCCTATGAGAAAAGCCGAATAATGCAAATATATCGTCACTCCCCAATTCGATGCTGCTTTGGTGATTTGATTAATTATTGTGAAGTGAAACAGCTAACAAAGAAGGATAAATAAAAATAACTTTTTGCATCCAAAAAAGGGTATAAATTTTAACTCTAATGCATGACAGCAAATGTAAGCAAGAATTATAAACAATGGAGCCGGCTGAATGAATTAATATGCATCGGCCTTTGTTGCTAGAAATAGGCCCCTGTATTGTAGTGGTACTTTAGGGTTCCACTCAACTGCAAATTTGGCTTTTCTTTTCCACTTCTCGGAATTCAGCAACTGCGTTCTTGTTAACAAAATGAGGAAACCCTAAGGCAAAGAGGAGCCTGGAAATGTGTGGCATATCCTTGTATGCTATGCCTTTTTTCCTAGTCCCTGCTATTTTGGTAAAGCCTTTCGGGGGTTTGTTTGGTTTGTTTGTTTTTTTTTCCATTTCTCTCAGTTCCTTAATATGGGATAGCTAACTCTGCAAACATTAAAGTTCCACTACAAATTCCTTCTGACGAATTTCTACCATACTCTCACTAGCTCTATTCTCTAGTTTGTTGCTCACTGAAACAAAAGCTATTCTAAACATTTGACTTTTCTTCAAGCCCCCAACCCAGGCTTCTGTCTATGCCGAGCTTAAGATCAGTGCCAAGTTCAGATCCGGTAAGTAGATTCTGTAGAGTGGCAGACCACCTCAGCATCCACCTGTCTGCACAGTGTCCTTTGTTTCCTTCCTCTTTATTGCAGTGCCCTTAATCCCATCCCCTTCTGCTTCCTGAGAGAACTCCCATATACTTAACATCTTCTACACCTTCTTCAAATGCTTTCTCTTTAGTAAATCCTTTTAGTTTCCAAATATGTCACAAAAAATCATTTGGCAAAACAAGCACATACAACAAGAACAACAAAAGCCAACCAACAAACCTACTAAAATAAACCAAAACCACTGGAACGCTACCATTTGGGCTTTCAGTCACTGGAAAGCCAGTCAGGCTCATCCCCTCATGTGGCAGGACAAGCCTACTGGAGTCAATACCTGTGTGCCCAGGTCCAGAGGAGGGTCTACACCTTTCTTTACTGAACTTTCATAGCAAAGCCACTTTCCAAGGGTGTCTAGGCATCCTCTCCCTGAGTCGGTTCTCCATCCTTCCTTTACATCCTTCTCCCTGAATCCGGGCTTCATATTCCAGCACCTTTGAGACCAGAGCATCCTCCTTTTTGCTACTCCTTGGATCCATGCCAGCAACAATCCCCATTTGTCCTGGATTCTCAATATCCTTCACCATGGAGCACCTTAACACAGTCCTCTCATTGCCAATGTCCAATATGGATCACCCCTCATCACGTCACTTTAATACATAATTACATGGAAAGGCCCCATCCCACAAAGCTGGACGATAAGGAGGGATAATGGTAGGTTTACTGGACCTGACTTCTCCCTCCATCTGCCTTTTGGTTTCTCCTTTTCTCCCTAATAAATTTTTCTAAATGGTCTGCAATTCTGTCTCCCATTTCTTCATTATCCAAGACTGATTATGCCCAAACTTACCCTTTACCTCTTTCTTCTGGGACCACTCTCTAGTGTCCTTCTGCGTTCCCCTTTATCTGACTCTGACAGCACCCCTTCCAGTATGCTCTTGGGCTTTGGATCATCCCCTTCCCCATCCCATTAACACTTCAATACCCCGCTATTTCAAAATTTCCCTTCCCTTTTTCCCATCAAAACTTCCACTCTCATTTCCTCAGAGAGGCTGATCTCAGCTAGGCATTTGAATAAAACGAGAGGTTTCTTGTACTCCATGGCACAGAAATGGCTGGGCTGCAAATTCTAGCAGTTCCTATTTAATAGCTTCTGCCTGGTCGGCTAGATTCAGAGGGCTTATGGACTGTGACTTCCCCCAGACTCAAACCAGCTTGTCCTGGAATCATCAGATTCAGACTCTCTCCAAAAGAACAAGGTGCCAACATTTTTCTTTGGCATTCTATTTAGTGGGCATCTGGTCTTAGTAATGCTAAGTACCCAATTTCACCAAGCCAGTCATGTGTCCCCACATCATTCACTAAAGACAGAAATGGAGTAGGGAGCAGTATTTTATAATGTGTGCACATGCACACACACACACATGCACACAAAGCTACTGTGGGAAATTAAACCTTTCAGGGTAGGAGTCTTATTGCAGTAGAGAAAACATGGAAAGGTCATAATGAGATTTTTAAAACATAATGCTTTTTATTTTTCCTAATACAACTGTAAACTGCAAAAGCCACCACCTCTGTAGATGAATTTACTGACTCCACTGTGCCATTAAATCTCCATTAACGTTTTATTCCTAGCAGCAACCTTACTTTTGCTAGGGCACTTGTGACCACTTAATGCTCAGATGATAGCAACACCATGGTTCTTGGGTCAGTAGAGGCATTTGTGATCCTGTTGCCATCATCAACACCACAAACGTCTGGGCGTGCCAACGGTGGGGTACTATTGAGTGGCTTGGGTTACCGAGGGGTGTGAGGTGGAGCTGTCACCCTAAGGGGGTTATAAATACATAAAATAATAAATGCGTATGTAAAATAAGTAAAAGCTCAAAGTATTATAGAAGGGAAGCAAAACCATAAACCAATTTCTGTGAATCAGAGCAGAGGGAAGCAGAGGCAGAAAGGACTTCAGGGCTGAGTATGAAGGGATTGGGACCAACCCTGGTGGGTTTTTAACGTAACTAAAGAAATAAACTGTAGGCCAAAAATGAATTAGGTCGGCAAAGGGGATGTGGCCATGGAGAGTCCAAGAGATAAAGGCTGGCAGGTCCCAGTGGATACTTGCTAGGGAGAGAAACCAGTCTTTGCTGCCCTTCTAGCGTGAGGATGAGGCAGGTGGACAGACCCAATACCCTGATTCTGATTCTTGCTTGACAAGCAACCTTCTGATAACTTGGCCCCCTGTGCTGCTAATATGAATGGAAAAATTGTGCATCCTGTTTCCTTGGAATATTTTTTTATAGCAATTTTTATTGCATTCTAATTTTATACATCAGTCCCTTGTGAACTTTTCAGTGTTAGTCAGCCTCCCTGAGTGAGATCAGTTCTGGACACTGTAAAGATGAGACTCCTCTGATCTTTCAGGCTAAAAGCCGAACTCTATACCTATGGAAGAAACTGTGATCTGTTCCCCCAAATCTATTCTCCCTTCTTCATTTAGTAACAGATTTCCTGAAGTTTAGCTGGACTCATGGCCTCAGAGAAGAGAGACCATACTTTCCAGTCTCCCTTATATTTTGTGGCCATGTATCTAAGTTCTGGTAGAAGAATTACGTGGAGGTGATGTGTGCAGCTTCCCAGGTCATGCCCTTCAAAGGAAAGAATGTGCCATGTGCTCTATCTTTATCCCTTTTTTCCTTCCCACTTGGTGGAATGTGGACCTTGTAGAGATGTAAAGATCCTAAATGATGGTAAACCCAGGAACCTGGGTCCCCAACCCATGGCAGCCCCAAATCAGCCCTGAACTTCTTTATTCTCAATAATTACATGACAAATATTAATGTCAATGCTGTTGAAACTATGATTGTTCAGTTGGGTCTTTGATGCACAACAGAAACTGTATCTAATGAATAGTGTACCATAATAAAATTACTGCTTGGAGGGCAACCATTAAACCTTCCCTAGGCCACACTCTTTCACCCACCATATTGTGGGTCTTTCTACTGCAAACATCTTATGGTATGTCCAGCTAATATACCAGTCAAACAAACAGAGAATAAAATGATGAAAATTGAATACTGATGTGCTAAGGGGAAATATGTAGAAACAAGTTAAAAGGCAAAGACAGTAGCAGTCATCTTACCTAACTCTTGTATTATGTCCAGCATATTAAAGGATTAGCATGCTTAAGCCTTACAATAACCCAGTGTCATAGAGATTATTATCTCTGTTTTTACAAATAGGTAAACCAAGGCACACTGAGTTTAAAAATTTTCTTCAAAGAAAAACAGCTAAAACGTGGTCAAGCCTGGATTCAAATCTAATTCTATCTGAATCCAGACATTATTCTGGCCAAGTCAAGCCCCAAGAATGAGTCAAGTTGACAAAACAGCAATTCTTATACCTTAGACCTCAGCGTACTAGCTGAAGGGGAGACAAGACAAATCTCTTCTTGTTCTTGCCTCACTGCTTGGTCACTTGTAACCTGCCTCTTAAATCCGTCTTACACGGGGAGTCCTCCAGGCACAGAGCCCTTCAAGTCAACACTAGGAAGCAGGAGGTGGTCAAAAAAGTAGAGCATTGTACAGTGAACACCAGGTATATTTTAGTTTGACCTGGTGGTTCTCAAATTTACAGTGTGCATCAGAATTATCTGGAGGGATTATTCAAACCCAGATTGCTGCCCACCCCCCTCACCCCCAACTGGCCCACTAGTTCTGGGTTGGGGCCTAAAATGTTGCATTTATAACAGGTGTTTTGGCAGCCCTAGTAAGTGAAGACACTGTGTTTGAGACTTAGTTATCCCTCTAAATAGCTCTGTGACTTTGGGTTTTCCATGGGCTCTTCCTGAGCTTCCATAAGATTGAAAGACTTCTAGAAAAGCACCAAGGTCCTTTCCAGGGAAAAATGTCCTTACTCCAAGAGAAGGGATGAGAATGAAGTAATGGGGGCATCTGAAAAGGCACAGTTAAGCCAACTCCCACAACAGTCCATGTGGCTCTCTCCCAGCCTGGCCAACTATTTGAAGATTAGAACCAGAACACACCCCACTCCCTCTAACCTCAACTCCAATGACCAAAGCATTCCCTGTATTCCAGAGAACCCAGAGCTCAGTTCTGAAATGCTAATGGCACCCTCGTTTGTAGTTTAAGATTCTTAAGTGAATGCTAACTGGGCTACCACCAGATATATCACGGGTAGGATGTAGGCCTGGTAGAACTGGTCCAGCTTCTGAAGGGGAAAAGCAACAAAAAGAAAAAGCTGACCTTGCTCCTTTGGGAGAGTCCGTTTGATTTGGCCAATCCCTGACCAAGTACAGTGACTTCTGATACTACCTGGAGTCAGGCCAAACTTCCCAGGCTAATGACACAGTCCTGCACGACATTGCCTTCACTTTAGACAACAGATGCCAGTTTGGGGGTTCCCAGGGACACCCTCACTTCTGACCAACTGGCTACAAATTGGGAGGTTCTCACTACCCTCCTCCAGTTGGATAATTTGCTAGAACAACTCACAGAATTCAGGAAGTGCTGTATTATGATTGCAATTTTATTATAGCAAGAAAGGATACAAATTAGTACTAGACAAAAGAGCTGCATAGAGTAAGGGCTGAAGTTGGGGAGGGCCTCAAACAGAAAGCTTCCCTTGTCTCTCTCCACCGAGTCAGGATGCATCACCCTTCCAGCCAGGGTGGATAAGAATACACGAAGAATATTGCCAACCTGGGAAGCTCACCCCAGCTTCCGTGTCCAGAGTTTTCACTGGCATTTCATTACATGGGCATGATTGATTGACCCTTTGGCCACATGATTCAATACAATCTCCAGCCCCGCTCCCCTCTGCCCCCTGGCGGAGTAATGCCACACATGGCCCCAAACTCCAACCCTCTTAGCACGTGGTCTCTCTGGGCAGGCAATCCCCCCTCCCAGAGGCATCTCACCTGGGTCCCTGAGTCCTGTCATTAACATAAGGTACAGTCAGGGGCCATCAGGAATAACAAAGACACCCCTGCCACTCAGGAAATTCCAGTGATTTAGAAGTTAGCCCCCCAGGAGCGGAGGGAGGGGGACAAAGGCCAGCCCTCTCTTTGGATAAAGTTATTTCTTCACCATGTACCTGGTAATCAAGCTTGGAATCAACTAGCCTTGAGCTGCCCTGCAGCACCTGACTGGGACAAACTCATGGCCTTACACTTAAGAAAGACTTAAAAGTAAACTTATTAAATACTTATGTAGGGGAAGAAGAGGAATTGCCCCAAACAGCAAATATTTTAAAAATTTACCAGATCATTCATTAACTCATGGCACAAATAACCACTTGCTTCAATTTAGGACTTCCTGTGGAGTAACTCGGGAATCTGAGCAATCTCTATTTGCAGCCTGGTGTTCAATATTCATTACTTTGATCAGCCCTGATCTTTAAAAAAAAAAAAAAAAAATCTCCTGGAAGATTGTAAATGTTTTTAGCCAAATTACTTTAATTAATGATTATTTTGAAGTGACTCCTATATTTAAAAGGCTGTGGATTTTTAAAATAGCTTTTTTTTAAGCTGCTACATTAGAGTCCTGTTTGTTCATCTGTTGATTCTTAAAATACGTATTGAATACTTAGAATGCCAAGGTTTCCGCATGGCATGATGAAAATAAGCACAAAGAGCCTGTAGCAACCAAAATGCGGAAATTGTTTTTGGCCCATTCTCAAATGAGTGAGTTTGTGAGAGGAGCCCATCATTTCTCCTCTGTTACCCAGCCCTTCTCTCTTCCATGCCCATCAGTTTCTAGGCAGAGAACACTTTGACAGAGTGTTTGAGTGTCAAGTACATAGTTTCTTATCAAACACATTATAAAATTTCATTTGTGCCAAGAAATTTAAAACTAAAATAAATCTTTCTTTTGAGCTATTGTCCTGTCGTCACTGTAAAGAGTTTCCTGAAAAAAATTTTATGAAGCTATATTTCCCTGATAATTTTTTGAAAATATAATTTGTTTCAATATTTTTAGGGTTAGCTTTGTCTGTATGCTGCTTACCCCTAACAGATATATCCTCATGAAATTTTGTTAGTGATTTTTTTTAAAGTCTCATTAATTAAAAGGAGGTAGTTCTAAGCAATTAGCATTAAATAAAACACATCTTCAAAATTATTTTGAATTTAGTTTTTTAACATAGAAAACTCCTAAAATGAGTTAGACAGATAGCTTTTAAGCTTCCAAAAAAGCTTGAATACTGGTATTAAAGGGAAGTGATACATATTTAGAGAGCCGTGACATCCTTAAGGATTTTTGACATTTATAATTAAGTATTTACAGAATTTTGACCAGTTCTGGGAATATCATAGAGTGGGAAGGCAAAACAAAAGATTCAGCTCAAAAAGATTGAGAATCAGGATAATATCAAAAGTTTTTTTTTTTTTTTTTTTTTTAATTAGAGCAGTTGTAAGTTTACGGAAAAATCATGCAGAAAATTCGGAGGCCCCTTATGTGGAGACCCAGGGCCTGGGCTTCCCCACCCATACTGAGTGTAAACTGCGGCATGCAGCAGCCTGCGTAACCAGGACAGAAGTTAAAAGTCAACCAACCTCCGTAAGGAGGTAAGAATGTATAGATGGTATCCTAAACCACCTATCTTGTAAAGCATTAAAACTCCTCTCCCCTGATGTATATGTTGATAACAAATCTCCAGATCTCTGTGGCACGAGACCCTGCTGAAACTCCGCTCTATACAACCTAAAATGTCCCATCTTATCTCCTTTCAAATATATAATTCAGTGGTGTTATTTGCATTCACAAAGTTGTGCCTCCATCACCATCATCCATTGCCCAAACTTTTCTCATCCCAAATAGAAACTGTACCAATTAAACATTAGCTTCCACTCCCCACCCCAACCCAGCCCCTTGAAATCTATCTTCTTGTTTCTGACTTCATGAAATTGCATATCCTGCTTATTTCATGTAAGTGAGATCAAACAATATTTGTCCTTTGGTGTCTGGCTTATTTCAGTTAACATGATGTTTTCAAGGTTCATCCATGTTGTGGCATGTATCAAAATTTCGTTCCTTTTTACAGTCAAATAATATTCAATTGTATGTTTATACCACATTTTAGTTTTTCATCTGTTGATGGATACTTGGGTTGCTTCTACCTGTCAGCAATGGTGAATAATGCTACTGTGAACACTAATGTGCAAGTATCTGTTTGAGTCCCTGTTTTCAGTTATTTTGGGTATATACCCAGAAGTGGGCTTGCTGGATCATATGGTAATTCTATATCTAACTTTCTGAGGAATTGCCAAACTGTTTTCCACAGCAGCTGCACAATTTTACATTTCCAGCAACAATGAATGAATGTTTCTATATATCCACATCCTCTCCAACACTTGTAATTTTCCTTTTTTTTTTTTTTTTTTTTTTTAAAGGAAAGACAGAGAGAAGGAAGGAAGGAAGGAAGAAAGGGAAACATTTTCTTGTTTTATTGTATTCTGTTTCTCCGTTTTTGTTACATGGGCTGGGGCCGGGAATCGAACCGAGGTCCTCCGGCATAGCAGGCAAGCACTTTGCCCGCTGAGCCACCGCGGCCCGCCCACCTTTTTTTTTAATGGTATCTATTCTAGTGGGTGATGGCTAATGATGTTGAGCATCTTTTCATGTGTTTATTGACCATTTGTAGATCTTCTTTGGAGATTATCTATTTAAGTATCTTTCCCCTTTTTTTATTGAGTTTGTCTTTTTTGTTGTTGAATTGTAGGAATTCATTATGTATTCTTGATACTAAGCCTTTTTCAGATATATGGTTTCCAAATATTTTCTCCAATTCTGTAGGTTGTTCTTTTACTTTCTTGATAAAGTCCTTTGATGCACAGAAGTTTTTAATTTAGATTAAGTCCTATTTATCAATTGCTTCTTTTGTTGCTAGTGCTTTTGGTGTGAAGTCTTGTGACTAACATATCCTGATGATGTTTCCCTATGTTTTCTTATAGGCTGTTTGTAGTTTTGGTTCTTATATTTAGATCATTGATTCAATTTGAGTTAATTTTTGTATTTGATATAAGGTAGGGTTCCTCCTTTATCTTCTACATATGGAGATCCAGTTTTCCAAGTACCATTTGTTGAAGAGGCTTTTCTTTAGCCATTGAGTGGATGTGCCATCTTTGTCAAAAATGAGTTCACCAGAGGTGTGAGGATTTATTTCCGAACTCTTAGTTTAATTTCATTGCTCTATATGTTTGTGCTTATGCCAGCACTAAGCTGATTTGATTACCAAAGCTGATATCCAGTAGAATATCAGATGTTTGTAAAAAAAAAACTTATTTTCAAAATTTGTATTAAACTTGTTTTATTACCAGGGAATGTGATAGTCTCATTACATATGGGCATATTTAAATATTGAACCAATTCTGGTTTGTGAGTAATGTAACATTTTATATTAAACATATAATATAATTTCATGTGCTAATAATAAATAAGTTCCATACATGTTACTGCTTTTTAAAAAAATCATTGAAAGAATAACTTCTCGGAGGAGGAGAATATCTATTTTAAACAAATATATGGAAACAGCCTTGAACATAACAGTAGGCAAATGGTTAAAGAAGCAATGGTATATCTACAAGGTGAAATATCTAGTCATTAAAAATGTTATTTTATTTAAAATGGTATAACTTATCAAAATACTCTCAATAGAATATGAATTTAAAAGACAATAAAAATTGGATATATAGTGTCATCTGAATTTTATAAACAATGAAACAAAAGAGGCAGGGTTAGAAAAAGGCTAGAAGAGTGAACAGAACAAAGCATTAAGAGGGGTTATTTCTTGGTAGGTGTTAAGTAATTCTTATTTTTTGTTTTTTGTATCTTTCTGTTTTCCAAATCTCTAAAATGAATACATACCATTCCATCTCTCTCTCTCTCTCCCCTTCTCTCTGCTTACTGATTATCTTCTAAATGCCAGACGACGTGCCAGATTCCAGGGATAAACAGATGGAAACAGCAGGTCCCCTGCGGAAGTATTCACACAGTTCTTAAAACTTCCAAACTGTAGCTTCAAAGACTGGCTGAAAGGCTACCTTTCCTGGTGGAGTGTCCTTCAGAAATATGTAATAAAGCAAGTTTTTTGGAATTTTCAAGTGAAATGTAGCCAGCAGTTTTCCTTATTGTAAACTGCCGATGCCTTTTTGACACCTATCTCCTTCAATACAGCACTAATGTAGAGACTCTGGCACCCATTCTTGCAGTGGGTGTTAGGAAGCACAACTCAGTTTGGAGTCTCCCCAGAGGGCCCTGGAGAAAGTCTGCCGCTCTGACCACTCGGCAGGGGCCGCTGGGGCTTTGGTGCCATCTCTGAGCTACCATGAAGGCATCGGGATTCAAGAGGGCTCAGCTGTGCAGCCAGGCCCTGCTCAGCTCTCCTGCCCTTTGCACCCTGGTAGCCTCTGATGACTGAAAACACTCCCTGCCCTTTCTCCTCCTAAACTCCCTTCACAGTGGACATCTGAGGGGCCAATGCTCAGGCTCTCCAGGGGAGTCCTCAGCAAAAACCCCGAAGGCCCCCTGCTTGGTAGAGGTGAAAGTGACCTAGAGCTGGTGTCAGGATAGCTGTGGCAGAAATTAATCTTTCTCTTAGGCTTTGCCGAGAAGAGGGTTTTTCTTTCTTTTTCTTTTTCGCTTGCTTGCTCTCTCTCTCTTTTTTTTTTCTCTCTTCTTTTTCTGGCCTTAAAGGCTGCTTTCAAAGACCAGCTGAATTATAGCTCAGGAGAAAAAGAAAATTGAAAAGACAAATAAGCATCCAGAAATCTGGAAAGAAAAAAGAAAATCTCATGAATATAACTCTGACCTCAGCTGACTCAAATAAGGTGTTCATTACCGAACAATTAGTACCACCTACACAGGACGCAGTGAATTTCTAATCAACAGGTAGTAATAGCAAAACCCCCTCAAACAGCCAAGAAGCATTAGAGTGGATTATCCATGAAGAGAGGATTAGAAAAAGCGAGACCCGGAATCCAGCAAAGGAAACCCCAGCGGGCCAACTGGCTAATGTTTGGGATAATAATTCCAAATGTATTAAAATAAATTGTAAGAAAGAAAAGACTGAAGGCAATAAAAGCAGGCTTCACACGATACTGTATATTGTGGATAAAATCATGCACATGTGCCATAATCACTTCCCCAGAGGCAAGCAGTAAAGGCGCCACCAGCAGAGACTGGTAGAATTTAAAGAGACCTAAAGCCCCCTGTCTGTATCTGATGAGAATTGTTATAACTGGGGGAACTTTAGAGTGGAGCCTGCTCCATGGGAAACTTTCCTGGTCCATTTTTCCTGTGGCTTGAGTATTGTTTCACAAGCGATGTTGAAATAGGTAGGAAATACCAGAAGTAGACAACTTCGCTCCTTCACAGTCTTAAATTTGACCTTGTGGAAGGACTTTGTTCCCTTAAACAAGGAGAGAAACCCCTTTCCTGTTTCCTCTTTTGTGGAGTTCCACCAGCACTGTGGATACAGGGCATTAAAATCCCTTTGCCCTTTCAGCTCTTGTTCTTAAGGGATAGGACTAGAAGATAGATTTCAGAAGCTGACAGAAAACTAAAGTGATCCCTTTTGGTTTTCACCAAACCCAGTGCCTGCCCACCATTTCATATCTTGAATGTCTGCCATTTTCTCATTGAGCTTTCCTTGCCTATGAGAAGTGGGCTTGTTACTTCCAGGAAATCTGTAAATGTTATTTATCCATACTCACCCATATTTTTTCCATTTTCAACTTTGATAAATGAGATATAACAACTCACCCAAGCTAGAGACACACTGGCTCAAAGCATCCTGTAATTGTAGGCTCCTTCTTAAATGTTTTCTTCATGAAGTTTGTAATCCTTTATCCTTAACTTTTGAAAAAACCAATGGTATCATTATTGGGGGATTTCATTTCTGTGTTTTGCTGGGAGAGTGTTGATTGTAAGTCTGGTTCCGATTTAATACCAATCATCAATCCATCCATCTATCCATTCATTCAATTACTAAGTACCTAATGTGTGGTAGACACTGTTCTAGGCATTGTACAAAAATGAATAAGATATGATTCTTGGCCTCCAGGCTTCCTTGTTTTTTGAAGAACCAGACATGTATCCAGTGATGAAAACAGTGATTTAAGAAAAAGAATAAAGACTTTCACAGAGCTCAATGGAAAACCCAGAGAGAAAGCCACTGATCCTTTTCATGAGGACTCAGAGAAATCTCTGTAGAAGAGCTGTACGTGAATTAACCTCAGAGAAAGGGTTAGAAGCCAGAGGGTCAAGAATACATACTGGAAAGAGTGCCAGGAAAAGAGTGAGAGACAAACGCATGGGCAAGAGCTGAGAGGTAAGAAAGAGCATGGTTTGTTTAGGGAACAGCAAAAAGTTTGCCCTGGTTTTATCAGAAATGTAGGCTGCATTTCCTGAGCAGGGTTGGGTGGGATGGGGAAAAGTGGCTGAAGACGACTGAAGAAAGGAGCCGGGGCCCCATCATCCCCACTGTAAGGTCCCCTAACAGGATTTCGCCAAAGCAGAGTTTGCCAGATACTGAATGTGGCGTTCCTTGCACTAACCATGCCTTGCTCATTTTCTACCTTCCGACTAAGGACATCTTGCTAAGTATTCAAGCATCCTCTCTTCTGGGTAACTATTCTTCTAGTTGGTCTTGATTCATATTGGTATAAGAGAATGTCATGAAGGATTTAGTAATCTACCTGCTTTGTAGAATTCTCAAGGAGTCAGACCGGTTTAAACCCATTTTCCCGTACCTGTTGCCTGTACGATCTCCCAACCAAAAAGCTCTGACTCGCTCAAACAAGGCTTAGAGAAGACAGCTGGGGATCTGGGTCGCCACATCAATTCCAAACTGACTGGTGATTCCCCAAGTTTACCAAGGTGTTGCTCCATTGCTGTGAAACTATGCAAAAGACATGGGGGCGTTCATAAGGATTAGGAAAAGACCATAATATTTGAGTGTAAGAACTTTTCTTTTTTATAAAAATAGTCTATTTATGGAATGGTTTTAAATGACAGTAGTAATGCATGTTTGTTTGAAACAAGTGAAACCATGAAATACAGATATGTATGAAGACAAAACTAATTGGATTAATCTGCACATACCACAGTGAAACACTGTAAGAGAAGAGGTGGCAGTGCTGGTGGTTAATGTCCTTGGCACATTGGCAGGCTTCATGTCTGACCACACCACTTAACAGCTGCATGACCTTAGACAACTTACTTGTCTCTCAAAGCCTTAGTTTTCCCATCTGCGGAATTCCCTACAGTTGTTCAGAGAACTGTAGCGAGGATTAAATGGGATAGCAAGTCCTAGGTTAGGCCCAGTGCAGGTCATGAAACAAGCATGTGCTGTTTTAAACCTTTTGAGATAAACAAGGTCTTAGCTGATCTAACAATCCTCCAATAAGTGTTTTTTATGTTACCTCACCGACCATCCACTCCCCAAGAGTGGGCTGGTACCCGTCCTAGGAAACATTTCCACAGGAACTTGTTCTCCCCTTGCCTGGGGGCACTTTCCAGGATGCGCTACAACCCGTTAATGGGCTGATGTTTCCACCAGGCTGAGAACAGTTTGAAGCCAGGAACTGTGTCCTATTCACCACACATCTCCAGGGCCTGACATCATGCCTGGCATCTGGTCCACTCAACATGGAGAGAACAGTGTTCTTAAAATAAGCTATAGTGTAACAAGAACTTTGTGGCATACCACAATCCGAAAGGCATCTTTGGAACTATGAGCCAAACTATTATTGCCAGAAAAAGAAAGCAAGGAGGTTGACATTGTTTGCCTTGTCATATATGAGTCCAAGTATATGAGTTGTCACATAGCTGAGTGGATGGGACAGCCACAGGCTTTCACCTCGCAGGAGCCTAGATTTTAAGCTGGACTTTGCCACTTACTGGCTGCCATGACCTTAGGGAAGTTACTGAATTTCTCTGGGGTTCTAGTTTGCCGTCTCTAAAATGGGATAAAAGAAAACCAAATAAAATAATAAATGCAATATGCTGGTATATAGTAAGCACCCATCATATGGCAAATGCTGATTCTATTACTGTCATCTACATTGTGTTAACATCTTTGCTGATTTTTTGAGTAATTGGAATAAATATTAGTAAATGATTTCATGGACATGTAGTAGCTAATATTGGCAAGTTTTCTTGATCTTCCAGGCACTTCCTACATGCCTTATTTGCTCAATCATCATTACAATTCTATAAGGTAATGTACCATTATTGTCATCGTTCCATTTTACAGATGAGGAGACTGAATAAAGAGAAATGACCAAATTGTGAGAAGTGCCACACAGCTGGTAAAGGACAGAGCTCAGACTCAAGCCTAGGTAGCCTGGCACCAGATTACCTTGGCCATTACAGGGTCAAGGGCATGCCAAGAATAAAAGTTAAGGTGGATGCACTGTGGAAGTATGGCTGAGATGCCGGCCTTTGCTCTGCCTCTTAGGAGACAAAGTACCTCCAGCTGAGGGTACTGAGACGTCATTTCCCCCACATAAAATAAGAGGAATCATGTTTATCCTCACAGGATTACAAAGTCAAGTACCAGCAGCTACTGTGTTTTATTTCCACAATGGTATCCTGGAAACCTTATTGTGAGTTCATCATTGCCAAGTGTTACATATCTTCCCATAGGAATGATGTTTTAATTGGAGGTTGTATTCCTGTGCAAAACCTCAGAGCCAAATAAATCATTAATATATGACCCAAAATGTGCAAAAAGAAAAAAAAAAGTAGATATAAACCAACTATAAATTTATAGCATGCTTTAAAAAACAAAATTATATTCCAGGGTCTATAAAATAGTCATAAACACATTATACCCAGATTATGCAAGTATATAAGGAAGGAAAGACAATGCTGACAAGCTGAACCCAAATAAGTTGAGTGTCCTTGCTATTAATAACCTTTAATTAGTTGTTGTATTGCTCTTAGAATTTAGAATAGCTTTGGGGGAAATTATTTGCCGGTTTATGGCTTACAAATCTCTCTATGAAAAACAGAGGCATTCAAAATAACTTCAGTAACCTCTGTGCTTCTCTTAAAATTGGAATTAGTCTTTTTCAATTAGTCGCTACAGCTTCTAAACATTTAAGGCACCACTAACTGTTGTGGTTCAGAGCAGACAAGCCTCTTGAAACTGGTATTTTTATTTATTTTCTGTTCTATGATTCAACCTGCCCTCTTCCTCACTTCCCCTCTTCTTATGAAAGACAGTCTGAAGTGGGGTGGGACCAAAGGGGTTGGGACATATTTAGCTTCTGGTTCCTTTGCCTTCTTATTAACAGAAGGTATTTTAGGTCTGACTGAAAGGATGAACTCCCATGAAGTCACCAAGTTCCTGCTTAGAGTTGTCGTGCGATGTTGTCAATATGAGACGGAAATGAAATAGTGATGTGCATTAACCTAAATTATGAGGATTAAAACTTTTGGAACAATGATCGCTATATCTATTATTAAATGGAAGAAACCACTTGCCAAACAATAGATTGAATATGATTCCATAGTTGTAAATAATAAAAATACAAAGAGCCCTCAAGGATAGTTATTCTTAAGCAGAAGTATGGTGTTATGTTTCCCGTTGGCCTCTCTGAATGCTGTTTATTTTTCAACAGAGAACATCATTTCTTAACAATATATTTTTTCAAGTTCAAGAGAAAAGAAACTCTGGCTCTCCAGTGCACATATCTTCTATTTTGTCTAGCGTGAAACCCCTGAGAGAGGTTCGTAGCTTGCTGTGTGTAGTGCATACCCAGAAATCAACCAGCTCTTTGTCCTGTGGAAAGATATCTATTAGCAAAACACAGCTGTTAATAGCAGTCATTGAGGATAGCGATCTTAGAAATTTTGAGTTCGTTTTGAAAGTAAGTAAAGCAGAAAACTAAGACTACAAAACCTCCAAATGAGTGTCCTGTAATCCTGAGTCACTCAGTAGATGGCACTGTTGTATAAACACTGCCCGCCAGTCTGGGCTAAAGGACCCTAAAGAAAGATTTTTGCAGTCTTTCTGGAAGAACCCTCCCTCCCCCAGTGGACAAATCACATATTTAAAAAATATATTTAAATTGTATTTATTTAAATATATGTGCATTGAGTCATTCAAGGGCCAAATGTTTTTATATTAATCTCAAGGGTAAGCTCCTTCCTCACACCACCCCCACGTTTAACAAACAGGGCGTGAGAAAAGAGATGTAGTACTTTTTATTTTTACTTCTCTCTCCATCATTACCACTCTGAGATGAAAGTGTGGAGGAAGGGATTGACCCCATAACTTTGATAATTTCTTCAGTCTGTTTGAAGTCTGTTTGAAGACCTAGATTTGTGTGATAGAAAGGTCATAAGCTTTGCACCCAAAGACCCTTGAGTTCACCTCATGAGTTTTTCACTGATTACCTGGGCAGATGTCTCTGAGCCCCAGGTTCACTGTCTGAATGAGATGGAGTGGCAACCTTTTGAAGAATGCATGTAAAGGACTGGCAGTCAAAAATAAATAGATAGATTAGATTAGATAGATAGGTGATAGGGCGGGCCATGGTGGCTCAGTGGCAGAGTTCTCGCCTGCCATGCTAGAGAACTGAGTTCGATTCCCGGTGCCTGCCCATGCAAAAAACAAAAAGGGCTGGCAGTCACTATCTACGCAAGCCGGGATGTACCCCGCGTTAAATGGCGGCTGTTAATGTTAAAATCGATATTGCTATAGGATCAGAATAATTGATTGAAATGTTCAGTGATTAATATCTGGTCTCTTTCAGTCTTCCAACATTGCCTTGAGATGAGGTGAGAAAACAGCCAGCCTTGAGGTAGGATCTGGCCCATTTCCTAAAGTACAACCCCAGCAACTGCATCAAAATGTACGTGCTCTGGAATACCATCTTCATTTGAAACAAAATGCATTTCAGTGAATTGAGAGGTCCTTATTGTTTAAACAAATGTGTTGACGGTAGAGGGATGATACTGCTTTTTCTTTTTTCTAGTCCAGGCCCCAATCTAAGATGACACATTGTATTTAGTTGTCCTGTATGGCAGTTTCTCAGTCTTTCCTTTTCTGTCAGGATCTGGTCATTTGTAAAGAATGTGAATCGGTTATTTTGTAGAATGCACTTCAGTTTGGGTTTCTCTGACGTTTTCTCAAGGTGGCAAAGAGGTTACGAATTTTTAGCAGGACTAGGGAGAGGTGATAGAGTGTCTTTCTTTGCCATGAATCTCATCAGGTGGGACATGATGTGAACAAGTCTTATTAACGGAGATGTTAACCTTGATCACGGGTTAAGGTGGTGTGTACCAGTTTCTTCAGAGTAAATGTCTTGCTTTTCCCTTTTTAATTAATAAATGGGTTTTGTAAAGATATGTTAAACCAAGCAAATATCCTGTTTATTCTTAAACTTTCAGCCCCTAATCTGAGCATCCATAGGTTGCTTGCCTACGACAATTATTTCTGTGATTTTTTACATTATATCCTCCATTTCTTCTACATTTATTAGATTTATTCTGTAAAGAATAAATTCTTATTCTACTCTCCCTCATTTATTTATTAAATTATTTATATCAGCATGGACTCATGGATTTTTCCCCCTATTGTTTTTTTTTCTTTTTTAAATGCAATTTTTATTGAGATATGTTCATACACCATACAATCCATCCAAAGTATACAATCAGTGGCTCACAGTATCATCACATAATTGTGCATTCATCACCACGGTCAATTTCAGAACATTTTCATTATTCCAGGAGAAAAGAAGGAAAAATAGAGAAAACCCAAAACATCCTATACCCTTTATCCCCTCCATCATTGATCTCTAGCATTAGTGTGGTACAGCTGTGATTACTAATGAAAGAATATTAAATATAACTATTAACTATAGTCCATAGTTTGCAGTAGGTGCATATTTTCCCATATACCATTCTATAATTAATTCCTTGTAATAGTTTCATATACTACTTCTAGTTCATGGAAGAAATTTTTTATATTTATACTGTTGATCGAAATCATCACCCACCACAAGATTTAGTGCATTTTAAAGTCCCATGCCTAAACCTCTGGCTTTCCTTCTGGTGACATACATGACTCTTAACTTCCCGCATCAACCACATTCACCCACAATTCAACACAGTTCATTATATTCACAATAATGTGCTACCATCACCTCCATCCATTTCCACTAACTAAAATTCACCCTAGTTAAAAACTGTGCACATTTCCCATTCGCTACCCTCACTCTATCTCCTGGTAACCTATATTTTAGATTCTATGTCTATGAGTTTACATACAATAATTAGTTCACATTTATGACATCATACAATATTTGACCTCTTGTGTCTGACTTAGTATTTTACTCAACATAATGTCCTCAAGGTTCATCCATGCTGCCATTTGCTTCAAGACTTCATTCCTTCTTACTGCTGAATAATATCCCATTGCATGTATATACCACATTTTGTTTCTCCATTTGGCAGTTGATGGACATTTGGGTTGTTTCCATCTTTTGGTAATTACGAATAATGCCATTTTGAACATTGGTGTGCAAATGTTTGTCTTTTCTTGTCCCTGCTTTGAGTTCTTCTGGGAATATATCAACTTGCAGGACTGTAGGAGCCTATGGCAATGCTATAGTTAGCTCTCTGAGGAATTGCCAAACTGTCTTTTGCAGCAGCTGTACCATTTTATATTCCCACCAGCAGTGAATAAGTGTCTGTTTCTCCACTTCCTCTCCAACACTCAGAGTTTCCTGTTTGTTTAATAGTGACCGTTCAAGTAGGTGTGAAATGATACCTCACAGTTTTGATTTGCATTTCACTAATAGCTGGTGAAGATGAGCATCTTTTTTTTTTTTTTTTAACTTTTTTTATTGTGTATTATAACATATATACAAAGCAAAGAAATAAAAAAGCCTCTCATATTTTTCCTTCTAGCTGCTCCAGAATATAGGAGGCTACAGGGCTTAAATACTTTTTTATCATCACAATTGACTTTTTTTCCTTCTTTTTTTGTGAACAATAACATATATACAAAAAAGCTATGAATTTCCAAGCATGGCACCACAATTAGTTGTAGAACATATTTCATACTTTTGACATGGGTTATAATTTCACAATTTTAGGTTCTTACGTCTAGCTGCTCTAAAATACTGAAGACTAAAAGAGATGGCAATTTAATGATTCAGCATTTGTATTCATTTGTTAAGTCCTATCTTCTATGTATAATTCCACTATCACCTTTGATCTTTCCATACCTCTCATTGGGGTCATTTGGGCTATGGCAATTCTAAATTTTTGATATTGGAAGGGTCTGTCACTAATATGGGGTAGGGAGATGGAACTATCTGATGTTCTGGAGAGGCTGGGCTAGGTGTCAGGACTTATCTGGACCAGGGACCCATTTGGAGGTTGTAGGTTTCTGGCCAGTTACTCTAGTGCCTGGAACTCTTGTGGAATCTTATATATTGCCCCAGGTGTTCTTTAGGATTGGCTGGAATGGTCCTGGTTGGGCGTTGGCAGGTTATGATAGGCAGCAAGGTCTACCTGAAGCTTGCGTAAAAGCAACCTCGCAAGTAGCCTCTTGACTCTATTTGAACTCTCTCTGCCACTGATACTTGATTAATTACGCTTCTTTTCCCCCATTTGGTCATGATGTAATCCCACATCATGATACCACAGTGCCAGGTCTGGATTCATCCCTGGGATCATCTCCCACATCGCCAGGGAGACTTTCACCCCTGGATGTCATGTACCACATAGAGGCAATGATTCCACTTGCAGAGTTGGGCTTAGAGAGACTGAGGCCACAGCTGAGCAACATCAGAGGGCCTCCAGAAGTAACTCTTAGACATGCCTATAGGCAGTCTAAGCTTCTATGCTACCTACATAAGCTTCACAAGAGTAAGCCTCATGATCGAGGACATGGCCTATTGATTTGGGTGTTCCTAAAGTTTGACACAGTATCAGGGAATTCCCTAATGGTAAGGTTTAATGGTTCCATAGTCTTTCTCCCCACCCTCAAGGGACTTTGCCAATACTTTTTGATTATCTGTTTTTTTATTACACTCTAGGATGTTTCCAGGTATTACAATAATCTATACAGGGTTAAAGGACCTCTTTCTCATTCTGTGCTATCTCTGTTTCAGTTGTTCAAATAAGCTATACAAATAGGTTGAATTAGATTATGCACTACAGAAAATTTCAGTTCCAGATCAAACAAACCTTTATTCCACTGGTCTCAAAGAGTATGTGTGGTACTAAAATATTGACACTGTCTTCCTTACCCCTATGGTCTGAATTACTTTAACCCCAACCGGTTTGGTTTCGTTCTTATCTCTAAATATCAGGTTATATATATAAGACAGACTTTCAGAATCCAGAAATAATAATCACCACTCTGGATTTAATATGTCTGCTCTAAAAGCTTACAATCTAGGCCCTGGTTTTCTTATAAGCATTTTCTAAAGGTGACCATGTCATTGTTGTTTTTTTGTTTCTGGCTAAAGATGAGCATCTTTTCATGTGTTTTTAGTCAATTATATTTCCTCACTGGAAAAATGTCTATTCATGTCTTTAGCCCATTTTTTAATTGGTTTGTCTTTTTATTATTGAGTGTAGGATTTCTCCGTATGTTCTGAATATCAAACCCTTATCAGATATGTGGTTTCCAAATGTTTTCTCCCATTGAGTTGGTTGCCTTTTCATTTTCTTGACAAAGTCCTTTGAAGAACAGAAGTAGTCAATTTTGAGGAGGTCCCATTTTGCTTATGCTTTAGATGTAAGCCCTAGGAAACTACCTGCCTATCACAAGATCTTGGAGATGTTTCCCTATATTTTCTTCTGGACGTTTTATGGTACTGACTCTAATATTTAGGTCTTTGATCCATTCACATTACTTTTTGTATAGGGAATGAGATAGGGGTCCTCTTTCATTCTTTTGAATATGGACAGCCAGTTCTAACCCAGCACTGTTTATTGAAGAGACTGCTCTGTCCCACTTGCGTGGACTTGGCAGGCTTATCAGACATCAATTGACCAGCCAAGAGATGAAAACAATCCAGTTTTCATCAACAAAAATGAGTGGATAAACAAAACAAAACGTGGTATATACATACGATGAGATCTTATGCAGCATTTAGACAAAATGGTGTCCTGAAACATATGACAAAAGTGGATGAACCTTGAGGACATAACGCTGAGTGAAATAAATCAGATACAAAAGGACAGATACTGTATGATTCCATTATTATGACTCTGATAAAGCCTCCAGTGTTTTGGAGCTGCTAGAAGGAAAAATCTGAGTTGAGGGCATGGTAGCCCATGATAAACTCTGGGAATTGTTCTATAGCTGATGGTTGAAGTGTGCTTTGAAAATTATTACTTTTTTTCTTTCCTTTTTTTGTATATATGTGTTATATTTTAAAACTAAACACAGTTTAAAAAAAAATCTATGAGGCAGTTATAGTAATGTTAGATAAAATAAATTCCTGAAATAAAAAATTTGAAAATATTTAGTACATAGCTCACTATTATAGCAAAGTTGATATTAGGAATAACTTTTTACTTAATATTTTGAGAACATGCAGTTTTGATAGTTAAACAAATGGTATTTAAGATACTGTTTAATATTTAGAGTTCAAATTCTAGGACTTTGTCAAGAAAATGAAAAGGCAGCCGACTCAATGGGAGAAAACATTTGGAAACTACATATCTGATAAGGGTTTGATATTCAGAACGCTAATATCTGTATTTATAGATTTTTTTCCTTCCTTGCTTTAATTTTAAATCGGCTTATGAAACATATTGTACAAACAGGCTTTACGATGATTACTTAGATTTTTTTTGATATGCCTATAGATAAGCTAAGATATTCATTTTAGGTGGTTAAGATTTCCATATATTAATTGTAAAAATATTTATATCTTTATATTTTCCTGAAATCAGGAAAATATTTAGTAACATAGGTCATTACTATAGCAGTGCAGATATGTATGAGAACTTTCTACTTGATATTTTGAGAATATTCACAGTTTTGACAGCTGATCAAATGGTATCTAAGTTAGTATTTAATACGTAGAATTTAAGAACTTTGCTATCTGAATATGTAGATTTTCCCCTTGTTGCCTTAATTTTAAATTGGTTTATGAAACTTACTGTGCAAACACAGGCTTTACACTGATTATATGGGTACTTTATTTAAATATGCCTATGATTAAGCTAAGATATCCATTGTTAGTGTTTCTAAAAAAAATCTCATTTGCTTCCTTTAAAAAATTATTAGTAAAAAGAAGAAAGGCACCAACAATTATTTCTCTTAAAAAAAAATCACTTGACCATTGACCTGATGATGGTCTATTTCTGACCTCTCAATTCAATTCCATTAATCAACATGTCTGTCTTTATGCCAGTACCATGCTGTTTTGACCACTGTGGCTTTCTAATATGCTTTAAAGTCAGGAAGTGAGTCCTCCAACTTCATTCTTCTTTTTCAAGATGTTTTTTGCTTTTGGCGGGAGTCCCTTTTCCTTCCAAATAAATTTGATAATTAGCTTTTCCATTTCAGCAAAGTACACTGTTGGAATTTTGGTTGGTATTGCACTGGATATGTAGATCAATTTGGGTAGAAATTACATCTTAATGTCATTGAGTCTTCCAATCCATGAACATGAAATATCTTTCCATTTGTTTGGCTCTTCTTTGATTTCTTTTAGCAATGTTTTATAGTATTTTGTGTATGGGTCCTTTATACCCAATTGGTTAAGTTTATTCCTAGATATTTGATTTTTTAAGTTGCTATTGTGAATGGAATATTTTTCTTGATTACGTCCTTGGCTCTCTCTTTGCTAGTGTACAGAAACACTACTATATGTTGATCTCATATCCTGCCACTTTGCTGAACTCATTTATAACTCTAGTAGCTTTGCCAAAGATTTTTCAGGGCTCTCTAAACATAAGATCATGTCTGAAAATGGTGAAAGTTTGAATTCTTCCTTTCTTATTTGGATGCCTTTTGTTTATTTTTCTTGCCTAATTATTCTATGTAGAACTTCTAGCCCAATGTTGAATGACAGTGGTGACAGTGGGCATCTGTGGTAGTTAGATTCAGTTGTCAGTTTGGCCAGGTGAAGGTACCTAGTTCTGTTGCTGTTGGCATAGTCAATGGTACTCATCTATTGCTTATTGCATCTGTAATCAGCTAAGAGGCATGCCTGCTGTAATGAATGATATTTGATTTAATTGGCTGGTGCTGAAATGAGAGAGCTCAACATAGCACAGCCCAAGCAGCTCAGCCTACCTCATCTCAGCACTCGCAGCTCAGCCCAGGCCTTTGGCAATGCAGAAAGAAACCACCCTGGGGAAAGTTGTTGGAACCCAGAGGCCTGGAGAGAAGGCCAGCAGAGATCACCCTGTGCCTTCTCATGTAAGAAGAACCTCAGTTGAAAGTTAGCTGCCTTTCCTCTGAAGAACTAACAGGATAAATCCCCTTTATTAAACAAAAAAACAATAAAACAAAAAAAAATAAAAGGGATTAAACAAAATAAATCCCTTTTATTAAAAGCCAATCTGTCTCTGGTGTGTTGTATTCCGGCAGCTAGCAAACTACAACAGCATCCTTGTCTTGTTCCTGATTTTAGAGGGAAAGCTTTCAGTCTCTCACCATTGAATATGATGTTAGCTGTGGGTTTTTAATATATACCCTTTATCATGTTGAGGAAGTTCCCTTCTATTCCTATGTTTTGAAATATTTTTATGAAGAAAGAATGCTGGATTTGGTCAAATGCCTTTTTTATATCAATTGAGATGATCATGTGGTTTTTCTCTATTTGTTAGTGTGGCATATTACACTGATTGATTTTCTTGTGTTGAACCACCCTTGCATACTTGGAATAAAACCCACTTGGTCATGTTATATAATTCTTTTAATGTGTTGTTGAATTTGATTTGCTAGTATTTTGCTGAGGATTTTTGTATCATTGTCATTAGAGATACTGGTCTATAGTTTTCTTTTCTTGTACCTTTATCAGGCTTTGGTATTAGGATAATGTTGGGTTCATAGAATGAGTTGGGTAGTGTTCCCTTTACTTCAATTTTTTGAAAGAGTTTGAGCAGAATTGGTACTAATCAATCTTGGAATACTTGGTAAAAATTCACCTGTGAAGCTATCTGGTCCTGGGTTTTTCTTTATTGGGAGTCTTTTTTTTTTTTTTTGCATGGGCAGGCACCAGGAATCGAACCGGGGTCTCCAGCTTGTCAGGCAAGAATTCTGCCATTGAGCCACCATCGCACCACCCTATTGGGAGGTTTTTGATGATGTATTTAATCTCTTTATTTGTGATTGAATTGTGGAGGTCTTCTGTTTCTTTTCAGGTGATTGTAGATTTTTCTTGTGTTTATAGGAAATTGTCCATATCATCTAAGTTGTCTTGTCTGTTGGTGTACAGTTGTTCATACTCTTCTCTTATGATGTTTTTAGTGCCTCAGGGTCTGTGGTAATGAACCCTATCTCAGTTCCGATTTTATTTATTTGCATAAATTTCTCTTTTTGTCTTTGTCAGTAGCTAAGAGTTTACCAATTTTATTGATCTCCTCAAAGAACCAAATTTAGTTCTATTGATTCCCTCTATCTTTTTTTTTGTTCTCCATTTCAATTATTTCTGCCCTAATATTTGTTATTTCTTTCCTTCTTCTCACTTTGGGATTAGTTTGCTGTTCTTGCTCTAGTTTCTCCAGATATTCTGTTGGGTCTTTGATTTTAGCTCTTTTCTTCTTTTAATATAGCCATTTAGGGTTATAAATTTCACTCTCATCACTGCCTTCACTACATACCATAAGTTTTTTTTTTTTTTTTTAACATGGGCAGGCACCAGGAATCAAACCCTGGTCCTCTGGCATGGCAGGCGAGCATTCTTGCCTGCTGAGCCACCATGGCCTGCCCCATACCACAAGTTTTTGTATGCTCTGTTTTCATTTTCATTTGTCTCGAGATATTTACTGATTCCTCTTGCAATTTCTTCCCTAATCTACTGATTTTTTAAGAGCATTTTTTTAACCTCCACCCCCTATTGGTTTTAATCTAATGCCATCATTTATTTTCTTACTCAAAAATTATCCCATCTTTGGCCTTTGGAGTGCTTTCAGGTTCATTCTGTGTTCTTTTGGCATGGCCCCATCCTTCTGAAAGCACTTCCTTATATTCTGGCACCACAAGATGCTTGTATTTTGCCTGTCCTAGCCCTGGAACTCTGCTTTTCTGAGGAGCTATGGTAACCTTTATTTGAAAATAATGTTTAAAAACCAGGTTCTGGGTGATAGATGTGCTCATTGTTACTAGGGTGCCATTGCTTCTAGGCCTTCCCAGAGAACAAGGAATTATACGTTCCTATGCATACACATACATCAATAGCTATCTTCCTGTCTGCCTATCTATCCAGCTATCTATCCATGTATCTAATATCATCTACACACATTTTATATATATATTATGTTATATGAATGCATGTTATGGATAAAAATAAATATCAACCACTTCCCTATATATGGGCATTTACATTGTTTCCAGTATTTTCATTTATAAACAATGCTTCAGAAAAAACTTTGTGCGTTTCTATTTTTGTATTGCTGTATGCGTATCTTTAAGGCAGATTCCCAAAAAGAGGATTGCTGAGTCAAAAGATAAGTGTGTATACGTAGGTTTTTAAAAAAGTTTATTGTTATTGTTTTCTTTACCGTTTTAACTACTTTTGAATGTAACTTTCGATTATCTTAATTATGTTCACAATGTTATGCAACTATCACCAGCATATATTAGGTATTGAAAAATTCTCCTCCAGTAGGATTGTATCCATCTGCAATGCCATCACCTATGTATCAGGGTATATGTTTCCCCACAGAATTGTAATATTTTAAAATTATTGCCAATCAGATAGATGAGAAATGGTACCACAGTATTATTATTATTATTATTATTATTATTATTATTATTATTATTATTATTATTATTTTACATGGGCAGGCACTGGGAATCAAACCCAGGTCCTCTGGCATCGCAAGTAAGCATTCCTGCCTGCTGAGCCACTGTGGCCCGCCCAGTATTATTATTTTTAATTTGTATTTTTCTAATTATGAGTGAATTTAAATGTATTTCCATGTGATTGTGGGCTATTTTTACATCTCTTTTTGTGGATTGTCTGTCATGTCTTTTCTCTAATTTTCTAGTGGATTTTTAGTCCTTTGCCCCTCAATTTTGAAGAGTTTTACATATATATTAGGAGTAATAGTTCTTTGTATGTAGAATATGTTGCAGATATTTTCTTCCAGTTTGCCCATTTTCTTTTGACTTTGGTAATAGTATTTTGCCATCTAAATTTTTTTATTTTGATGCAGTTAAATTGATTTATTCTTCTATTGCCTCTATATTTTGAGTCATAGTTAAAAAAAAACTTTTTCCAGCACTGAGTTGCAAGAAGAATTCACTATGTATTGTTCTTGTACTTGAATGGTTTCAATATTTATACATAGATTTCATAATTCATTTGTGTATTTTGTGAGATAAGGGATCTACTTTAATCTTTTTTTCCAAATGGCTACCCAGTTGTCCCTGCACCATATATTAAAATAGCCATTATTTCAAAGGTTATTTGAGATGCCACCCTTATCATATACTAAATTTCCATATGTAGTTAGTAACATGCAATCTTCTGGTCTAATTATCTATGCATGGATCATTACCACATTGTTTAGATATAAGAAACTTTATAGAATGTTTTAATGTCAGTGAGCTTAGTCCTTCCTACCTCACAGTTTTTCTTTTTTAGTATTTTTCTGTTTGTCATTTGCTTTTCCATGACAACTTAAATATCAACTTGTCTAACTCCATAAAAAGTGCTTATTGGTATTTTTATTGGAATTGTATTAAATATATATAGGGGATTCTCATTATTCACAGTAGTTATCATCTATAAAGTTATCACAAACACTAAATTAGTGAATATTAACCCATTGCTTCTAGGAAAATACTGTGTTAGCTTCCTGCAGTCCTCTGCTCACAACATTTTTATCAATCTGTCAATGTATAACCTTGTTTTATGTTTCCATTTAAAGGCATCTTTAACACATATTGTTGATTCATTAACTTTGAACTCACATCTAAGCACTATAATTGATGCCTCAACAAAGCTTATCAAAAAAGTATTATGCACTTCTTCCATAAGGCGTATCGCAATCTTCTTGTGCTTAGGGACACTAGATAGCACTTCAGCATTACCCCTGGGAGCCATTAGAAGCAACAAAATATAATGCAGCACTAAATATACCATGATAAGGGCACTTATTTATAATATGTGCACTGAAAAAAAAAATGCAGAGCTTCACCTTGTTGGACATAAGCTGGGAATGTATGCGTTGGGCTACTCAGATTTTTTACCACCCTTCCCATATCAGCAAATGGCTGCAGAATCCCATGAGTATTGATTTTAGGGTTACAAAAACTTTCACAAGTAGACAAATGTGCAAATAGAGAATCCATGAACAATGAGAATTGGCTATACATTAACTTAGGGAAAACTGCTATCTTTATAATATTGAGTCATTCTGTCTAAAAATAGCAGATGTCTTTCTCTTTGTTCAAGTCTACTTTTATAGAAGTACTTTAAAATTTTTCATGGATAGTGTACTAGTTTGAAAACTGCTGGAATGCAATATACTAGAAATGGAAGGACTTTTAAAAGGTGAATTTATTAAGTTGCAAGTTTACTGTTTTAAGGCTGTGAAAATGTCCAAGTTAAGGCACCAACAAGAGATTGTTCTCTTCTTCACTCAAGTAAAGCTGATGAAGTTCGGGGTTTCTCTCTCAACTGAAAGGGCACAGGGGATGTCTACTAGTTTCTCTCCTGACTTCTAGTTTCATGATGCTCCCCCGGGGGCATTTTCCTTCTTCATCTCCAGGGTCTGTGGCTGTGGGCTCTAAAGCATTTTTCAAATGGTTCCCTCATAAAGGACTCCAGTAAGCAAACCCACCTTGAATGATTGGAGACACATCTCCATGGAAACCATCTAATCAAAAGTTACCACTCACAATTGGGTGGGTCATATTGGGTGGAAATAATCACAAAGATTCCACTCAGCAATATTGAATGAGGATTAAAGGACAAAGCTTTTCTGGGGTACATAATGGCTTCAAACTGGGACAGATAGGTTTTGCACATTTTTTGTTAATTTATATCAAAGTAGGTTATCCTTTAGTTGGTTTTATAAACAGATTTACTCTACCATAATGTCCTCTAATATGTTATTATTTGTGTATATTAAGGTTATGGATCTTTGTTTATTAATTTAGTATCCTGCAACTTATCTGAATTATTTTTTTGAGTTGGTTTTATTGTTGATTCTGTAGGGTTTTCTAATTACGGGATCATATCATCTACAAACAGATAGATTTACTTTTTACCCATTCTTATGCCTCTGATTTATCTTATCTAATTGCATTAGCTAATACTAATTTTTTTACTTTTATTTTTTTATTAGCGTACATGTGGGTTTACAGAACAATCATGCATAAATTATAGGATTCCCCATTTACCACCTGTGCCAGTTTGAAAGGATGTATGTTCCCTAGAAAAGCCATGTTTTAATCCTAATCCCATTTTGTAAAGGCAGCTATTTCTTCTAATCTTTATTCAGTACTGTATATTTGAAACTGTAATTAGATCACCTCCCTGGAGATGTGACTCAAGGAAGATAGTTGTTAAGCTGAATTAGGTGGGGATGTCTCCACCCATTCGGGTGGGTCTTGATTAGTTTACTGGAATCCTATAAAAGAGGAAACATTTTGGAGAATGAGAGAGATTCAGAAAGAGCAGAGAATGCTGCAGCACCATGAAGCAGAGAGTCCACAAACCAGTGATCTTTGGAGATGAAGAAGGAAAACACCTTCCAGGGAGCTTCATGAATAGGAAGCCAGGAGAGGAAGCTTGCAGATGACACCATGTGCCCTTCCAGCTGAGAGAGAAGCTCTGGCTATGTTTGCCATATGCCTTCTCGCTTGAAAGAGGAACCCTGAACTTTATCAGCCTTCTTGAACCAAGGTATCTTTCTCTGGATGCCTTTGATTGGACGTTTCTATAGACTTGTTTTAATTGGAACATTTTCTTGGCCTTAGAACTGTAAACTAGCAACTTATTAAATTCCTCCTTTTAAAAGTCATTCCATTTCTGGTATATTGCATTCCGGCAGCTAACAAACTAGAACACCGCCCTACCACCAATGACTTGCATTGGTGTAGAACATTTGCTACAATTGGTGAAAGCACGTTTTTATAATTGTACTGTTAACTATAGTCCATGGTTTTACTTAGTTCACTGTATAGTGTTGCTCCATGGATTTTTTTCTATTACATATATACAATCTAACATTTGCCCTTTTATTCTTATTTGGAAATATATTTCAGTGTTGTTAATTGTATTCCCAGTGTTGGGCTATCATCACCACCATCCATTGCCAAAATATTTCCATTATTCCAAAGAGGAATTCTGTACATTTTAAACCTTAATTTCCCATTCCCTATCCTCAGCCCATCCCCTGGTAGCCTATATTATGGATTCTGGCTCAGTGAGTTTGTTTATTCCAATTATTTCAAATCAGTGAGACATGCAACATTTGTCCTTTTATGTCTGGCTTGTTTCACTCACTTTGATGTCTTCAAGGTTCATCTATTTTATTGAATGTATTAGACTTCATTTCTTTTACAGCTGAATAATATTCCATTATCTGTATATATCACATTTTGTTTATCCATTCATCAGTTGATGACACTTGGGTTGCTTCCATCTTTTGGCAATTGTGAATAATGCTATAAACGTTGGTGTCCAGATATCTGTTCAAGTCCTTGCTTTCAATATTTTGGGTATTTAACTAGTAGTGGGATTGCTGGATCACATGGTATTTCTGTCCTTAGCTTTCTGAGAAACTTCCAAAGTGTTTTCTACAGTGTCTGCAACATTTTACATTGTCACCAGCAGTGAATGTGTGTTCGTATTTTTCTGCATCCTCTCCAATACTTGCTATTTTCCTTCTTTTTTTTTTTTAATAGCAGCCACTCTAATGGCTGTGAAATGGTATCTCACTGTGATTTTTATTTGCATTTCCCTGATGGCTAATCATGCTCAGCATCTTTTCATGTGCTTTCTGGCCATTCCTCTCTTTTTAGAGAGATGTCTGTTCAAGTCTTTTGCCCATTTTTTAATTAGGTTGTTTGTCTTTTTGTTGTTGAGGATTTAAACGAAAAATTCTGAATAATAAACTTTCATTGGATATGTGGTTTCCAAATATTTTCTCCCATTATGTAGGTTGTCATTTTACTTTCATGATGGAGTCCTTTGGTGCTCAAAAGTTTTTAATTTTGATGAGGTCCCAGTTACCTTTTCCTATCAGGAAGTTCTGCCCAACGCTAACACAGTGTGCCGGGTGCTCCCCATCTGTCTGGGCCTGTGTCTTGTCCTGCACTTTTGCTTGTTAGTCGTTTCAGAGTTCCCCGTTGACAGGAGTTTGATTGCCCCTGTTTCCCGGGAGACAGCCCTCCCTCCTCCAGGTGTTTGGAGTCACAGCCTTCGCCCCAGACTGTCTGCCTCAATAGTTTCTTACCTTCCTCTCCTTGTCTCAAGCTGCTTTTGCCTAGAAGGCAAATTCTTGGAGGAGGGGCAGGCCTCAGTGGGCTTTCTAAAGTCGGTCTTTCCTGGCTACAACAGGTCCAGGGGCCCAGGAATGGGCAAAGAGTGCCCTGGGAGGGGAGCCGGAAGGTGCCAAGAGTGTCTCTGATGGCTCCGCAAAGCTGAGCTTTCCTGGTCTGCTGAGCCAACCCAGCCCTTCAGCTAACTGCCCCGCACAACCTTGAGGACTTGCTGTGTCTTTTAGTCTCAGCAGCCACAGCCCTTGTTGGGAGTGTTGAAACCGGGGCTGCCCCTGCCTCTGTCCAGGTGGGCTGAAACAATAGCTGTCCCCAGAGCCCTGCTGGCGCCCAATAATCTGAATTTGTGAATCAAAAGCTGTGATAAATGCCTGCTGCACTTGCCCCTGTTCTTCGGGAAGAGGATTTTATTTCCCCTTCTGCTTGCTGGTGGTCTGTGGAGAGCGTGGGGGCACCGGTAGTGTGAGAGCAATTTATTGTCCTTTACTGGGATGTATCAGCCTCCTCCTCTCACTCTTCCCTGAAGGCTATATAGTGTTCTTCTGGCCTCTAGCATTTCAAAGTAGTTATTTCAGACAGTTCCTGCCTGTTTAATAGTTGTTCTGGTGGAAGGACTGAGTCCTGGAGTTCCTTCCTCTGCCATCTTCTCCTTTGGTTCAGTTTTAGGTGGAAGACAGTGGACATCCTTGCCCTTTTAATGCTCTTCCTGAAAATGCCCTCAGTGTTTCCCATTACATAAGTAATAAATCAGCTTTAGGACTAAAATACACACACACGCACACAATATTCCTTGTTTCTTTTTTTTTTTAATTTTTTTTTTTTAATTTTTTTACATGGGCAGGTACCGGGAATCGAACCCGGGTCCTCTGGCATGGCAGACAAGCATTCTTGCCTGCTGAGCCACCGTGGCCTACCCTATTCCTTGTTTCTTAATCTCGTGAGTGTTTTTCCTTAATCATAAGCAGATATTAAAATTTATCAAAGGCTTTTTCAGCATGTATGGGGATAATCATGATTTTCTTTAGACTATTAATTTAGTAATGATATTATGAATTCCCTAATATTGAACCAATCTTGTATTCTCCAAGGAGGTTTTAAAATATAAAACTTAAATATTGTGGATTAACATAAAATACTATATATAAGTGAAATATTGCATCCTAATAACTGCTGGTAAATTCTATAAAATATATGCCTTCATCATTAGATGCATCAAAAATATCCCTAGATTATTCATGATTTTTCTGTAAACCTATAGCTTCTCTAATAAAATAGGGAAAATTTTTAAAAAGAAAGCATCAGCAATAATCCAATCAAAACTATTTAAAAAATGCACTGGACAAGCAAATGGCATGGAGCTCCTCTGCTCGATCCCATGTTTCAATGGCCCATCAGACATCACTTACAAAACGTATGTTCAAAGATAAAAATTATTAAGAAATTCAAAATGTTGACCACAGAGCAAAAAACCAAGTGCAGGGGACCTTCTGAGCTGGGGTCTTGGCCAACTGCACAGGTCTCCTGTCCATGGACCTAGCCCTGCCTGACCTGACCATATTCCTGCCCCCAAGACAGCCTTGGCTCGCAGCTGGAGCTATTTCTGATTCTACTGGCCCAGCTGCGCTCTCCTCCCTCTCAGGAAGACTGTAACCTATCCAGGGCTCCCTCCACTGCCAGGTGCTCCCCAACTTGGTCCAGCTCCTTTGTCCTGTCTCAGGGACCAGCCAGTGTCCGGAAGTCCATTCTCTCAGGTGACCTTATTTCAGGATGCTGGGAATTACAAGGACATGTTAGTTGTCTGTTTTGAGGAAATCTGGGTATTTCTTGGTCATCTTTTCATACCACAGATTTACCTGAGTGATCCAGTCATTTCAACCACCATCTGTAATCCCAAAAATGTTACCTGTTACCTAGAGCTGTCTTCTGTTTTCTAAATCTAGGCACCCTGTGAGACGATTACCTGTGAGATGATTCCATCTGGGTGTCCACAGACATCTCAGACCTGGAGTTACTCACCTGCCTCCTGCCCCAAACCTGTTTACCATCTCATGTCAGGAAACATTGTCCTCTGTGATCCTGACACCCCAAACTTGAGGCTTCCGCTCCCATTCCTACCTCATCCCTTCCCACTCCCCGCATGCAACAGATCTCTCTTCTCTGCTCCCTGGACTCCCACCCACAGCCCATCCCCTATCACTGCTTTGGCACAAACCTCATTATCCATCACTGGGAACATGGCAGGAGGCTCCTCATAGTCTCCATGCCCCGGTCTCCCCTCCTCACTGTGGCCCTGCCCACTTCTGAAGCATGATTTTCATCATGTCAGTGCCCTGCTTTGACTCTTTCAGAGCTTACCATTGCTTTCTGGATGAAATAGGCACTCCTTCACCCTGTGTACCAAGGCAAACATCCCTCCAGGGTGCAGTAATGTCCTGGGGGCTAGAATAGGGTGGGGGGAATATATCCCCAGGATTATTGATTTTACTGTATTAAAGGAAGCCTACATGTTCATAGCGACATTATTCACAATTACCAAAAGTTTGAAGCAACTCAAGTGCGCACCAACCAATGAATGGATAAATGGAATGTAGTCTGTACGTGCTCTGGACTATTACTCAGCCGTACAAAGGAATGAAGTACTGATTCATGCAGCAACGTGGATGAGCCTTGAAAACATCATGTTGAGTAAAATAAGCCAGATAGAAAAGGATAAATACTATATGCTCCTACTGATATAAACTAATTAGAATAAGAAAATTCATAAAGTCAGAAACTAGAATATAAGTTATATTCTCTCTCTATATATAGAATATAATATTCTTATTGTATTCTATATATTCAGGAGATGGGGTAGGGATAGAGAATGGAAGGTTAATGCTTACAGCATACAGGGTTCCTATTTAGAATGGTGGAAATATTTTGGTAATGGATGGTGATGGTGTTAGCACAACATTGCAAACATAATTAACAGCACTGAAATATTTATCTGGATGTGGTTAAAAGGGAAATGCGAGGTTGTATATCTGGTAATAGAAAGTTTTTTTTTAAATCCATGGAACTATACTACACAAACGGTGAACCCTAAATAGTCAAGAGTACAATTATAAAAATGTGTTTTCATCAATTGTAACAAATGTTCCACATCAATGCAAGGTGTCAATAATAGGGTGGTAAACAGGAATCCTGTATTTTATGCACGATTGTTCTTTAAACCCACAACTTCTCTGATAAAGAAAAAAAAGGAGGCCTATATAGTTTAAAAAACAACTGAACAGAAGAACAATTTATAGTTACTTCAAGTCTAAGTACACCATTGGAAAATAAACACTCACAGCATTTAAAAATATATAGCATATAAATACAAATGTATATTTGCATGCAAGTTAAAAAGCTGACCACCATCTTAAAGCTCATCACTTAGAATTTCACTTTTTTCTTTGTGAACAGTAAAACTATATAAATAAAAATTATTGTTAGTATGTGGCCTCTGGTTAATTTTTTAAGTGTTTAGACTTTTCAAAATCTGCTCTTTTAAAAATATCTCCTTTATATATTTTTATGTAAAAAATATATATGTGTACTGATTTGAAAATATTATGTATCTAGAAAAGCCAGGTGTTAAGCCTAATCCAATATTATGGTAGCATCTGTTTCTTTTAATCCTGATTCAACACCATATGTTGGAATTTTTTATTAGATTATATTTACAGAAATGTTACATGCCGAATTGTGGGTGTGAACTTTTGATTAGATGGAAATGTGACTCCACCCATTCCAGGTGGGTCTTGATTAGTTTACTAGGGTCTTTAAAAGGGGAAATACTTTGGAGAAACCTCAGAAATGACAGAGCCGACAGAAACAGAGTATTGCTGGCACAGATGCTGACACTTGGAGAATAGAGGCAGCAGATGTTTGGAGATGCCTGGAGCCCAGCAGACGTCGCCATGAGATATTAAGCAAGCCAGAATCTGGAGAGAGCCAAGGGAAGCCAAGAAATGAAAGCCAGCCCTGGAGAAGCAAAGTGAGGAACCCCCACAGGAACAGAACCTGAAAGCAACAGAGCCCAGGAGCAAGGGACAGGCAGATGCCAGACAAGTGACTACCCAGCTGACAAAGGTGTTCCTGACATATTGACCTTTCTTGAACTAAAGTATCTTTCTCTGGATGCCTTAGTTTGAACATTTTCATAGGTTTAGATCTATAAACGTGCAACTTAATATATTCCCCTTTTAAAAAGCCTCTTGTTTCTGGTATACTGCATTCTGGCAGCTTTTACAACCTAAAACAGTTTTCACACATATCCATTTACATGCATATATCATAGGAAGTCCTCGTCACATTTTCATCCCTAAGTTTGGTCTTGAGGGCAATGAAAGAACAGGGCATTCAGGTGTAACAGAAGTGAATTACACGTCCCAGAAGTGTTCAGTGCACCTAAATCAGCTAAAAAGTATATTTTCCAATGGAGGCGAAGACACCTGTGAGAAGGTGAAGGCATCTCTGGTTAAATTTATCTTGGAATAAGAGGATTCTCTGACTTGTCATTTGGCTTAGCAAATCTAGTAACTATTCATTTTCATTCTGAACAACTGAAATCAGAGAGGATAGGAAGGGTGATAGGGCTGATGAGAGCTCAGAAAGAGAGAATTACTTTCCCTCAGGCATCCCCTGTCTCCAAAATAGTGCTTTCAGCCAGGTTACCTCAGAATATGACTAATTTAATAAATACATATTTCAGTTGAGAAGCAAATCAAATCAGAGGCGCTATGGATAGAGGAATTACCATTGTTTCATGCACCACCGCCAAAGAAAAACTATGTTGCATCTGCAAAATGCATGAAGCTTCTAGGTTGCTTCTTGCTACTCCAGTGAAAACTTTGGTACAAGTTAAGTGTAATGAAAGATGTAAGAGAAATTGAGGCTGAGCAATCCTGCAAATAATGTTTACAGAGGTGTATGAAGTTCTTGTCATGATGGTTTTGTCATTTATTGTTTGGTATAATTTACAGCTATTTATTTACATTATTATTTGATATGCTTAAAAATACTTTTAGAAAATTTTTGCAGTTAAACCCTTTCAGAACAATGAGCTCAAAATTACATAAATGGCATATTTAATAATAAATTAAAGCAGAATTTCCATTTCTGAAGAAACTTGGTGATGAACTTGTTATTTGCACAAACTGTCAATTTTACCATACACTGTTGTTGTCATAGTCGTATCACTGACCACATGAAAACTAGAAGCTGCAAATCTACATGAAGAATAAGAATCTACTCCTGAAATTATTATAGGAAGAATATTCCTGAACATGACCCTTTAGCATGCAGCTTCAGAGGAACATTTATACATCACTGTGGGAAGCATGACTTTTCACTTAGGTCAAAATACTATGCTTCTGAATTGGGGATCCTCAAACTTGTCTGAAAAAGTAAACATTTTAGGGTTTGAAGGCCACATACAGTCTCTGTCACAGATTGCTCTTTTGTTTTTGTTTTTGTAATCCTTTTAAAATGTGAAACCCATTCTTAGTTTGTAGCCACGGGCTGATGTTTGGCCTCCCCTGTTGTAAATTAATTTCATTCATGTTCAAGTCTAAGTTTTCTTGTGCATGTGCAAAAATATAGCAGTAGCTCTTAATGTGTTGGCTTTATTAGCAAAAGAAGAACTTCACAAATAATTAAACAATGATATTTTATATTAATGATATAAAAAAACACCCAGTTGATGAACAATTGTCTGTTTTCCAACAATTCCTGGATTTGTTCTGTCACCATAAAACATCAGGCGTATTGCGAATGCCACTGTAAGGTCCATTATAGAGTTTAACATGGAAGATAAAATTTTATGATTTTGAGTTGATAATGTGAATACATATATTAGATGGATATATATTATATATACATATATTAAAAACAATGTTCATATCAAAAGCAACTTAAGGAGCAAAATGTACTTGGAGAATGAAAACAAACAGGGAGACAGGGGCGAAGGAAGGCAGACAAGGAGGGGGGATGCCGGGGTGCAGACATGGGCTGGCGGCCGCTCCCTCGAGACGTCTGAGCCACACCCCTAGACCCCCAGCTCCGCACAGCCTCTAAGGGCCTGGAAGGGCTGCTACGTCCCTGCAACAAGCACCCGGGGAGAGACCGGGAGGGCGGTCCTGGGCTCTGCAACTTCCCAGTCACAGCGCCTGGCTCAGCAGCAAGGAGGGGCCTCTGTGTGAGTGGACCAACCATCTCACAGCTTGGCAGCCTCGGTTTGTTTTAGATAATGAAATCCTGTCCTACTGTGATTCACAGGATGATGTGTGTAGAGGGAGCAAAGGAAGAATAAAGTGGCAGGCTGTGAAATTAAAGTCCATTCAGGATTCGACACAAGAATGGAATTAATCATTGCAGGAGAGCAGCATTTCTACATGAAAGCGGTGAATGCAGTTGAAAGACAGGTGGCTGCTGGCTCTAGGGTGCTCCAAAGCATGTTTGACTGATACTCGGACTAAAAAAGAAAAAGAAATGAGTGAAACCAGTGACTCTCTGAAAACCAAAACGCCTGAACTCCACCTCTACTGTGACCTCCTGTATTAGTTAGGGTTCTCTAGAGAAACAGAATCAACAGGGAACATTTGCAAATATAAAATTTATAAAAGTGTCTCACGTGACCGCAGGAATGCAGATCCAAAATCCACAGGGCAGGCTGTGAAGCCGATGATTCAATTGGAGGATCTGGACCAACTCCACAGGAGAGGCTCTCCAGCTGAAGCAGAAAGAGAGCCTGTCTCTTCTGAATCCTCCTTAAAAGGCTTCCAGTGATTAGATTGAGCATCACTCATTGCAGAAGACACTCCCCTTGGCTGATTACAAATGGAATCAGCTGTGGATGCAGCTGACGTGATCATGATTTAATTCTATGAAATGGCCTCATTGCAACAGACAGGCCAGCACTTGCCCAACCAGACAAACAAGTACCATCACCTGGCCAAGTTGACACATGAACCTGACCATGACAGTCCGTCCTTTGTCAACTTGGTAGCTATATATATCACCTTAAACCATACCTAATTTCTAAATAAAAACATTAAAACACATGTTTTTTTCATTCACCTAACAATACTCAACTGTCCTGCATATAACTGGAAACCCATTAACTCTCTCCAGAATAGGGTGCAAGTCCTTGGGTAATATTCATTCTTAAACTTGATGTCTTACAACTTAAATACTATAATAGGAACAAAACAGCATCACAGTTCTCATTTCTGTAACTGATCACGTGGTCGCAGTCCATATTTATCACTACCTTCTTCCACTACCCATTCCATATTTCCTTTACCCTCAGCAAGCACTTCAGCTGGCCATGGTTCTTTGCCTGGTGGGGTGACCCAAATCTTCATTTTTGAAGTTTCAGACCCATTGGTAGTCCTGCCTGGATTGGGCTGTTGCAGTTTTCCATTAATTTTAATCACAGTGCATGGTAGTACTAAAAGATGCCCTAGGGGATCTCTTATATTCCAAGAAAACGCTTCTTTACCTCCATTGTGTAGTTGTAGTCCTATTTCCCCCTGATAGTCAGGGTCAATCACCCTAGACAATAATGGAATCCCCTTCTTAGCTTTTGATCCAGGGCATGAGTAGCCCAAAAGTGACCAGGGGCAGTCTTAGATTCCAGTTCAATGGAATCATTATTGCTTCTCCTGATGGAAGCAACCCCCCATTTGGAACCTGTAGACCAGCAGAGCTCAGGGTCACAGGGACAGGAAGCAAAAATTTTCCTAGTGGATCACTACGGGTAATAATGAGTGGTGCCACTCCCATTTCCACCCCTTGGTTCCTGGACCCATGGATCCTGGCTATGGGAGAAACAGCACCATACAGTGGATGCTGATTCAGAGCATATACAGCTTCCTGGAGAACATTACCCCAGCCTTTCAAGGTATTGCCACCTAGTTGGCACTGTAATTGAGTTTTCAAAAGGCCATTCCATCGTTCTATCAATCCAGCTGCTTCTGGATGATGGGGAACAAGGTAAGACCAGAGAATTCTGTGAGCACGTGCCCATTCCCACACTTCATTTGCTGTGAAGTGTGTTCCTTGGTCAGAAGCAATGCTATGCGGAATACCATGACGATGGATAAGGTATTCTGTAAGCCCACGGTTGGTAGTTTTGGCAGAACCATTGCATGCAAGGAAAGCAAACCCATATCCAGATTGTGTGTCTATTCCAGTTAGAACAAATCACTGCCCCTTCCGTGAAGGGAGTAGTCCAATGTAATCAACCTGCCACCATGTAGCTGGATGGTCACCTTGGGGAATGGTGCCATATCGGGGGCTGAGCATGGGTCTCTGCTGCTAGCAGTTGGGCACTCAGCAGTGGCTGTAGCCAAGTAAGCCTTGGTGAGTAGAAGTCCATGTTGCTGAGCCCATGCATAACCTCCATCCCTACCACCATGACCACTTTGTTCATAAGCCCATTGGATAATGACAGGAGTTGCTGGGGAAGAAGACTGACAGGTATCCACAGAACAGGTCATCTTATCCACTTGATTATTAAAAACTTCCTCTGCTGAAGTCACCCTCTAGTGTACATTCACATGGGACACAAATATATTCATGTTTTTAGCACACTCAGAAAGATCTATCCACATACTTCTTCCCCAGACCTCTTTGTCACTGATTTTCCAATTATGGTCTTTCCAAGTCCTTGACCAACCAACCAAACCATTAGCAACAGCCCATGAGTCAGTACACAAACACACCTCTGGCCAGTTCTCCTTCCAAGCAAAATGAACAACCAGGTGCACCGCTCGAAGTTCTGCCCACTGGGAGGATTTCCCCTCACCACTGCCCTTCAAGGACACCATAGAAAGGGATTGTAGTGCTGCAGCTGTCCACTTGTAGGTGGGACTTGCATATTGTGCTGAACCATCTGTAAGCCAGACCCAAGTTTTCTCTTCCTCAGTCAATTCACTGTAAGGAACTTCCCAAGAGGCCATAGCTCTGGTCTGAGAAAGAGAAGGTAATGTGGCAGGAGTGGAGATCATGGGCATTTGGGTCACTTCTTCATGTAACTTACTTGTGCCTTCAGGACCTGCTCTGGCCCTATCTCGTATATACCATTTCCATTTTACAATAGAGTGCTGCTGCGCATGCCCAACTTTATGGCTTTGTGGGTCAGACATCACCCAGCTCATGATAGGCAACTCAGGTCTCATGGTAACTTGGTGGCCCATGGTTAAGTGTTCAGTCTCTACTAAGGCCCAGTAGCAGGCCAAAAGTTGTTTTTCAAAAGGAGAGTAGTTATCTGCAGCAGATGGAAAGGCTTTGCTCCAAAATCCTAAGGGTCTGCATTGTGATTCTCCTATAGGGGCCTGCCAAAGGCTCCAGACAGTATCTCTATTTACCACTGACACTTCCAGCACCATTGATTCTGCTGGATCATATGGCCCAAGTGGCAGAGCAGCTTGTACAGCAGCCTGGACCTGTTGCAGAGCCTCCTCTTGTTCAGGTCCGCATTCAAAATTAGCAGCTTTTCTGGTGGCTTGATAAATGGACTGGAGTAGCACACCCAAATGAGGAATATGTTGTCACCAAAATTCAAAGAGACCAACTAGGCATTGTGCCTCTCTTTTGGTCATAGGAGGGGCCAGATGTAACAACTTATCCTTCACCTTAGAAAGGATATCTCAACATACCCCACACCACTGGACACCTAGAAATTTCACTGAGGTGAAAGGCCCCTGTATTTTTGTTGGATTTATCTCTCATCCTCTCACATGCAAATGCCTTACCAGTAAGTCTAGAGTAGTTGCTACTTCTTGCTCACTATGTCCAATCAACATGATATCAATATAATGGACCAGTGTGATGTCTTGTGGAAGGGAGAAACGATCAAGGTCCCTGAGGACAAGATTGTGACATAGGGCTGGAGAGTTGATATACTCCAGAGGTAGGACAGTGAAAGTATATTGCTGACCTTGCCAGATGAAAGCAATCTGTTTCTGGTGGTCCTTACTAACAGCTATTGAGAAGAAAGCATTTGCTAGATCAATAGCTGCATACCAGGTACCAAGGAATGTATTGATTTGCTCAAGCAATGATACCACATGTGGAATAGCAACTGCAATTGGAGTTACCACTTGGTTGAGTTTATGATAATCAGCTGTCATCCTCCAAGACCCATCTGTTTTCTGAACAGGCCAAATAGGAGAGTTGAATGGGGATGTGGTGGGAATCACCATCCCTGCATCCTTCAAGTCCTTAAGAGTGGCAGTAATCTCTACAATCCCTCCAGGAATCCTGTATTGCTTCTGATTTATTATTTTGCTTGGTAGGGGCAGTTCTAGTGGCTTCCACTTGGCCTTTCCCACCATAATAGCCCTCACTGCATGAGTTAGAGAACCAATGTGAGGATTCTGCCAGTTGCTCAGTATGTCTATACCAATTATACATTCTGGAACTGGGGAAATAACTATAGAATGGGTCTGGGGGCCCATTGGACCCACTGTGAGATGGACCTGAGCTAAAACTCCATTGATTATCTGGCCTCCATTAGTCCCCACTGTGACTGGTGAACCAGAGTGATGTTTTGGGTCCCCTGGAATTAATGTCACTTTTGAACCAGTGTCTGATAATCCCAAAAATGTCTGATCATTCCTTTTTTCCCAATGCACAGTTACCCTGGTAAAAGGCCTTCGGTCTCCTTGGGGAAGTCTTGAAGGAAGATCAGCAGTATAAATCTGTGGCAGTGTAACAGGGTTCTCCCCCAAAGGGAACTGGCCTCCCATTCATTCAAGGGGCTCTGGGTCTGTAAACTGTCTCAAGTCTGGAAATTGATTAAGGGGCCATGACTCTGTGTTTTTGCAATTCAGGTTAGACTTCTGTTCACTTGATCTAGAACTCCTTTGTTTATACAGCTCAAACAAGAATTTAGTAGACTACCATTCTATTGTATTTCTAGGTACCCCATCATTTACTAGCCAATGCCATAAATCTCTGCGAGTCGTATAATTTTGACTCCTGCTTTGAGTTTGCTGTCTATTATAATAGCCATGTCTACCCTGTCTTTGGTGATTAAGTGCTGCCACCTGGCTTCTGCCAACTCGGGATCCGATCATCCCCATTATGTTTAAGGATTCCAGCTCAGTGACAACAGTTCCTACAGTAACATCTGACCTACAGAGAAGCGCAACTACAGAGCTCTTCAGGAATGTTGGTGCTAGTCTCACTAATTTATTTCTCACTGTTCTGGTAAAAGGTGCTTCCTCCAGACATTCTTGGGGTGTAAGAGCAGGCTTTGCATGATAAATCCACCTAACATTCCAATCTCTCTAAGCCTCTAGATCCCCTCATCTACATTATACCAAGGCAGTTCTGGCATTTCAACCTCTGGTAATGTTGGCCACCTTTTGATTCATGTTTCAACCAACTGTCCAAACAAACTATTAATTCCTTTTCTAACCCTTAGAGCTATAACATTGAATGCAGAATCTCTGCTTAGTGGGCCCATATCAATAAATCCAGCCTGATCCAGCTTTATATTCCTCCCACCATTATCCTACACCCTTAAAATCCATTGCCACACATATTCCCATGATTTCTGTCTATATAAATTGGAAAACTCACACAGTTCTTTTGGAGTATAATGTACCTCCTCATGTGTGATACTTTGTACCTCACCTTTAAGGGCCTGTTGAGACTTTAGTCTAATTATAGGTCTGGGAGAAATGAGGGGTGGTGGGGGTGGGTCATGAAAATAATAAGAAATATCTTCCAAGCCATTTGTTTCAGGGCATTCATTTGCCATTTCATCTGGTGAAACAGGATTAATCACTCTAGGGCTAATCCCTTCAGGAGGAGGTTGGGTGGCCAACTCCTTAAGACAGGCTGGAAGTGGGGCAGCTATGTCCTCAAGGCAAATTATTACAGGGTTATCTAGAGAAGATTCAGCATGACATAGAGTTTCAACCTCACCCCCGATGTCATTATCAATCCATAGGTCACCATCCCATTTTTCAGGGTCCCTCTCCTTTCCAATCAATGCCCTCACTTTAATGACAGACACCATGCAACATTGAGATTTCAGTTTACGTTGTAAAGTTGCTACTCTAACAATATGATTCTGAGTCTGATTTTCAGAGATCTCAAGTCTACAGCTGCAGGAAATAAGATTTTCCTTCAGGATACTCATAGAAACGTCTACATCCATCAGATGATGCTTAAGCTTCTCATTTGAAGCCTTGAGCTCATCCCTTTCACTCCTTAATGTAGCCAGTGTATCTAACAACAACCAGCCAACATCTCTATACCTCTTATTTCCACAAAACTCTGTAAAGGTGTCAAAAACATTATCCCCCAGAGCCTGGCTTCATACAAGTGAAGCATTAGGAGAATTGAATGGTGATATTTTGACTATCTCTTTTGCCAACTCACTCCTATGGATTGGGAGTGTCATTCTGATTATGGGAATCAGAGTCCTTAGTGCCTTTGAGTCCTGTCAGAGTAGAAAACCATTCATTAAAACCCATTATTAAGATTCTATTTCTTAAGAACCACTCCTGGTACCAAGCTGTATTAGTTAGGGTTCTCTAGAGAAACAGAATCAACAGGGAACACTCGCAAATATAAAATTTATAAAAATGTCTCATGTGACCATGGGAACGCAGAGTCCAAAATCCACAGGGCAGGCTGTGAAGCCAACGATTCTGATAGAGGGTCTGTATGAACTCCACAGGAGAGGCTCGCCAGCTGAAGCAAGAGGAGAGCCTTTCTCTTCTGAATCCTCCTTAAAAGGCTTCCAGTGGTTAGACTGAGCATCACTCATTGCAGAAGATACACCCCTTTGCTGATTATAAATGGAATCAGCTGTGGATGCAGCCGAAGTGATCATAATTTAATTCTATGAAATGTCCTCATTGCAACAGACAGGCTAGCACTTGCCCAACCAGACAAATAGGTAACCAAAGTATCACTTGGTCAAGTTGACACATGAACCTGACCATGACACCTCCTAATGTAGCAAGTTCATGCAATCCAAGAACTTGTTCACCAGAATGAGAGCTGTTCATCTTCCAGCGTGGGAAACACAAACAAAGCCTCCTCTTTGCTTGGTGCTCCCTGTGATACATTTATCACAGCACTTGAGGAATGTGTGAAGAGAGCAAATGCCAAGTTTAACAGAGATGTTTCCATGCCCTGTCCCGATCCCCGAGTTTCTCCTGTGTCACCTTCTCCTGTTCATATGCCGAAGCGTCTGTCAGACACCCCGGTCCTTGCAGGTCCAACAGAAGTAGCCACCCTGTAAAAGACCAGGAACTACAGATCACAGATGATCCCAGCGATGCCAAGGAACCTACTCAGATACAGACTCTTGTAACGGTAGTTCCCTTGAAGACCCAGATAGACTGCTCAGTACTCAGGAAGCTCCCTTAATGGAAATGTGGCATCTGTAACCATTCCTGAAGAAAGCAGATTAATGGCCAAAAAACGATCTGAATTAGAAGATCCTCTTCCTTCCTTCTCTTCCTGAGGAAACTGAAGTGTCCAACTTCCTCCAAGTATTGCTGTGCAAAAGCTGCTGTGATTAAACTGTTGTTCTAAGGAGTAGTTTTTCCCTTACTTAGGATTTCTCTGTACTTTATTAGTGTAAAAAAACCCCACAAACCTTTGAAGTATACTTTATTATTATATAGTTTGTTTGCAAGAGTATTTTCCTAATAACTTCATGGTGTGAATGTGCTTCTTTCTTTTCTTTTTTTAAACAAATGATGATGTAAGGATAAATGTAGATATTTTTCTAAAAATCTGTGAGAGACTGAAACCTTGGTCAGTGTGCGTTGTAGTTTATCAAAGTGAAATCTTATAGACAGAAGGTTTCAGTTTGACAGGATTGTGATATATATAACATGTGCCATGGAACATATAAATGGTCCCTTTACCCCAGCTAAACGTGAGTAACAGCTTGATGGTGTTTGTGTTGTGTTCCTTTAAGCAAAAAGAAATACTTAATATTGTAAATATTTTTAATCCAAATACCATGACACATTGAGGCATTTTTGAAAACTGGACCATGCTGTCCTTCATATGTGAAGTTAATGCTACTGATTTGTCAATGCCAAATGTTAGGTTAAAGTATTTAATTTTTATTTATTTATTTTACTATCACATTGAAAAATGATTTATTTTAACTTTTGTGATCTACCATATTTAAATGTGTATACATTGTCATTTACATTGTTATAGAAAAAAAGATCAATGTGGTAGTGACCTTGATCACTTACACCAGAGAAATAAATGATTTCAGTGGGAAAAAATGTACTTGGAATTGGTTGTGTTGCATATATAATTTATAATTTCATCCAAATATGTTGTAATATTTTACTAATCAAAATGGAAATAGCCATCTGATATACAGATTTTTATACATACATAGAATAACTGAAATAATTTTTGTGGAAAAGCTGTTGAGTCAAATAAACAATAAAACACCATATAACAGTGTCTTACTCTCTCTTGCCTGCCATCACTTGGCTTTTAGAAACTTTTAGCTGGTAAAGAACAGCTTTGTAAATCAATTTAAGTGTTCTATGGTTGTCTACAACTTTTTCTTATAAATCAATCCTCTAAATTTTAGTTGCATTTTGTCAAAATCAGTTGGGGCTCTTTAATACACACAGATAGAGCATCAGAAACTTCAGTCTTTTAAGTTTTTAGCAAATTACAATTATAAAATACAAAGCTTGCAAATAGGAACACATTAAAATGTATTCCTACGAAAACAAAGGAAAAGTAAACTGATAAACTAATAAACATTCAAATAGCGTACAAGATACAATTCCAAAATTCTCCAAATGTTCTTTGGAATAACTCCACATGTAGAAGAATCTTTTGATTGTGCTTCTTATTTTAACTGGATAAATTTATATTCTGTGCTAGAATGGAACATTTAGTAGCATCTTAATTGGCAACTAACTTTTCAGTATAACAAATAGAGACAACTTATTTGACAAGTGTTATCTTGTAAAACTATTTAAGGAAGATATTATGAATGAAGATGAAAAGATAGGACCCATAAGCTCTTGAGATATTTTCACAATTCAACATGAAAAAATTAGAATCAAGAATAGCTCCATTTAGCAGCATTTGCTCTGACCTTACCAGGTATCCCAGCACCTGTAGAGAGTTTTTTCTCAATTTAAAATATTATGGCCTGCAGAGAACCATAAACCATAAAATGTACATCCATAAAAATGTAAATATGAAGAAGATCAAGGACGATTTTATGAAAAGGTTAACAAGATGATCATATATACATTTTGGAAAGATACTAGTGTCTATGTGGAGACTGATAATCGATAAGAAACATTAAAGTAAATAAATATGTACCCAGAAAGACTTCAAAAATGCTTGTGCTATTTTTTAATGTCCTCATAATGAATATAAAAAGATTTTTTTGTTTTAAAATACATGTGTGATTTTTATTTTTAGAAAGAATTTTTGAATAAAATTTGAATTGAACTATTATGTATATACATGTATCAGTTTGATAAAAAACAATTTATTGATGAATAAATAAATACATAAATTGAAGTTATATGTTTACTTCGTAAGTATTCTCTTTCATGCTCAAAAGCTACAATATATGGTTTCTCTACTTAAAGGTCATCTCATCCATGAAAGACAAAATATACCGGACACCTAAGACGGTTTTATTCAGCCTCATGCAATAGGGAGAATGTTGATTAATGAGGAGTGCACCACAGAAAAGGAAGGGGACTTGGGATTTTATAGAACAGGAAGACAAGGTATCATCAGCAAGCTTATGGGAATCAGGAGGAAGGATGAAGATGGGTCTTTTCTTAGAATATATGAGGGCAGGGAGGTCCTTTGTGGTTAGCTGTTCTCCAGAACACGAAAATGTGGGTTATTTCTTAACCATTGTGTTTGGGGGGAGCACAGGACTCAGATAAAGTCCAGTATTTTCAGATCCCTTCCTCTTTTGTTTAAAATGAATTATCATTTGCTGCTGATCATCTGAGATGATCCTAAACTTCCTGTGTGGGGCATTGACTCAGTTCTATGAAATGGTCTCTTGAGGACTCTTGTTGGCGCTGTCCCTACAAAACTAGTTGACCATCTGTTGAGAGGTGGTAGCAAAAGTCAGTTAAGGGACTTGGAGATCAAACGTCTTAAAATAGGGATGCCTAAAATGAAAGGGAGAATCTTCAAAGCACTGTAGGGAGAAACAAAGATGAATTAAGCAGTGAATTCTATTTTTAATGGGATATGTGTCTAAGAAACTTGATCATATCCTGATACTCTTATTAAATTATCTCCTCCAAATAAGCCCTGAAGAATTAATAATTTAAAAAATGAGATCAAGGGAAGAGCAAGTGAGCTTAAAGAGAAAACAGAAATTCCCCCAAAAACAGCCTTTGGGAGACTTCTTATGAGCACACTTTTCCATGCAGGTGAGAATTCTTGGGCTCTACTTTCTCAGAGAGCCTCAGTTATCAAACAGCCATGGAACTTTCTGAACTAGTATATTTGAACTTACTGAGACCCTGAGGATCCTTTACATTATCTGTCATTAGATAATACTGATAACTGATTATATTAATAGATACTAGATTAAGGCAACGGTAGGAGTTACAGGGGAAGATGTAATGCTGACAAGCAGATATTCAATAATGCTTCTGACAAGTAAGTTATTATAGAACAAGCACACTTGTATAATTTGGAGTTTCCTAATTTGTACAGACAGCTTTTAAAAAATCAGAGGAAACAAGGGCTTTTTAGAAACATTAAAATGAACTGGTAATGACCCACTGATTCTACTAATAAGCCTCAATTCCATAATCTTGGGCATCTAACAGATTTTTCTGCTTAGAAACTCAAAATAATTTGCCCGTTGTCACATTTTTTTAATTAATTCTGATAGTGATGTGCTACTTGTTATTTGCCTCTGCAGTTTCATGGTGGCCTTTGGCCACATGCACTTAAGTTCTGTCTCTTACCTTAAATCTTTTTGGAAGAAGACAAAATAAAAAGGAAAACACCGAAGCAAACATTCTGACTTAATAGCCTAAAGTCTGTCTCCAGAGTAGAGGCATGTGGCAGAGAGCTGTGTCTCACCAAAGCCACAGGACAGTGCCTGGGCTGTAGGACAGCCAGTGGGTCAGGTCCTGAGAACCACCCTGGGGTCATCGCAGTGTCCTCTGAGTGGCTGCCGAGTGCTAGGCTGGGTCTCTGCCCTCAGGGACCTTTCTTTCCACTTGGGAAAGCAACTTTGAGTGAATGTGAAGCAATAACAAGCCTTAGAGAATAAAATAAATGCAATATTTTTTCATATGGGACTTGACAATATTCTTAGCCGGAAGTATGGCAGATTTCAAGTTCTTCAATATATTCCTTTCCTTGAACAAATCAACTAAGGAATCAAAGCACCATATGATCTAAATGAAGCAGCCAGAGGTGAGCATGCCTTTGCAGCACTCCAGCTGGGATGACCCGTGTGGAATGACGTTTGGGTTGGGTCTAAATCAAAGTTCCCAACATTGGCTGCAATGAAAATCACCCCAGAGGTCCCCACCATATCCCTGAAGATTCTGGGAGATAGTCTTTTACTGGATTTTTTAGAGGCTTCTCAGATGATTCTAATGTGTAGTAACTCAGCTTGATAACCTGTGATCTAACGTTTGCTATACCTTATTACTTCATGAAGTCTATTAGATACCTACTATGTGCAAAGTGATAACTACTATGTGAGTGTGGTTGTCAATGAAGCTGTTCACAAACATTATGGATTTCCTCCTGGGCCCTTTCAGTTAGGTGTGGACACGTGGCATGCCTGGGTCAGTGCAAATTTGTGCAGAAATTATGTACCTTTAAAAGCCAGAACACAATATATCACTTTCCCTTTTTCCTGAAATGGTGATCATGGAAGTAGGTGTCAAGATGGTCCCCCTGTCATTCTGGGGTCCTGAAGGTACCATTAGTGGAGTCTTCCTGCTGACCTGTGCTGGGCATATATACAGAAAGAATAAGCAAGTATCATTGTGCTAAATCCACTGAGGTTTTGGAGTTGCTCCCTAGGCCACTTTACTGTTACAATGGGATATAGAGATGATTCCAGTGTGGACCTCAACCTCAAAAAGTTCCTTTCTTAAAAGAGAGATAAAGTACGTGTATTTATAACTATAATTGAGGGTGGTAACATGAGAGTGCAGAGCATTAGAGTCCTGAGTTTGAATCTTTGTTCTTTCATTCATTCAATAGGTATTAACTGTGTGAGCACACCTGAGGCTCCAGTGTCTCACATGTACTAGTGGAGCATGAAATCTATGCAGGATGTGTTTGAGAAATTAAATTATCCATGCAAAGTGCTCAGTACAATGCGTGAATCATTTTGTGCTTTTGATAAATGATAAAACTAGCTCACAGTTGCATAGCACCTACTGTGAATCAGGTTCAATTCTAAGGTCTTGGCAGATATTTCTAAGTGCCTTACATATATTTACTTCATTTAATCCTTCACAGCAACTCTGTGAAGTAGAGACTGTTTTTAGTTCCAATTGATAGATGAGGAAACTGAGGCATGGAAAGTTGCAGTGACTCCCCCAGGTTATTTGGCTAATAAGTAGCAGAGCCATGTGCTCTAAAGCCCATGCTGTAATCCCTCACTATTATCAGTCTTAGTCACAGATGGGAGATATTCCCAATTCAGAGTCTTGTCTCTTAGTAGTCAGAGTCTGGACCATATTTACTTATCTAAGGATGAGTGGAATTTCTCAGTGCTCCTACAGCCAAGTGGTACCATGAGTTGTAGGAAATAACTATGCAGTGCTCCTCAAACCAAGTGGCTCAACAGTGGATGAGAAAGACCCACCAAGAGGCTAAAGTATTAAACAGAAGGTAACTGTCATGAAATTTAACAAATAGATATTGATTAATTGCCAGGCACTTCTTAAATGAAAGCAAATGAGCCTTCTTTTCTAACCCCTGAAATGGCCGTGCCTGAGACCTGGAGAAGAATTGGGGGTAAGCAGAACTCAGGTCTCACCTGGCCAAGCCCAGGGCCTGTGGCCAAGTCCTTACCCTGTAGCTCCCCTTCAATGTAGACATTCACTTACATTAAGTCCATCTTAGATTTGTCTTCCAGTGGCCTAAAGGAGAGCTTTTGTAAACAAAAATTTACTGTTTGAGTTCCCATTAGCTGCAGGCCAAGCCCTTTGACTCCTGACTATTTCCCTCTTCTGAAGGTCTGGGCTCCTTCCCCTGAGATGCTGCTGGGAAATGTTAACAGTTTGCTTTCCATTCCTCTTTTCACTAGATTGCAACCCCCCCCCCCCCCCCCATGAGTAGAGATATCTCATACTCTGCAGGCTCTGGGAAGATAATTAATGCGAATTAAACTGGAAATATTTAAAATTCAATTTCAACAAACATTCATAATCTTTAAAAGAGTATCTGGCACATTCCCACTGTGTGCCAGATACTCTTTTAAAGACTGATGATGATAACAGAAAGATCAAGCCCAATGATTTGCACTAAATATCAGATCATTAAATACGTATAGCATGAAGGAAGGGCATAATATTAACTCTCATGGGGCTTGGCGGCTGATGGGAAAGGGAAACTATATAAAACAACTGTCACCCACAGTGGTAATTACCATGGAGAGATGCAAGCACCACTTACTTAGAAAAAAGCCATGCCTAATTCTCTCTGGGAGGTTAGACCAAGTGCCCAGAGGAGGTCATGCCTATACAGAGGCCAGGAGGACAAGCAGAAGCCAATTCGTATACATACTTGGGGAGATTGTGCCCAAAATGTGGATGCACAAAGCCACATGCTGCCTTACATCTGTCAGCAGGGTTGGTGGATGGGAAAAGGAGAGAGAGGAGGCTGTAGAGGCCAGCCAAGGGTGACGCATTTGTAATTTATCCTGGGGAAGGGCTGCTGAAGGGATTTAAATAGGAGAATGAATGATCAGATTTGTGTTTTAGAGCTCTCCGGTGGAGAGAGGCTCTAAAAACTCTCCTAACCTAGCAGAACAGAGGATATTAAGGTGGTTCTGAGTTTTTTTTTGTTGTTGTTCTTTTAATGTTAGGAGGAGAGTGTTAAACTTCACCAAATAAGGCATGTAGAAAAAAAGAATAGGTTTGAGAAAAGTGAATACATTTTATCATGTTGATTTGTAGCATCTGTGACACATTGAAAGCAGATATTCTGGAGGTAATTGGATCTCCTGCATGATGATAATGATGGTGGTGCCATCTAAGGAAAGATAAGGTGATGGAGCAATCATATGTACACTACTTATTAAGAAACTTGACTGTGCAGGAAAGGAGAAGTGGGATTGGGGGGTGGAAATCTAGCACTAAAGGAGGATTGTTTGAGATAAGTAGAGAAGTGCCACAATGATAAGCTAGGAGGAAAATGCCAAAAGAGATGTAGAGTTGGAAGATCCAGAAGAGAGGGATGATTGGTGGACCAAGGTCTCAGAGGTCCTGATGGTCTGAGGTATATGCGTTGAGGTCCAGGGATTTGCAGAGGCTAGGAAATTGTAAAGGCTCAGAGAACCTGCTGCCGGGATGGGAAGGGAGCTGACCATGGCCATGTTAGAATCACAAAGTACATTAAAGTAATGGGTGCAGATTTATGGTGGTACCAATTACATTGTTTCATTATACAGTCCCTAGCAGCTCAGGAGTAGGATGGAGAAGTCAGGCAGTTGGATTAAATTACAGAAGGGGTTTTCATCTCAGAAGTTGTATTTTTCATCTTTAAAAGTTTGATTTGGGTCTTTTTAGTACCTTCTATATCTCTGTTTAACATATGCATAAGTGGTAGGTTGTATTATATACCCCAATCTTAATCCACATTCCCATGATTATGAATTGATGTGCCAATTGGGCTTTTTGAAGATATTATTATTTAAGGTATGGCCAATCCAGCCTTAATATGTTACTGGAGGTTTCATAAAGAGAAGAAACTGGATGCCATAAGTCAGATAAATCCATTGGAAGAATGAGGAGCCAGAAGCTGAAAGTTAGTAGAAGCTGGAAGAAAAACACAGCAGGAACTCAAGGACATCACCATGTGACAGGAGATAGAGATGCAAGCCAAGGAACCCCAAGAACTGTGGCAAGCCAGCACAAGAATGCTACTAGACTTTGATGAGATAGCATGGCCTTGATTTTGGACTCTAGTCTTCCAAATCATGAGCCAATAAATTCCTGCTGCAAGCTGACCCATTGGATGGTATTTGTCATGGCAGCCTAGCTGACTAAGACAACATACTTTCCTCTACTTTCTTAAACACAGCTGTTTTAATGTCCTTGTCTACTAATGCTATCGTAATGGTCACATCTGGGTCAGTTCTTTCTGATTGATTTTTTTCTCCTCATTATGGGCCATACTCTCCTTCTTTGCATGCCTGTTAATTGTTTATTTGACTCCAGGCATGGTGGATTTTACTTTGTTGGGAATTGCACATTTTTGAAAATTTTAAAAAATACTCTTGAGTCTTGCTCTGGGATGCATTTAAATTACAAGGAAACAATTTGATTCTTTTGAGGCTGTCTTTTAAGCTTTGTTATGAAGGACAGAGCAACCCTTAATGTAGGGCTAGTTTGTCACTACTGAGATAAAACCCTGCTGAGGACCACATATCACACGATTTTTCTACTCTGGTTAGTGGGATTATTCCTGGCCCTGTGTGAGTTCTGAAAATTGTTTCTGTCTGCTCATTTTGGGTGGTTCTTTCCCTAGTTTGGGGTAGTGTCATCATATGCATAACCTCATCATTACTCAGCTGAAGACCAAAGAGGAGCCCTCTACAGATCTCTGGATCTCTCTCTGAAGCTCTCTCTTCTCTGGTACTTTGTCCTCCAGATGCAGCTGTCCTGACTTCCCAAGTCTCCCAATTCCATCTCTTCAATTTAGAGAGACTCCAAGCTTATGCCTGTGTTCTTTTCTTTCTGAGTTCTAGCCACCAGACAATAAGGTGTGCCAATCATAGGGCTCGCCTCATTTAACTCCCCTTCTCTAGGGAATCACTGTCCTGCAGTGCCAGAAGTCCGAAGTTTAAAAATTGCTTCATATATTTTCTCTGGTTTACTTTAGTTGTTTAAGATGGGAAAGTAAATTTGATCCCTGTTACTCCATCTTGTCTGAATATAGAAATTCAGTGTAAGGGTTTTACAGAGTTACTTTCTCAGAGGAAAAAGGACATAAGGTGTTTGAGGCAAAAGTAGGCATGGAGTTTGGGATGGCTAAGAAAAAAATGAAGAAAGAGAGGCTGAGAGATTTATGAAAATTAATACAAAACAGGCTGTTTCTTCAGTGAGATGGAAGAAGAGATGTAGTAAAGCAGCAAGAGAACTGGAGGAGAACTGAAATATAATTTCCAAAAATATAGAAATTGTACCTCCTTTGTTAACTGATGACTCTTCAGCACCTAGAAGAATTCCTGGCATATAGTAGGCATACAATAAATATTTGTGGAATGAATAAAAGAAGGCTTTTTATAAAATCTTAATGGCCAGAGATTAAATACTAAGAATTTAAGAGTTCAGAATGGGTCACTTCCACTTGATGACAAGGACTGACACATGGTTGTGGGGTTGAGTGGAAGATGTAGAATGGAGATAAAGCTCATTCTATTGAGGAGGACAAACAACTGACATCTCCAAGGAAGATGGAAGCTTTGTCAAGAATAGTGAAGAGAATGATTCTGAACAGAGTGACAAAATACTTCAGGAACTGGGCAAATAATCTAAGATCAGTGAGGGAATTAGATGGAGAGGAATCTGCTTCACATAAACTAGGGTTCCACAGGGAACAATGGAGAGGTTTGGAAGGACGGGTCAAGGATGAACAAAAGCATAGCAATATGGGTATGGGAGAAAACAGATAGTGAAAGGGGTTTCCATTAGGAGTGGTGACCAAAGATGTCAGAGATTAAAAGTGTGATTAGATTAAATAGTTCCAAATATCCTAATTAAGTTTCATTTTGTCATTATGAAATGACCCTCTATATCTCTGATATAACTCACCCAGATTGTTTCTAGCAGAACTGATATTAGAACTGAGGGTCTAGGTCCCCGGCCTTGCCACTAGAAAACAACCGATTAAAATTACCTTAGGAAAAGCATCTTGGATGAGGCCCCGTCATTCAGGCAACACACATCTAATAAGGAAACGTATGAACAATGGGCCTGGAATCATTCCTACATTGATGAGCTGGAAAGGCAGGCAATAAAGGCTCTATTATTAAACTGGCTACCACAGTGGAGTTTAATCTTACAAGAAATGGTGCCAAACACACATAGAATGATCCTACCCCAGGGGCCAGGAAACCAGGGTATTTATACACCAATTATCCAAGCATCACTGGCTGAGGACCACTCCCAGAGGAGTTCCCTGGCACTTCCAGCTGGCTGTGGCGGTGGAGAGAGTGTCTTCTGTGGTCCTGGAAATAACAGTCCTCAGGCATAGAGATGCAGAATCCAACAACTGGAATTCGTCCAGGGTACACTGAAAGTTCCAACAGCTTCAGGAGAGCACCAGCAGCATCTGTGACAGACTTCTACCAAGACCAAGAACGGGAAAATACAAGAATGTTTGGCAAGTGGATATACCCCAGAAAATTAGCAAAGTCACCAGATTACAGAAAATGTTTTTCACTTCAAGATTTAAGTCAAATCCTAAGGAAAGTTGTGCCTTAACTTCAAAATTTCTTCAACATTGCTTTAATCCTGGAACAAAATTTGGGAAGTATGAGCTAATGAGAAAAGAAGGTAGGTTGGCTTAACTGTTCCAAAATATTTGAAAATGGCAAACAACGGGAAGAGAAAACAGTTAAAAGTCAAATCCATAGTGTTACTAAGAGTAATGTAATGAAATAAAACAAGGACACCTGGGGTCAATTGTTGGCTCTAAGTCCTGACTGTCTCTCTGCAGACAAAGGTCTCAAGGGGAGTCCAGGGAGAAAAATCAAAATATTATTCATGGTTTTCCCTTACCACCAGCCTTTGCCATGCCTGGATCTGACGGAGGGAAGCCACCACTACCTCGTGGTATGTGCTGACAAAATGAGACAATTTTCCAGGACTGATTGTTGTGTACCAGTTAGTAATAAGACCCCTGGCTCAGAGGGAATCTAGAAAGTCACATATTATAAAATGAGATCAAAGAATAAATATAATTGTTACCTATGTCAGAGAAGAAAAAAGATGTATAAATACATTGAAGGTGGGAGTGAAAATCATACTTTACTTTTTGAGCTTACTCACAAGAAATGAGAAGTATCAGTGGCCACCAGGAGTATGAGCTGTCACTTTTAAAGTATGGAGCATTTAGAGGGGATTTGGAAAGTGACAGGAAAGTTCACTGCAGGGTAGCAGGGAAGATAAGGGCAGAGCTTACTGCCTTAGTGAGGATGAGTGTGACCTTGCTAGAGCCAAAAAAAAAGATGAGGAGGCTGCAGGCAGGATGTGGTGGGGAAAACCCTGGAATAGAAACCAGGAGAATGTGTTCCAGCACTCAGGCTGCTGGACCAGTCAAGTCTCCATTTTCATGTATCTAAATTGATATGTAGCACAGGTTGTTTCTAAGGTGTCTCTTCCAAATGAAGGCACGTGACCGATGGTTGGTTTTAAAAGGTCAGGAAACAGTTCCTGACAAAAGGGAAGGGGAGGGGAGGGGAGCGGACTGAAGGGAAAAGAATAGGGAGGTTGATTGATGTGGTTTATTAGTTTTTCAATGCATGTAGGTTCCCACTTCCTGAAGGAGGACGGGCCTAAAGAGGCAATGCCAGTCCATATGTAACAAGATGGAGCCAGACAACCTGGGTTCCGACTCTGCCTCTGAAACTGACTTACTATGTAACTATGGACAGATTACTTAAGTGCCCTGTGCCCCAGCTTCTCTCTATGTAAAATGAGTTTAATATGTGATAGTATTAAAGCTGTATGTACCCCAGAAATTGTTCTTGAAATTAATTCTTTCTTGTGGGTGTAGACTAGTTATTTTAGTGAAGGTATACCCCAGGTAGGTCTTAATCTTCTCACTGGGGTCCTATATAAGAGATGAAATCCATAGAAGCACACAGAGAAGCTGAGAGAGAAGGATACACAGAAGCAGCAAGAAATCACAGAAACACAGAGGAAACCACTAAGGCCAGAAGCTAGAAGCACAACACTGCGGAGTAACTAGCAGAGGATTCTAAGATTCTAGGAAATGATGGAAACGTAAGATGAAAGGAGCCTGTCTAGATTCAAACATCACATGAGGAAGAAACAAACTTCTATTGTGTTACGCCACTGAGATTTGGGGCTTAAGGGTTACAGCAGCTAAGTAACACCATAACAAATATAACTTACGAAATAAGTAGCACAGTGTCTGGCACAGTGCCTGGCATAGAGATGAGGCTTAAATGTCAGGTAGTGTCTAGACCTAACAGAGAAGGGAACTGCTGGGGGATGGAACAGCCTAAGTAAATGAATGGCCAAAGTGTATTTGAAAATAGAGTGACCAGTTTGGCTGGAGAATGGGCTCCCTGGAGGAGAGTGAGGATAGATAATGAGGGAAGGGGGGTTGTGGTCACATTTTAGATGCCCCTGAAAATCAAACCTATGAATTTGGAGGTTGTCCAAGCAAAGAATGAGAGAGAATTATGCTAATGTTCCCTAGAAAAAGATGTTCAGAACTGTAATTTGGGGTTGTTTTCGTTTGAATTCCCCCCAAAGTAGGCTCTGAGCAGGGATTTAGATGCAAGTAATTTATTGGGAGATGATTCCAGGAAGCAAGGAAGCACATGAGGCGGTTGGGTGTCCTGTTCAACTTGAGGCAGACCCAAGATGGGTCCAGGATAACCTCTGAACTCTGAAATTTTACTGCCCATACGTGAAAGAAAGTGAATAGCTTTTCTCAAATTTTATATAAATTCCAATAATTTAAATCCCTATCATGTTGTGAAGCTTAAAGAAACTTTCCTAAACTATCAATGGTAAAAAATAATTTCAATCAACTATACACACAAAAGACTTAACCATCTTTTTGTTTCCTATAAAGGAAGTGACATTCAATTTTTTTCGTATTGCAGGTGCAGAGGCTGTCAAGACTATGTATCCAAAAAATGTCAGAAAATATATTATAGGAATGTGTCAGTTAACTTGCAAAAAAAACCCAACTTTTTCTGTATTTTGTGATATTTGTGGCATTTGCATGCTTTTAAAACCTGTAATTTTGTGATTTTCTTATTCTAAATTAATTTTTACTTTTGTAATTTTTTTTATTTTAAATTTTTATTCTTTTGCTTAAAGAGGACACCACCCCATATTATATGAACTTCAGGTGACACACTCCTAGATCTTCCCCTGGAAATGTTCAAAAGCTTATAATAAAAACCAGAAGTCCTCTCTACTACTCTCCTCCTTCCCATATTTTACTTGTTTTCATTTTGTTGAAATTTTCGTACTCCTAAATAATAGCGTATGCAATGTTTTGATTTATTCCACTTTAGACATTAACTAATGACTTCTTCCTTGATAGATGAAAATTCAATCCTCCTAGTGTTACTTTTACTTCCCCTCTTTCACCTTCTAAATATACATTTATCACTATTTCTGGTCAAATGAAAAATCAGTATTGATGTCATTATAATTCTACAAATATCACACACACAGCCAAGACTTATAATTACAGGTCCTCATAGAACAGCTTTGTGTTTTTGTTGAAACTTGAAATTGCCTCATTTTCCCCCTTGTATTTTCTTGTATTATGTGCTCGCCTCTCTTTTCCCAAATGCCCTGTCTTATCAATGTGCATTTTAATTCTCTCTTTATCCCTGGTAATCCTTTCAGAGCCCTCTGCCCTGCTCCCCTCTGTTATTGTTCCCCCCAGTCTGCTTGATAGGTATTGCTCAGTATTTCTGTCGACACCGTCCCTACTGTGTCTCCTAGATCCTCCTCTAGTTTTATTTCCTCATTTTGCTGGATTTCGTCCTCTAATATCTGGGAAGTAAAATTTGCAGGTATAAGGTAATGGCTTTTATACTCACACTGAATTCCCAGTTTGGCTGGATGTTAAATTGTTGTTAAAAATCATTTTGGCAGCATTGCCCCATTTTTTTCTAGCCTCAGGCTAGTCGTTGAGAATCCTGATATTTGTGATTTATTTTCTTTTTCTCCATTTTCAGGATTTCTTTTTATACGTAGTGTTTTGTCATGATGATTTGGAGTTTCATGATGAGAAGAATGTGTTATTATGTTAGGTTAGCTACTTCAGTCTGGACACCGATGCTTTTCATTTCCTGTACATTGCCTTATATTATTTATTCAATTATATTTTCCACTGCACTTTCCCTCTTCTCACATTCAGAAACTCATGTTAGTCAGATATTGGAACTTCTGCATTAATTCTGTACATTCCTTAGCTGTTTTTTCTCTGATTGTTTCCAGCTATTTTTCTTTCTGTTTTACTTTTTGGGAAATTTACTGGATCTCATCCTCAAAACTTTTTATTGCATTTTAAATTCTGACTATCACATTTTTAATTTCTAAGCACTCCTTGTTCAGTTAGTGCTCTTTGTCTCATGGTATCCTGTTCTTATATATACATGGGTATAATATCTTCTTGTATCTCTCTGAAAATACAAAAAGAGATTTAAAAACCTGTTTCTTCTAGTCTATGAATCATCTCCCTTTTGGAGTGCTGATTTACCCCATTGGCTTATTTTAATCTTTTGCATTGGAGCATGTTTCAGTTTGCTAATGCTGTCAGGATGCAATATACCAGAAATGGATACCATTTATAAAGAGGATTTATTAAGTTACAAGTTACAAATCTAAGACCGTGAAAGTGTCCAAATTAAGGCATCCAGAGAAAGATACCTTGGCTTTGAAGAAAAGCTGTGTCATCTGGAATACCTCTGTCAGCTAGGAAAGCAAATGGCTGTGTACTAATCCTTGCTCCCAGTCAATTGCTTTCAATTTCTGATTTCAGTGGCCTTCTCTTTAAGCGTCTGCACATCCTCACTTAGCTTCTCGGGCAAACTCTGGATTTCATCTATTAGCTAAGCATCTCCAAACTTCTGTGTCTCTTGGTTTCATCTCTCAGCCCTCTGTGTCAGCTCTGAGCTCTCTCTCCATTTCTGTTTTTCATTCTTTTCACACAGGGCTCCAGTAAAAGGATTAAGACCCACCATGAATGGGTGGGGTCATATCTCCATGGAAACAATCTAATCAAAGGGTTCCACCCACAATTGGGTGGGTCACACCTCCCATGGAAAGAAACTAATCAAAAGGGCCCATCCAAACAGTAGGTCTGCCCCCACAAGATTGGATTAGAAGGACTTGGCTTTTCTGGGGTACATAATAGTTTCAAACCAGCACACAGCATTTCCTCAACTGTCTGCTCATATTAAAAAAGAAGTCATACATTGCTGATTGGGAGTTCTGGTGGCAAGAACCTGACTTGTCAACCAGTGGGTTTCACTTTAGAACATAGGACAGAACACTGAACATTTAACTTGGGGATGGACCTTCAGATGTGTGTGTGGGGGTTTCTCCTATGCTGCCTGTTTCTCTTAAGAAACATCTGCCGATTTTCTGCCTGCAGGTTGGATTCTAGGCTATGTACTGCTATAGAAGGAGTAAGGGGAGAGGTATGGAAATCTACACACACTCTGTGCAGACTGAATGAATCACACTGAAGCCATACTTCACCTGCTGTGCAAGTTTGAAGGGATTTATGTACCCTAGAAAAGCCATGTTTTAATCCTGATCAAACTTGTGGGAGCGACTGTTTCTCTTAATTCCTATTCAATAATGTGGGTTGGAAGCTTGATTAGGTTGTCTCCATGGAGATGTGACACACCCCAAGTGTGGGTATTTATGGGGGATGTGACTCCACCCATTCCACATGGGTCTTGATTACTTTACTGGAATCCTTTAAAAGAGGAAACATTTTGGAGAAAGTTTCAGAATGATGAGAACGGAGTCCACCAGCCAGCGACCTTTGGAGATGAAGAAGGAGAATGCCCCTGGGGAGCTTCATGAAGCACGAGGCCTGGAGAGGAAATTAATAGATGTTGCCATGTTTGCCACATCCCTTTCCAGTTGAGAGAGAAATCCTGAATGTCATCTGTCTTCTGGAATGAAGGTATCTTTCCCTGGATGCCTTAGCTTGGACATTTCTATAGACTTGCTTTAATTTGGACCGTTTCACAGCTTTAGACCTGTAAACTTACAACTTATTAAAATCCCCTTTTTAAAAGCTGTTCCATTTCTGGTATATTGCATTCCAGCAGCTAGCAAATTAGAACACCTGCCCTCTCTGGCACCTGCAAGTTCTGAGCTTCTGCAATTTGTTTAAGGAATTTAAATTCCTTCATTTCCATATCCCTCTCTGGATTTTGTCTGTCAGTTTTTCTCTTCTGCCAAATTAGTTACCAGTCATCCATCTACCGTCCTTCCCAAAATGATTGGAAATAGCTTATCCATTGATATCTTCTCTTTTATTCTCATTGCCTTTGTAAGTTTATACATTGTTTATAATGTTACAATCAGTTTAGTGAACACTTGAGGAGGATAAATGATAAAAATGGTCAACCTTTAACTGGAAGTTTATCTTTTAATTTTGCTTATAGTGATTTACTATGTAGCATTTTTTGATGTAATCATTAATTTAATGCAAAATTTCCCCAAATGGCTCACCAGTCATGCCAACAATATGTATTGATAGTCTTTCCTTTCCCTATTAATTTTATTTTATTTTATTTTATTTTATTTTTTTTTAAGAGAGAGGGAGGAAGGGAAGGAAAGACAGAGAAGGAAGGAAGGAAGGAAGAAAGGGAAACATTTTTAAACATTTTCTTGTTTTATTATATTTTGTTTGTTTGTTTGTTTTTTACATGGGCTGGGGCCGGGAATCGAACCGGGGTCCTCCGGCACGGCAGGCAAGCACTCTTGCCCGCTGAGCCACCGCGGCCCGCCCCTCCCTATTAATTTTAAATATCTCTTTTATCATACACTGAAGTCCCATATGTACACAGGTTTTGTGCCAGTATGAAATTATTATGTACCCCAGAAAATCCATGTTTTAATCTGGATTCAATCTTGTGGGGCCAGACCTATTGTTTAGGGTGGGAAACTTTGATTCAGCTGTTTCCAGGGAGATGTGACATACCCAAATGTGGGTGTGACCTTTGGTTAGATGAAGATGTCACTCCACCCATTTAAGGTGGGTCTTGATTAGTTTGCTAGAGTCCTTTAAAAGGGGAAATATTTTGGAGAAAACTCAGATGCACGTGCTTGGGGAACAGTTGGTTCAGTGCTGACAGAGACATGGACGTTTGGAGATGCTTGGACTGTCAACAGAGGAAACAGTTGCCTAGACACAGGTAGAGCCCAGCAGACACCACCATGTGCCTTTCCATGAGATGCTAAGCAAGCCAGAACCCAGAGGTGTGTCCAGATACGTTAAGTGAAGGCCCACAGATGCTTAAAGGGGAAACCACTGGAGTCAGAAGCTGAAAGCAATGGAATTGGGAACAAGGACTAATAGATGCTAGCCACATCTCTTCCCATATGACAGACATTAGCCTTTCTTGAGTCAAGGTATCTATTCCTGGATGGCTTAGTTTGGACATTTTTCTGGCCTTAGAACTGTAAACTTGTAATGTAATAAATTCCCTTTAAAAAGTCATTGCATTTCTGGTATATTGCATTATGGAAACTTTAGCAAACTAACACAAGTTTCTTCTTTAACTCTCTATTTTGTTATTTTCCTATACAAAAACCACAATAATTACTCTATCTTCATAGAATGTTTTGATATCTAGTAAGGCATGTCTCCTCTTTGTTCTTCCTTTAACAGATTTTATCTTGGCTATTCTTGAAGCCTCTTTTCCCATATACACTTAGAACTTGAAGTTTGTCAGATTGCACAGAAGTTTTTTTGGTTTTTTGATTATGATTATTTTCTATTTATATATTAAATTATGGAGTGTTGACTTCTGTATAATATTACATTCTCATTCATCAACATAGTATATCTATTGCCATTGTTTCACTCTTATTTTATATATTTTAATAATTTATTATAATTTTCTCCTTATACTTCAAATATTCTTAATGGTTTCATCAGTGAAGCCATTTAATACCCATTTCAATTTTCTAACCACTCTTTTGACTCTGAAGGTAGGCTGTTATAACAACTTGCAATTTGGGGGAGGGGCATGTTTTAATTATTGATGGTGGAATGGGCACAACAGATGAAAAAACTTTAGATTTGAGTTCCTAATTGATGAAACTTTTGCCCTTGTCCAGTGCAAGCTACCAAGGCCTTTGAGACAGGAAACAAAAATTACAAATCCAAAGAGGTCTTGTTTAACATCAATAAACAGTAGACCCAAGACCTGATTGCAACCTCTGTGAGAAGAGTAGTAAAATGTCCATCAGTAGTTATGGTGAGCCCAAATAAAATTCAGTGACGAAAATGATGATGATAATGATGATATTGAGGGATTACTCTATGCCAATTCTGTTCTACATAACCCCCATATTCTTCATAACAACTATATGAAATAAGTACTATCATTATGCCCACTTAATAGATCATAAAATTGAGGTGCCAATTTTTTTACGGATGTATTTTATTTTTATTTTACATTAAACACACAGACACACAATATCAGTTTCAAAGCAGGCACCTGGATTTTACATTAGTGTGTAATAATTTAATATGCCTGAGAATTTTTGTGAAGATATATGTCATTTTTCATTAAAAATGTACTTATATAGTACACTTTGAAAAAAGTTTGGTTGTTACTGTCTTAAGAAACTTTCTGAAGGTAACACAGCCAGTGTATTGGTTTGTTAAAGCTGCTGGAATACAATAGACCAGAAATGAAATGGCTTTTATAAAGGGAATTTATTACAAGTTGTTTTAGTTTGCTAGCTGCCAGAATGCAATACACCAGAAATGGAATGGCTTTTTAAAAAGCGGAATTTAATGAGTTACAAGTTACAGTTCTAAGGCCATGAAAATATCCCAATTAAAGCAAGTCTATAGAAATGTTCAATCTAAGGCATCTAGGGAAAGATACCTTGGTTCAAGAAGGCCGATGAAGTTTAGGGTTTTTCTCTCAAGTCAGAAGGCACACGGCAAACACGGTCAGGGTTTCTCTCTCATCTGGAAAGGCATGTGGTGAACGTGGTGTTGTTTGGTAGCTTTCTCTCCTGGCTTCCTGTTTCATGAAGCTCCCTGGGATGCATTTTCCTTCTTCATCTCCGAAGGTCACTGGCTGGTGGGCTCTTTGCTTCTTGTGGCTATGCCATTCTGCTCTCTCAGAATCTCGTGCTTTCTTCAAAATGTTTTCTCTTTTATAGATTCCAGTAAACTAATCAAGACCCACCTAGAATGGGTGAAGACATGTCTTCACCTAATCCAGTTTAACAACCACTCTTGATTGAGTCACATCTCCAGGGAAATAATCTAATAAAGGTTTCAAACATATAGTACTGAATAGGAATTAGAAGAAACAGCTGCCTTTACAAAATGGGATTAGGATTAAAATATGGCTTTTCTAGGGTAAATATATCATTTCAAACCAGCATACAAGTTTACAGTTCTAAGGCCAAAAAAGTGTCCAAACTGTGATATCCAGGAAAAGATAAGCTTAATTCAAGAAAGGCTGATGTCTGTCACATGGGAAGGCATGTGGCTTGCCTCTACTAGCCCTGTTCCCAATTCCACCACTTCCCAGCTTCTGATGCCAGTGGTTTCTTCTCTCAGGGTCTGTGGGCCTTCACTTAGATTCTCCAGGACACAGCTAGGGGTTCTGGCTTGCTTAGCATCTCATGGGATGGCACATGGTGTCGTCTCCTAGGCTTGGCCGATGTCTAAGCATCTGCTCTTTCTGTCAGCACTCCACGCATCTCCAATATCCCTGTTTCAGTCAGCTCTGAAGCAGCTGTTCTCCAAGTGTATGCATCTGAGTTTTTTCCAAAATGTTTTCCCTTTTAAAGGACTCAGGAAATTAATCAAGACCCACCTCGAATAGGTAGATACATTTCCATCTAATCAAAAGGCCACACCCATAATTGGGTAATGGAAGTAATCTAAACAAAAGGTCACATCCACAACTTGGTTTGTCACATCTCCATGGAAGCCAAGAAGTATCAAAAGTAGGATTTAACCCAAGCCAGCTAACTCCTGTCTGTGAGTCAGAATACTTTGCCTCCAGATTTATTTTAAACCGTGGATACTGGACATCAGTTTCTGGGAGACATTGAGCCCCCAAAACCATCAGTCACCCTGTCACCTGAATAGTCAGAGCCAATACTCCAAGTTTCCTAAGATCCTAGGTATGCTTTAGACCCCCATGTCACTTAATGCCATTGCCTTTTAGTAATAACTTAGAGTTTCTTGTGTTCAGACCCCACACATTCAGTTTTTCCATAGGGGCTAGAACTCAATAAGATTTGCAAGTGTGGAATGGGATTTTGTCAAAATCCTCACTGTGTTACCAGGTGATAGGTTTCTTGTTTGGATTTGGGCAGGGTCGGGGCCAGTAATTAATTCTTAACTGCATGTGCCATCATGTTATCACCATGTGAAGGGGTGGCTTCTCTATTAGGTGGAGAAGGCATGGTGCCAACTGCCCATGATGTGCTAGAGCCCATGAAAATGTTTTAATCCTTTATTTCTTTTAAAATAAGAAAGAAAAAAATGAATATAATAATGAATCTGCCTGGATTATATTTTTCTTTATACTGATGTGGTCATAACATATAATTTTTTTGGGGAGTGGTGGTGCATGGTCCAGGAATTACGCCTGGGTCTCCCGCATGGAAGGAGCATTTTACCACTGAACCACCTGTGCACCCCAGAAAATGCAATTTTAAAATTTACCTATCGAAAAAGGCACTTATGAAGGCAAAATGCCTAAGGCCCACAAAATCATAATGAGGCCCTGCCAGTGTGTGTTAGGTATTTTTTTGCTGCCTAACAACTTGCCTCCATATTTAGCGCTTTAAACAGCAAGTATTTATTATCTCATACAATGTCTGAAGGTCAGGAATCTGGGAATGGCTTAGCTGGGGTTGTTCTGGCTTGGGGTCTCTCCTGAGGGTGCAGCCAAGCTGTGTGCCAGGGCTGCAGACACTGAAGGGCTCTACTGAAGGAGGATTTGCTTGTACGCTCACTCGTGTGGTTGTTGGCCAGTTTCAGTTCATTGCAGGCCATTAGCCAGGTACTTCAGTTCCTAATCAATGTGCTGATGCTGAAGTTGCTGAGTGTTCATGGAAGCTGGGTTCCTTAGAGCTGGTAATCCAAGAGACAGAGAAAGCGCAAGATGGAAGTCAGTTTTTTGTTTCTCTGTTTGGTTTTGGTTGTATTTTACTTTCGCATTCTACATGTCTGTGGCAGGTGGTCAAAGAGGTTCTGCTCATCACCATTACCCCATTATCCAGGGACCCATGCTGATGGAGGCTCCATCTTAATAATTTCTTGGACAATTGCAGGGCCAGGGAAAAGAAATGTGAACCACACTCTAGCTTGTTTTTTTTAACTTATTATTTTTAAATAATTATAGTCCCACAGGAAGTTGTGAACATAGAGCATTTTTTTTCTTTCCCCTTAAAAAGTAAGTACCTCTTCCAAATAGAAAAATATTTCTGAGTCCTGTCCTCTGAATACTGTTTTTAAAGCCCCATGGGTCCCTGGACCAGATAAGTCCTGAAACCTAGAAGGCCCAGCCTCTCCAGAACATCAGCTAGTTCCATCTCCCTACCCCATATTATTGACAGCCCCTTCCAACATGAAAAAGTTAAAATGGCCATAGCCCAAATATCCCTAAAGAGTGGAATAGAAAGATCAGAAGTGATGGTGAAGTTATACAGAGAAGGTAGGGTTTAACAACGAGTATGATTGCTGAATCATTATATTGATATTTCTTTTAGTCTCTAGCATCTTAGAGCAGCTAGAAGTAAAAACCTAAAATTGTGGAATTGTAACCCATATCAAACTCTGAAATCTGTTCTACAACTAAAAAATTGTTGCACTATGCTTTGAAATTTATTCCTTTTTTGTATATATGTTACTTTCCACAAAAAAGAAAAAAAAAGTCAATCATGATGATAAAAAATATTTATTCCTTCTAGCCTCCAATGTTCTGGAGCAGTTAGAAGGAAAAATATGATATGATGATATGGTAGCCCATGACAAACTCTGGGATCTGCCCTGTAACTACTTGTTGAAGAGTGCTTTGAAAACTATTGTTTTTTGTTCTTTGCTTTGTATATATGTTATATAACAAAATTTAAAAAATAGGAAAAAAAAAAAAAGAAGAAAAGCTTCATTTAGCTTTATCAAGTCATAGAATTCCAAGGGCTCTACTTTTTTTTCTTAGCTAGAGGTTCTAATCTGAGAAGAACAAAAAGTTTGACCCCCAAACATTAAAACAGAAACTGCACTTAAAAGTTAAAAATTAACCTATCTGTAAAAGCACATAAAAAAGAATAAGCAGGCACACACCTTTGCCCAAATGTGGCAGATTGTTATGTACTTCAGAAAAAAAAAACATTGTTCTCAATCTTAACCCACGTTCCTGTGGATGTGAACTCACTGGAAATATGACCTTGTGAAGATGTTATTTTAAATTACGGGGTGCCTACTCAATCAGATGGGTCTCAATCTTATTACTGGAGGCCTTGTGAAGGGAAAGTCATAGGAAGGCACCTAGAAGTTGAAGGTCAAAGGAACCCAGGAGAGAAGGCCTAGGAACCCATAGATTGTCAGCCGGCTGAAACACTGCAGACCCTACAATGAAAGAACAGACCATTGACAATTCTTTCTGAATGTTGTATTGACAGGTGGAGGAAAGAGATGATGAGAAGTTGAAGTGGAATTGTAGACTCAAGGGAGAATTCTCCCCCCATCTCCTTTTTTTGTAAATCAGGAGACTGTTCGGATTTTCATTGGCCATAGGAAATAATCCAATAAAGAGGGAGAAAGTGATTGCTCGAGTTAGAGGGGACAATTGCAGGAATGTGGTGGTTGGGGAGAAAAGCGGTATTAAGAGACCAACCCCAAGCAGAGGGGCTGGCTTTTTATAAAAGCCGGGTCCCTTCACATGCTCTCCTGAAGGGAAGACAAAAATCATGGCAAAGCTACAGGCAGGTTGGTATATCTGGTGCCAATAAAAACGAAGGAGCTGCCATATGATTGTTTATATATTTTTTCAACATTTTCAAACTGTGAAATACAACATATATATATATATATAAGCAATAAATTTCAAAGCACATTGCAAAAATTAGTTATAGGACAGATTTCAGAGTTTGGTATGGGTTACAGTTCCACAATTTCAGGTGTTTCCTTCTAGCTGCTCCAAGATACTGGAGACTGAAAAGAAATACCCATATAATGATTCAGCAGTCATACTCATTTGTTAAATTATGGCTTCTCTGTTATAATTCCTCCTTCTCCTTTGATACTTCTCCCAATATATAGGGAAATTTAGATTATGCACATTTTAACTTTTTTCATGTTGAAAAGTAGCGTCGACATTATGGGCCTGAGGCATGAACTGGTTGATGTTTTTGGAGACGCTGGCTCCTCTGGGTTTCAGAATTTATCTGAAGGTTTTAGGTTTCTGAAAAATAAACTTAGTGTGTGCAACTCTTGTAGAATCTCAGATAGAGCCCTGGGAGTTCTTCAGGATGAACAGGAATGATGTTAGTTGGGGTTTGGCAAACTGTGTCAATCAGCAATATGTAGCTGAAACTTGTGTGAGAGTGGCCTCCAGAATAGCCTCTTGACTCTATTTGAACTCTCTTAGCCACTGAGACCTTATTTTGTTACATGTCTTTTCCCCCTTTTGATTAGGAAGGCATTGTTGATCCCACAGTGCCAGGGTCAGGCTCATGCCTGGGAGTCATGTCCCACGTTGCCAGGGAGGATTGTTTATATTTTTACCATGAAATGAGAGGAAATGCCATCAGGTGGAAGGGATAGGGGAGGATGGAGTAGATGCAATTCAAGGAAAAAGATGTTTTTAAGTGTGAAAAGTAATTTGGAAGGTGATAGCAAATACACCTGAGAAATGGTCAAACTGTTGAGCAATGTTGAGAACTCACTTGAGATTTATAATCATCAGTTTGAAATGACTGAAGCCAGTTAATGTTCACCTGCATCGGTGCAGATTCTCCCTGGTTCTGTCAATATTCCCCAAGTGATGCATCTTCACCCAGTGAAGTTCCTCCCCAAAGCAATGAATCTGGTTTGAGTTTTTCCAGCACTTACAGAAAAAAGCTTTATTGTGCCCGTCTCAGAGATGGCAGCAGCGCTGCTCTTCAGAGGTCTGAGTTTTAGCTCTGTGGCCCCTCTTCTCAGCATTTAGTTTTTGATCACCCCGACGTCTTCCATCACCCTGCCTACCATCCATAGCAGTGGCAGCTGCTTTCTGCCGTGGCTGTCTCTGATACTTTAGTGTTCTCTTTTTATCCTTTTCGTTATCTAGTTAATTTTACACTTTGCTAATGATTCTTCATATTAAATTATCTTTTTTCAAGTAATTGGCATGGTTTCTGTTTCCTGACTGGATTTTGATTGAAGCAGGATATGAGCTGTCAAAAAACAGAACACAGGGGCACTGAAATCACAAAGGATAACGTTACGGTATTAAGAGGGAAGAGGAAGGCAGTGATGAAGGGTCAGCGTTATGAACGTGCGGGATTGAAAGCAGCAAGAGGAGGGCATTAGAGGGTAAAATCTGTTGCACTTAGTATTCTTAAATATTTAATTTGTACAAACTTCCTATCCATGATTTGGGCTTTAAAGTGACAGTACTTAACCAATGTCTTTTCATAGCTGCACTTTAATGACATCTTTTCCTCCTGCCTGGTAAGAATTATCAGTTAACATCAACTCTCCAGGTTAGTGTTTCTCAAAGTGTAGTCCGAGAACCATTTGCACCAGGATTTACTACAGTACTTGTTAAATGAGCAGATTCCTGAACTACACAGCATATAAGGTGACCCAGAACTGAGGGTTTTCCTCAGTCGCAGGACTGCCTTTCACGGGACAGTCTCATGCAAACAGGGACAGTTGGTCACCCCAGTGCCAGATGTACTGAATCAGAATCTTAAAGGGTGGGGCAGAATTCTGCATTTTAAACAAGCCCCCTCGGGCAACTCTTAGGCATACTAATATTCGGGAATTACCATTCAAAGTATCTCTGTACTTGACAGCCTGTGTGGAGCTCATTTCTTCCTGGTTTCATGCTAACTCCAAACTGGGAAGCATTCCCTGAACAGGGAAGAGTGTGTCACCTGCTTGTTGTGAGAACTCTGAAAATCCGTGCACTTTCTCCTGCTGCTGATGAGGTCTTGAGCCTATAAAGGAAATCATACTATTTTTGCTCTCTTCCCTTGGTCTTTGGCACAAGATGCATCTCCAATGCTTTTTCACAGTAATGCGACCTGGTGGAATAGATTAGAGTCCTTTTTACCCCTAAAGTGTCCCTGGCACACATCCAGTAAAAAGTACCAGTGTGCAGCTGCCCCACACAATTGAAAAATATAAAATGCTTGCTTATTAAACACAGTGAGAAGTACTAAACTTTTACTCCCTTATCATGACCACATCTGCCAACCCTGATCTCGCATTCTGAATAGTGTACATGTGTCAGCTATAGGACATGAAAGAAAGGAACGAAAGAAAGAAGAGAGGGAGGGAAGGAGGGAGGAAGGAAGGAAATGATAGGTAAATGATGGATAATAGATATATTCCAAGGAATTGGCTCACACAATTGCTGGGGCAGGCAAGCCTGGCATCTGCAGGGCAGGCTGACAGGCAGCAAACTCTTGATGCTGCAACCTTGAGGCAAAGTGTCTTCTTCCTCAGGGAAAACTCAGTTTTGCTCTTAAGGTCTTTCAACTGATTGGGTGTGGGCCACCCATGTTATCAAGACTAGCCTCATTTACTAGACGCCAACTGATGGTAGATGTTAACCACATTTATAAAATACCTTCTCAGAAACACCTAGACTAGTATTTGAATAATTGAGCCCAATAGCTTAGCCAAGCTGAACATTAAACTAACAATCCCAGGGAAGGATCCCTGTGCTGCCGGAACTGTCTCTATTTCATCTCTCTTGACTATGGCGGAGACACGAACCTGCAAGTATGATAACATTGAATAGAAATAAACACATACACAGAAAAGACGACAAGTCAAACTGGGGAAATCTGAGTAAGACTGTTTGGTTGTATCGATGTCAGTATCCTCGATGGGATATTGCACTATAACTTCACAGTATGTTGCCATTGGGGGATCTGGGCAACATGGACACAGAATCTCTCTATGTGAATTCTTAAAATTGCATATGAATCTACAGTTATCTTAATATTCCAACGTTAAAAGTATATCTTCGGAATATATTTGAACCTTTATTTCTGTCCCCAGAGAGGACAAAAGAAGAAACAATTGACTTAAGATCCGAGATCAGCTCTTTACCATAGGAACACAAGCTTTCTATCCCTGTCTCTTTCTCTATCTCTATCTCTATTTCATCTCTCTCTCTCTCCCTCTGTCCTGTCTCTGTCTGTATCTCATCTCTATCTCTATCTAGTGGACATTTCTCCACAACGATTATCAAATACCAGCTGCAATATGAAACAATAAGGCTGTACAACAGCTATGTTGCTGGGAGGAATTGAGATACTAAAGCAGAAGATGTGAGCACAAATGTGTTTGTTCATCTCTAAGGTTTTAGTTAAAAGATTTCATGAGAATTAAATAAAATGTGAAGCAGTTACAGTTTTGCCCAAAAGTTAATAAACTTTGGAAACTGTTGCTTTTAGACTGTGACTTTTGCCTAATCAGTTTAGGTGTATTTAGCTTTTTTTTTTTTGAGAGAGAAACTGTGTGGAAGGCAAAAGATAAATTTTTAAATGGTTTGTGTGCATTGGTTTCTCTTTTAATTTTCAATCTGTGGTCAATCACTTTTTTTGGAGAATATTGTAGACACCAACTTACTTTTTCTAAGAACATGTTTTTCAGGCTATGAGTATCAGACACTAATAAGGTTAGTACTTTCTGAAAAAGTAGAGCTCTGTTAATTATTATTATTATTATTATTATTATTGTATTGGTTTCCATTTGTTTTTGCTTTTTTTCTTACTTTGTGGAAGGATGTTTCAGGTCCTGTCTGGATCACATAGCCCAAATCTAAGGACTAGCAGAAATTTACCTCTTCACATAAGGAATCATCTTATCCTTTCCTAAGCCCTATGGGGAACTGCAAGCTCTGAGAGTGAAAAGTCTTGGGATAGGGGAGCTAGTATAATGTTACTTTCGTTTTTTTAAAAAAAGATTCAAAATATAGCATCATTAATTGTTTTCTTTTTTAAAGCAGTTTTATTGAGATATATTCACACATCATAAAATCATCCAAAATACACAGTTAATGGTTCACAATATCATTGCATAGTTGTGCATTCATCACCACAATCAATTTTAGAACATTTTCATTTCTCCCCCCTAAATGCCATTCTCCTTATCCCCCTTTATTATTGACCCTTAGCATAGGTGTGGTACATTTGTAACTGCTGATGAAAGAATATTAAAATATCACTGTTAACCATAGTCTCTAGTTTGCATTAGATGCATTTTTCCCCATGTATCACTTTATGATTAACTCCTTGTAATGGTGATGCACATTTGTTCTAGTTTATGAAAGAACATTTTTATATTTGTAATATTAATTATAGTCATTATCCACCACAGGGTTCACTGTGTTATACAGTACTGTGTTTTAATCTCTAGTTTTCCTTCTAGTGACATACACGACTCTAAATTTCCCCCTACGCCACAATCACACACATAATTCAGTGCTGTCAATTGCACTCACCATAATGAGCTACCATCTCCGCTATCCATTTCCAAACATTTAAATTCAACCTACTTAAACATTGTGCATACATTAAGCATCCCCGCCCCTTTCTCTACCCACATTCTATCTTCTAGCAACCTATATTCTAGATTTTAACTTTATGAGTTTACTTATTATAATTAGTGCATATGAGTGAAATCATATGATATTTGTCCTTTGTGTCTGACTTATTTCATGCAACATAATGTTCTCAAAATTAATCCATGTTGTTGCATGCTTCAGACTTCATTCCTTCTTACCGCTGAATGATGTTTCATCACATGTATATACCACATTTGTTTATCCATTCATTGGTTGATGGAGACTTGCATTGTTTCCATCTTTTGGAAATTATGAATAATGCTGCTATGAACATTGGTGTGCAAATATCTGCTTGTGTTCCCGCTTTCAGTGCTTAACGAGATTGCTGGGTCATATAGTAACTCTATACTTTGCTTCCTGAGGAACTGCCGAACTGTCTTCGACAGCAACTGTACCATTTTACGTTTTCACTAACAGTGAATAAGTGTTCCTATTTCTCCACTTTCTCTCCAGCACTCGTAGTTTTCTGTTTGTTTAATAAGAGCCAATTTAGTGGATATGAAATGATATCTCATGATGTTTTTGACTTGCATTTCCCTAATAGCTCATGATGTTGAGCATCATTTAAAGTGCTTTTTAGGCATTTGTATATCCTCTTCGGAGAAATATATATTCAAGTCTTGTGCCCATTTTCAAATTGGATTGTATGTCATTTTGTTGTTGAGTTGCAGGATGTCTTCATATTTTCTGGATATTAAACCCTTATTGGATATGTGGTTCCTAAATATTTTCTCCTATTGAGTAGATTGTCTTTTCACTTTCATGACAATGTCCACTGCATAAAAGTTTTTAATTTTGAGGAAATACCATTTATCAATTTTTTCTTTTGCTGCTTTGGGTATAAAGTCTAAGAAACTATTGCTTAACATAAGGTCCTGAAGATGCTCCCCCTATGTTTTTTTCTAGTAGTGTTATATTCACAGCTCTTATTTTAGGCCCTGTGATCCCTTTTTTTTTTTCACATGGGCAGGCACCGGGAATCGAACCTGGGTCTCCGGGGCATTGCATGTGAGAACTCTGCCACTGAGCCACCGTGGCCTGCCCCTTTGATCCATTTTTGAGTTATTTTTGTACATGGTGTGAGATAGGGGCACTCCTTCATTCTTTTGCATATAGATATCCATTTCTCCTAAAACCATTTGTTAAAGAGACTGTTCTGTTGTGGTTGAGTGAACTTATAGCCTTGTTGAAAACGAATCGATCGTATATGTGAGTCTATTTCTGAACTCTCAATTTGGTTCCATTGATCAATATATCTATTTTTATGCCAGTACCATGCTGTTTGGATCACTGTAGTTTTGTAATATGTTGTAAAGTCAGGCAATGTGAGTCCTCCAACTTCATTCTTCTTTTTCAAGATATTTTTGCTTATTTATGACCCCTTAGCCTTCCAAGTAAATTTGATGATAAGCTTTTCCATTTCTTCAAATAAGGCCATTTGAATTGTGATTGGGATTGCATTGACCCATAAATCAATAAGGGTAGAACTGATATCTTAGCTATATTTAATCTTCCAAACCATGAACAAAAAAATGTCCTTCTGTTTATTTAGGTCTTCTTTGATTTCTTTTAGCAATGTGTTGTAGTTTTCTTTTCTTTTCTTCTTTCCAAGGTCCTTTACATCCTTGGTTAAATTTATTCCTGTATATTTGAATCTTTTAGTTGCTATTATAAATGGAATGTTTTTCTTGATTTCTTCCTGAAGTTGCTCATTACTAGTGTATAGAAACACTACTGATTTTTGCATGTTGACTTTATATCCTGTACATTGATGCACTTACTTATTAGCTCTAGTAGCTCAGTTGCAGATTTTTCAGGACTTTCTAAATATAGGATCATGTCTTTTGCAAATAGTGAAAGTTTTACTTCTTCCTTTCCTATTTGAATGCCTTTTATATCTTTCTTTGCCTGATTGTTTTAGCTAGAACTTCTAGCATGATGGTCAATATGACTGGTGACAGTTGGCATCCTTGTCTTGTTCCTGATCTTAAAGGGAAAGCTTTCAGTCTTTCACCATTGAGCATTATGTTAGTTGTAGATTTTTCATACAAGTCTTTATCATGTTGGGAAAATTTCCTTCTATTGCAATATTTCAGTATTTTTATTAAGAAAGGATGCGGCTTCTGGGAAGATGGTGGAATAAGATAGGCTGGGTTCACCCTGCTCAAAGGAATAGCTAGAGAAGTGACAGAAAAATGACCAGGACAGCAGCTCCTGGGTACGAATGAGCCCAGAGCATCTTCCGCACTACATAGGGAGGTTCTGGATGAAAAAGGCGATGAATTGACATGCAGAGAACTAGAGACCATCCAACTAGTGCAAAGAGCCTATTGTGTCCCTTTCCAAATGGAGGGCCAGAGCCTCAGGAGTACATAGACAGGGAGGGGGAAGAGGAAGTAAGCCAAGCTGTGTCCCTTGAATGCGCCGCATCCACGTGCCTAAGTGTGGCACCCCTACCCCATGACCCAGTAGCCCTGCCAGCGCCCTGGCCCCTCCTTACCCTTGCATCCCATCCTGCTAATTCCTGCAACCCCCCTACCCTGTGCATGTGTAAACTTGTGTCCCAACCTCCATACCCCCATACCCTGTGCCTGGCTGCGGTGCACGTGTACACCCAAGCCCCACCCACTGCGTATGTGCATACCCATGTACCACCCTTATGTGCACCAAACCCCACATCCCAAACCCTGTTCCCTGATCCCCATGACCCCTGCATCCAATGCATGTGTGCTAATGTAACCTGCCCACACACCAGCCCTCATGTCCCCACGCCCTGCTCTCCGGATCCCTCATGCAGGTACACCACACAGCCCCCATGATCCACCTCACGCTGCACCCTGCCTTTGTGTTCCCCACACCGTGCCCTACCCTTGTGCTCCAAGGCCTGCCCAAGGTGCACCCCACCCCCACAGTCCTCACGCCACCCCTCCATACCACATACCCCACACTCCATGCTGCTGGACACAAGCAAGCATAGCAGTCTTGCCCAGCACCTAGCCCTGCAGTACAACCCCCCCCACCACACAATCGTTCCCCATCCCTTGTCCTATGCCCTGCCCCAAGCCCTTTCAGCAATTATAAAACCTTAGAAGAGGGCAACGTTGGCTCAGTGGCAGAGTTCTCACCTGCCATGCCAGAAACCTAGGTTTAATTTCTGGTGCCTGCCCATGTAATTAAAAAAAAAAAAAGAAAACCTTAGAAAAGTGAGGGAAATCAATTTCCAAAGTAATGCTTCTAAGACACTTACATGCCTCGAAGGCAACAGAAAATCACAAAATCAATGAAGACACAGACAGATACTGCCCAGCCTAATGATCATATTGAAACACTGGAGGAGACAGATGTTGTAACAACTAATCAAAGATGTTCATATAACTCTACTAAATAAAAAAAAAAGAGATGGCTAATGACATAAAGGAGCTCAAGAGGACACTAGAAGAGCATAAAGAAGAAATTGAAAGAATAAATAGAAAAATGGCTGATATCACAAAGATTGAAAATGCTGTAGACCAAATACAAAATATACTAGAAACACACAACAGCAGATTTGAAGAAGTAGAAGAAAGAATAAGTGAACTAGAGGACAGGGCAACTGATTTCAAACACACAAAAGAGAAAACGGCAAAAAAGGGAAAAATTTGAATTGAATCTCAGGAAAATGATGGACAAAACACAGTGCCCAAATATAAGAATCATCGGTGTCCCAGAAGGACTTTCACAACATAGTTTTTCGGAGCAGATGGGGAATGGTCACAATTGAAAAAGTAAATGAAAGTGGATACAAAGGTAATACAGCATAGGGCCTGTAGCACTGTGAGAGCTCAGGAAATTAGCTGCTATTACTGGGTATTAGCTAGGGTTCTCTAGAGAAACAGAATCAGCAGGAGATATCTGAAGACATAAAATTTACAAAAGTGTCTCATGTAACTGTGGGGATGTAGAGTCCAAGGTCTGTAGGGCAGGCTGCAAGGCACAAAGGCACCCAGTCATTGTTAAATGACAAGAGACTCAATTCTAGGTCCTTTCTTCTGCAAGGGTTTGGAAATTATATCTCTGATTGTGTCTCAAATTTAGGGGTTCCCCCTTCTAGGTTAAATCTTATCTAATCATGAGAAGAATGTTTCAAGAGACTAAGAGATTGGGAACAACCATGGGGGTTATCTTGTTTAACTGTCCCTTTATTTATTTGTGGTCAAATGTAATTCTAGGTAGTACTCAGATATTTACCCACCTTGCTTCCAGCTCTTGCACAAAGGTGGATTCTCTGTGAGTTGTCCAGAGCACCAAACTGACATGATCCTCTGTTGTAGGGGATGGACACAGGGATTTGCCCACAGCTAAGCTCTGTGGAGAGGACAGGCTGTCCTACTATGTCTACTGTCTACTGTGGAGTAGAGATGAGAAGTTTTGACACCTTTTATAAAGCAATAATTGTGGGCCAGGGTTGACTACTGTGCTGGTTTTAAAGGAAGCATGTCCCCTAAGAAAAGCCATGTTTTAATATAAGTCCCATTTCATAAAGGTAGAATCATCCCTATTCAATACTGTATATTTGAAACTGTAATGAGATCATCTCCCTGGTTGATGTGGTTTAGTCAAGAGTGGTTGTTAAACTGGATTAAGAGACAACATGTCTCCACCCATTTGGGTGGGTATCGATTGGTTTACTGGAGTCCTATAAAAGAGGAAACATTTTGGAGAAATAGATTCAGAGAGACTCAGAGAGAGCAGAGAATGCTGCAGCACCACGAAGCAGAGAGTCCACCAGCCAGCGACCTTTGGAAATGAAGAAGGGAAATGCCTCCCGGGGAGCTTCATGAAACCAGAAGCCAGGAGAGTAAGCTAGCAGATGACGCTATGTCTGCCATGTGCCCTTCCAGCTGAGAGAGAAGCCCTGAACTTCATCGGCCTTCTTGAACCAAGGTATCTTTCCCCGGATGCCTTTGATTGGACATTTCTATAAACTTGTTTTAATTGGGACATTTTCTCGGCCTTAGATCTGTAAACTTGCAACTTATTAAATTTCCCTTGTTAAAAGCCATTCCGGTTTTGGTATATTGCATTCTGGCAGCTAGCAAACTAGAACAACTACCAATCAAAACTCTCCAGTCATTTAAAGCAGATTTAATGATAGCATGTCATCACAGATTTCTTGCCTTATTCAAGGTCCCATGGAACAAGCGTTTTTATTCACTTATTTGAAAGCAACAAGCTAGCATAGATTTCTAGGTGGAGATGTCTGAAAGGAGTTTTGCAGACATCATATTTTCTTTTCCACTTCAGGCACATGTGTACTATTGCTTTTGGGAAAGGACTTAATTCCTGCGGTACTGTTCTGAACCCCAATGCTCATGTATTCTAACCCCATCAATACCCATGAGTAGAAGTATCATCACAGGGTGATGTTAAAAATCCCCTAGTCCCTTAGGGATTCCCCAGAAGACTCCTATACACAATGGAACCAAAATTTGACAATGAAACATAACACCATAGAATGTAATACAATCAAATGTGTAGGCTTTGCTGGCAGAGGAAGAAGGTTTCCAGGTTGCCATATGAAGACTGAGAGCTGGGTAAAGCAAACTTCTAAGGCAGGAAAGCTCAGCTGTTTACACGTTTCCAAGTAATACCTAGGATGCTAGGTATTTTGCAAAATCACTCATTTAAATACCTTTCCCAAATAGATTTTATGCAACCTACAATAAAAAGAAATAAATGCAAGTAAGATCATTGGTACATGGGGAAGTAATTATACCAAAAGAAAGAACTCTGATGGAATAAATTTTACTCTGAGCTTCCTGGCAGCCAAAGGAAAGAAGTAAAGACTAATGGAAACAATGTTGGGCCTGGAGGCATAAGAAAGGATTTCCAATTTGGCAGACTGCTGCTGTCACTTACTAGCAGAGTGTCAGGGATCTTTTTCTTAATGTATCTTTTAAAATTCCATTTTCTTATTTAAAATGTGAGGACAAGAATTTGTAAGAACTTGAGAGAATACAAGGAGATACAGTAGTGAAGGGAAACAAAAGCATAATAAAAGTGAAAGTAGCTATAATCAATAGTTTACATTATCCAATTAAATGAAAACAAAACCTTTTCTTAAGTCAGACAATGTTTTACTGGTCTTACTAAACCAGAGGGTCTGGAACAGGGAGAGCAAATATCAAATGTCTGCTGATCCAATGGAGGAAGGCAGGCAGGCAGGCAGTTCCCAGATGTTTTCTCCTCAAATTTGAGGAAATGTTTGGCTGGCTTCATTCACTCCTTCACAAACAAAAGATGAATGTCAGATCCCAGGCAGCCAAGAGGGGACATAGACGATTTTATGCAGTGACTGTTCCACTATGAACTGCTGACCACAATCTCACTGCCCAGCAAACCTGCTATAATGTTGGGGCAGTTCTATTTACCAGCTCCCCAATACCTACTTTAAGCCTTCCACAATCTCAGACCACTTAATTCTTCACTCTTCAGAGCTGAGCTCCAAGAAATTTTCCTCAGCCTTCCCCAAACTTACCCCTCCTGTTAGTATCATTTACTTTTTCCTTTATTGCATCTACCACAGTTCCACATTTACACTTATTTGCATCAGTATTCGATTAGCCCCTGAATATTTGATTAGCTCCTGAGCCTGTAAGCATCATGAGAGTTTAGGCCTGTTTTTGTTCACCATTGTGTTTCCAAGCCTAACAGGGCGCTTGATACATGTAGGTGCTCAGTCTTGTTAATTATTGTTCCTGCCTGCTAGGAACTCTGTCTAGTGGGGCGAGACTTGCGTGCATAATGGTATAACAATGGCTCTCAAATGTTGCAGCGGCTTTTGCAACATTTGGTCCTTGATAAAGAAACCTTGATAAAGTGAACTCCAGAGCAAAATTTTGGGAGGCGTCCGAACCCTGCCCCCTTACAAAAATAAAAAAAGCAAGACCTGAAGCGGTCCTAAGAACCTTTCCCGGATCAGGGGCACCAATTCCAGCAAAATACCACGCTGCAGGGCACAACCTGGAATAAACCCTCCAAGCAGCCGGCAGCAGTGCGGCCGAGCGGGCCAGCTGGAGACTGCGCCGGGACAGCCCCCTATCATTTCTCCCGCGCGAAACCCGGTAGGACCGCTCCACTCCCACCCTCCGCTGCAGGGGGGAGCCCGGCGCCCCCACACTGGTAGCGGCCTCTGGTCGCGCTCAAATTTAGCTCCCCTCTCGCGCTGCGGGTGAACTGACATAGTTTGGTAGCGAACTTGGGTCAGTGGTCCGAGCCTCCGGGCCCAGCAAGGCGGTGCGGAGGAGGCGGCGCGGCGCGCTCCCCCTGTCCCGGGCGCCAAGTGCGCCCCTCCCTCGGCCCGCCCGAGCTCCTGACGGAGAGTGCCGGCTGCACGGCTGCGGGTCGTTCTCGGTGCGCGCGGCCCGAGGCGAGCCAGGCTCCCATGGTCTCGTGCTGGCAGGAGGCTGGAGCCCCGTTAGGAAGAATGGAGTTGGCTCCTTGCTCCCAGGTGAGAGTCCGGCCGCCAGCCGCAGTTCGGACGCATCCCCGGCCTGACTTCTCTTGCGCCCGGGCCCTCTTCCCTGCCGGGGGCTGGAAACGTGGCCCTTGGCAGCAGCGCTGTGGATCGGGCGCGCTCCGTTCCGGAACGCCGGAGTGGGCGCGCCCCGCAGGTGCGCTCCGTGGGTCACTTTTGTGCCCCGGGACTGGAGAGGCTGGGCGCCTTGTTGAAACCCCCGGGTGCGTGTCCGGGGGTCGTAGGCTGGGCTGCTGTGGCCACGGGCCCAAGTGAGAGTGCATTTCGAGGGGGGTTGCAGCAGGGAGGCTGCTCGACGCAGCGACCACGTTTCCAGTGCTCTTTAGGGCCCAGGGGTCTTTATTGGTGCGTGTCCCCCACTTCCTGCGGTATTGGCACAGAGATAAGGAAGTTTAAGAAAACTGTACATTTTTCCAGAAGCATAGACGAGAGTCAGACCAGACCAACCCAGATAATGGAGTTTGTTCTAGAACTTTTATAAATGTTTTCAAGAAATTTGTATCTACTTGGGGAAATGGCAACGCCGTAGGGCCAAATTTAAGCACAGACACACGCGCACACAAAACTCGAGATTCCGAGCCGCACGCACAGTACGCCCTAGTTACGCATTACAGTCCTGACTAGGTTTTAAAACTCATTAGAAACACTTGAGAGTAAGTTCCGTAAATGTTTGAACGCGTGGTGGGACTGTGAACGTGACTTTAATGTCCTTTTTAAAAACTTTTTAAAAGGGCTTTCCCCTGTTTTCCAATAATGAGCATATATTTTATGCTCAGAGGTAAACAATAAAACACTTTTTTCAAACGAATTAAAAATAAAAACTTTCAGAAAGGGCAGGAAGCAGACATGCCGCTGCGTGGGAGCCGGAGAGATGCTTTGTGCCGGGGTTGGGTATTTTTTGTTTGTTTCTTGCTTTGGTAAGAACTTCTGGATCTCTGCTTCCTGCATACCTTAGAGTGTTGTTTACCTGCTTTTCTCCACCTAGATACTGGGTTCTGGAGAAGGGGAGGCGGGGTCCCGGCGTTGGGGACTTGAAGAGCCCGGTCTGCGCTCGGCGGCCAGTGGTCCAAGCCACTGACTGTCGCTGTGACCACTTAATTTGTGACGGCCTTTCTGAAAACGTGCATTTGAGAAAAATCTGTTGTGGATGTTTGTGAAAAAGGGTATTTTTAAAGCTTCGGCAGCAAGGGGCAGTATTAAAAACAAGGAAACAAATAGTAACGCAAGCCTGTGGATTGAGCCAGGGTCAGCTTTTTTTTTAGTGGGGGGGTAGGGGTGGGGGAATGAGTTTTACCATAATACGTCTGAAAGTCCTGTGCTTCTGGGAGTTTCGGCATTTCCAGAATTCTAAAACAAAAGAAACAAAAACACCAAAATGGAAAATCCTTCTGGAAGGACATTTGAGACCCGTGTGAATTTCGTAAGAAAATGTACCTTGATATCGTACCACTTCGCAGACCTGTGGTCCTGCTGGAAGTAGCTTTGTGCTTCCTCCTGTTACATATACATAGTTCATGCTTAGGAAATTCAGAATGTCCCAGAATGTATAGAAGGAAGGGAAAATTATATTGTCAAATAACGAGGCCAATTTTTGGTAGTTTTAAAATGTTAAATAATCTATTTGCCTTGTGGGGGTAATCCACAAATTATATCCGACCCATTATGCACCAATTAGGACAAATTACTACATGTAAGATGATCAGGTTTTTTTTTTTTTTTTAAAGACCTCTTAATTGGCAGCACAAATTAAGATGTGTGATGATTTTTCCAGTGGAAATGCTCCTGTTCATCATAATTTAAATGTAAGCAGATTATAGTCACTTTAATTTAAATTAGTGGAGAGTGGTGCTGTGGGGGTGCAGGTGACTGCAGATAAGAGCACTTAATGAACATTTCAGGCACAGCAAGATGTTAAATTCATGTGGTTCTGTCCCTTACCCCACCCAGCCTTATGAATAAAACAGTGTGATGAACTGCCTGAAGCTGCATTACTCCACATTGAACATGGTTTGCTAGATGTGCAGTGGGTTTTAATCCCACAGTACAGTAAATATAATTTCCATCCCTTGGGAAGCACAGAGCTGAAAGGGGTTTCCAGCAAAGTTGTTAGGCTTAATGTAATGAGTAGGAAGGAACCATGGGGACAGAGACATTCATTTGAACTCTGAACAACTTTCTAGCCTCGCCTTTTCTAGAATCCCACCGGTGTGTAGGATTTGATATCCTGATAGTGAGTATGCCTCCCATGGGCTTTAGACCTTGTTAGGGTGATCATTGTGTCTTCGTGATTTTATATGGAGTGACAGAAATTATACCCAGGAAAAGCAGGGAGATTGGACCCTTACTAAGAGCTCTCAACACCTCAGTGCACAGCAGTTGGAGGAAGAGGCTGCCTTAGCTGACCATCAGAAAAGCTAGTGGGTCCAGCATGCCACTGTGGTTCTCTTACTTTCTTTTAGCTCAAGAGTGCAGGTTGGACTCTTTGAGAAGGACATGATGAATATATGTGGAACATGCTGTAGAAGGGGCGAAGGGGAATTATTCTGGTATTGGCTGTGTAGCTATAAAGTGTACCCAATAGATTCTAGCCCTGTGGTTGAAAATGTGACTGGAGCACCTGAAACTGGTCACTGATAGGGTCGTTTTTGATTTCTTGGAAGGGCATCACTATGATTTGCCTCTTTAATAGTCTCATATTTTAAATCTTTTTAAAAAAATCTGTATTTAAACAGGCTGCTTGGGCTTTGTTTTGCTGCACTATCACATGAATAACAGATGAATTCTAAGCAGGAGAAAATATCAGAGATCAAAACAGTTCTGATCTGGTCAGGTACACAGGACACAAAACTGAGATAGTTATGTAAATTAAAACAATTTATGAATGTTATTAATGTCAAATTAATGACAAAATCAATAAAGTCATTTAAATAGAAAGGTCCAGGCCCTATTTTAAACTGGTGTTCCTCAGCTATTAGCATTCTCTTTAAGCTATAATTTATAATTTTTTACCAAGATACAGTTTTGTTTTAAAAAGACAGCTTCAGTCATCAGAATGATACAGGCTATTTGGAGGTGGGATGGTCATAAAATATTGGTGGTACCATTTTATTTTTTTCATGAAAAGCAGGGTTTTCTAAATGTTGTAAAATAATAAAATTCAGAAGCATATATAGTAAGCATAGCTGAAATTTAACATGCAGAAGTTTGTCTCCCATAGTGTTTTAATTACTTAGGCTGCTGACAGCAGATTCTGTGAAATGGTTTGGCTTAAATAATGGGACTGTTTTAGCTTACAGTTTGAGACGAAGAGAATGTTCAAATCAAGGCCTTGGCAAAGTGCAGCTTTCTTCCTGAAGACCCCCTGACGACCCCCTGAAGACCAGCAGCCAGAGATCCATGGCCAGGCTCATGGTGGCATCTGTAGGTCTAGCTCTTCTCTTCAGGAGTTTGTTGATTTTAGCTTCTTGCTTCCCTGGCTTTTCTCTCTCTCTGTGTATTCATCCCCTTTATTAGGAGCCCCAGTAAGAAGGCTCAGGCCCATCTTGAATGAGGTGGGTCACACCTTAACGGAAGTAGCCTCATTAGAAGATCTAGTTACTGTGGATCCACACCTACAGGATCGGGTTAAGTGTAAGAATGTGTTTTTCTGGAGTATATACAGCTTCAAACCTACACACAGTAATAAATGCTAGTGCCCTGTGGGTAGCACAAACATTTGTCGTGAATTCTCACATTTGTCATGAATTCTCACAGTGTGTAATGGGTCTCCAGAGTTTTAGTTCAAAGAGTTGACTCTCCTTGCCATATAATCGTAAGCTGGATGGCAGAGGGTTTCGTGATTGGTTTAGTCCGTTTATCAGATGTTTGTTGTGCACCTGCTTTGTGCTAGGCGTTGTGCTGATTACTGTGGAAGAAATAAAGACTCAGGAAAACACCATTCCTTCTCTGAGTTCTGCAACCCCCTGCAACCCCTTAATTAGTAGATCGTTCTGAAAGTCCTTGACCCTTTTGCTTTTGCAGGGCTCAGCTTCGTGCCCTTGGTTATAGGAGTGGGAGAAGAGTTCAAGACATCTTCCCTTCTCCCCCAAGGAATTATCAAATACCCTGATACTTTTTATGAGTCATGCCGGGCCAAGTGCTTCAAGTTACCAGGTGTAATCCTTACTGTAATTCTGTGGAGTAGGTAGTAGTATCTTACATTTTAAAGTTAAGGCTAAACTGCTAAATGTGCTCAGGGCAGTCCAGCAAGAAAGGAGCTGAGCCAAGATTCCAGCCTGTCTCCAGAGCCACTGGCTAGCATTTGTCACTGGGGTACTGGGGTCAGTGGCGTTGGCAGGTCATGAAACATTCACTGAGATAGTTTTGTGAGGCTAGAAATCTTTGTTCAACATTTGCTGAGATGATCAAGGACATGTCAAGTCCTTAAATGTTAAGGGGTGTCACAACTTTTGACTTTTCTTATACTTTCTCTTCCTTTTAACTAGCAGGGCTGGAGTGTTACAACAGCTGGTTGGATTCTTTTTTAGGAACATGTCAAATTATGCTTTGGACAGGATTCCTAGAACACTGTAAAAGTCACTCAGGAGTATGGGTCAGATACACAAAGCCTTTTACACAGGAATGATTTTTACTCAATTTTCTTTTGTGTAAATAATATAGTGTTAATATAAACTGAAATAAAAAGAAATCATTGAACTATTGCTCTGAAACCCGTACCTACTTTCTGTGCTTCATTTTCTAGGAATTTTTCTATTTATTGTTTTTCTGTATTTGGTCATTTTTGCATAACTTATATAGTATGATTGCTGTTTGAATTTTATTTGACACCATGATTACTATTTTTCTGAGTAACTTGGACTCTACAGTTTTCACTTTTAATGACTGTATAGTACTTCTTTGAGTGGATGTATATTTTATGTATCAAGTTTTTGTAAAAAAAAATACTATTCTTTATTGAAAGAAACCTTCAATAAATATTTCGGAGAAGGGTTACATAACTTATGCCTTGTGTTGGAGCCCACACCATTATTATTTTTTTTTTATTAATTAACGGAAAAAAAGAAATTAACCCAACATTTAGAAATCATACCATTCTACATATGCAATCAGTAATTCTTAACATCATCACATAGATGCATGATCATTGTTTCTTAGTACATTTGCATCGGTTTAGAAGAACTCGCAACACAACAGAAAAAGATATAGAATGCTAATATAGAGAAAAGAAATAAAAGTAATAATAATAGTAAAAAACAAACAAACAAACAAACAAACAAAAAAACCTATAGCTCAGATGCAGCTTCATTCAGTGTTTTAACATGATTACTTTACAATTAGGTATTATTGTGCTATTTTTTAGTTTTTGTATCTAGTCCTGTTGCACAGTCTGTATCCCTTCAGCTCCAATTACCCATTATCTTACCCTGTTTCTAACTCCTGCTGAACTCTGTTACCAATGACATATTCCAGGTTTATTCTCGAATGTCCGTTCACATCAGTGGGACCATACAGTATTTGTCCTTTAGCTTTTGGCTAGACTCACTCAGCATAATGTTCTCTAGGTCCATCCATGTTATTACATGCTTCATAAGTTTATCCTGTCTTAAAGCTGCATAATATTCCATCGTATGTATATACCACAGTTTGTTTAGCCATTCTTCTGTTGATGGACATTTTGGCTGTTTCCATCTCTTTGCAATTGTAAATAACGCTGCTATAAACATTGGTGTGCAAATGTCCGTTTGTGTCTTTGCCCTTAAGTCCTTTGAGTAGATACCCAGCAATGGTATTGCTGGGTCGTATGGCAATTCTATATTCAGCTTTTTGAGGAACCGCCAAACTGCCTTCCACAGTGGTTGCACCGTTTGACATTCCCACCAACAGTGGATAAGTGTGCCTCTTTCTCCGCATCCTCTCCAGCACTTGTCATTTTCTGTTTTGTTGATAATGGCCATTCTGGTGGGTGTGAGATGATATCTCATTGTGGTTTTGATTTGCATTTCTCTAATGGCCAAGGACATTGAGCATCTCTTCATGTGCCTCTTGGCCATCCGTATTTCCTCTTCTGGTAGGTGTCTGTTCAAGTCTTTGTCCCATTTTGTAATTGGGTTGGCTGTCTTTTTGTTGTTGAGTTGAACAATCTCTTTATAAATTCTGGATACTAGACCTTTATCTGATATGTCATTTCCAAATATTATCTGGAAATGATAAATATTCCAAATATTATCTGGAATTTGAGGAGCTCCCATTTATTTATTTCCTTCTTCACTGCTCTTGCTTTAGCTTTAAGGTCCATAAAACCACCTCCAATTGTAAGATTCATAAGATATCTCCCTACATTTTCCTCTAACTGTTTTATGTTCTTAGACCTAATGTTTAGATCTTTGATCCATTTTGAGTTAACTTTTGTATAAGGTGTGAGATATGGGTCTTCTTTCATTCTTTTGCATATGGATATCCAGTTCTCTAGGCACCATTTATTGAAGAAACTGTTCTGTCCCAGGTGAGTTGGCTTGACTGCCTTATCAAAGATCAAATGTCCATAGATGAGAGGGTCTATATCTGAGCACTCTATTCGATTCCATTGGTCGATATATCTATCTTTATGCCAATACCATGCTGTTTTGACCACTGTGGCTTCATAATATGCCTTAAAGTCCGGCAGCGAGAGACCTCCAGCTTCGTTTTTTTTCCTCAAGATGTTTTTAGCAATTCGGGGCACCCTGCCCTTCCAGATAAATTTGCTTATTGGTTTTTCTATTTCTGAAAAATAAGTTGCTGGGATTTTGATTGGTATTGCATTGAATCTGTAGATCAATTTAGGTAGAATTGACATCTTAACTATATTTAGTCTTCCAGTCCATGAACACGGTATGCCCTTCCATGTATTTAGGTCTTCTGTGATTTCTTTTAGCAGTTTTTTGTAGTTTTCTTTATATAGGTTTTTTGTCTCTTTAGTTAAATTTATTCCTAGGTATTTTATTCTTTTAGTTGCAATTGTAAATGGGATTCGTTTCTTGATTTCCCCCTCAGCTTGTTCATTGCTAGTGTATAGAAATGCTACAGATTTTTGAATGTTGATCTTGTAACCTGCTACTTTGCTGTACTCATTTATTAGCTCTAGTAGTTTTGTTGTGGGTTTTCCGGGTTTTCGATGTATAGTATCATATCGTCTGCAAACAGTGATAGTTTTACTTCTTCCTTTTCAATTTTGGTGCCTTGTATTTCTTTTTCTTGTCTAATTGCTCTGGCTAGAACCTCCAACACAATGTTGAATAATAGTGGTGATAGTGGACATCCTTGTCTTGTTCCTGATCTTAGGGGGAAAGTTTTCAATTTTTCCCCATTGAGGATGATATTAGCTGTGGGTTTTTCATATATTCCCTCTATCATTTTAAGGAAGTTCCCTTGTATTCCTATCTTTTGAAGTGTTTTCAACAGGAAAGGATGTTGAATTTTGTCAAATGCCTTCTCTGCATCAATTGAGATGATCATGTGATTTTTCTGCTTTGATTTGTTGATATGGTGTATTACATTAACTGATTTTCTTATGTTGAACCCTCCTTGCATACCTGGGATGAATCCTACTTGGTCATGATGTATAATTCTTTTAATGTGTTGTTGGATACGATTTGCTAGAATTTTATTGAGGATTTTTGCATCTATATTCATTAGAGAGATTGGTCTGTAGTTTTCTTTTTTTGTAATATCTTTGCCTGGTTTTGGTATGAGGGTGATGTTGGCTTCATAGAATGAATTAGATAGCTTTCCCTTCACTTCGATTTTTTTGAAGAGTTTGAGGAGAGTTGGTACTAATTCTTTCTGGAATGTTTGATAGAATTCACATGTGAAGCCGTCTGGTCCTGGACTTTTCTTTTTAGGAAGCTTTTGAATGACTAATTCAGTTTCTTTACTTGTGATTGGTTTGTTGAGGTCATCTATTTCTTCTTGAGTCAAAGTTGGTTGTTCATGTCTTTCCAGGAACCCGTCCATTTCCTCTAAATTTTTGTATTTATTAGCGTAAAGTTGTTCATAGTATCCTGTTATTACCTCCTTTATTTCTGTGAGGTCAGTAGTTATGTCTCCTCTTCGATTTCTGATCTTATTTATTTGCATCCTCTCTCTTCTTCTTTTTGTCAGTCTTGCTAAGGGCCCATCAATCTTATTGATTTTCTCATAGAACCAACTTCTGGCCTTATTGATTTTCTCTATTATTTTCATGTTTTCAATTTCATTTATTTCTGCTCTGATCTTTGTTATTTCTTTCCTTTTGCTTGCTTTGGGATTAGTTTGCTGTTCTTTCTCCAGTTCTTCCAAGTGGACAGTTAATTCCTGCAGTTTTGCCTTTTCTTCTTTTCTGATATAGGCATTTAGGGCAATAAATTTCCCTCTTAGTACTGCCTTTGCTGCGTCCCATAAATTTTGATATGTTGTGTTTTCATTTTCATTCGCCTCGAGGTATTTACTAATTTCTCTTGCAATTTCTTCTTTGACCCACTTGTTGTTTAAGAGTGTGTTGTTGAGCCTCCACGTATTTGTGAATTTTCTGGCACTCCGCCTGTTATTGATTTCCAACTTCATTCCTTTATGATCCAAGAAAGTGTTGTGTATGATTTCAATCTTTTTAAATTTGTTAAGACTTGCTTTGTGACCCAGCATATGGTCTATCTTTGAGAATGATCCATGAGCACTTGAGAAAAAGGTGTATCCTGCTGTTGTGGGATGTAATGTCCTATAAATGTCTGTTAAGTCTAGCTCATTTATAGTAATATTCAGATTCTCTATTTCTTTATTGATCTTCTGTCTAGATGTTCTGTCCATTGATGAGAGTGGTGAATTGAAGTCTCCAACTATTATGGTATATGTGTCTATTTCCCTTTTCAGTGTTTGCAGTGTATTCCTCACGTATTTTGGGGCATTCTGGTTCGGTGCGTAAATGTTTATGATTGTTATGTCTTCTTGTTTAATTGTTCCTTTTATTAGTATATAATGTCCTTCTTTGTCTCTTTTAACTGTGTTACATTTGAAGTCTAATTTGTTGGATATTAGTGTAGCCACTCCTGCTCTTTTCTGGTTGTTATTTGCATGAAATATCTTTTCCCAACCTTTCACTTTCAACCTATGTTTATCTTTGGGTCTAAGATGTGTTTCCTGTAGACAGTATATGGAAGGATCCTGTTTTTTAATCCATTCTGCCAGTCTATGTCTTTTGATTGGGGAATTCAGTCCATTAACATTTAGTGTTATTACTGTTTGGATAATATTTTCCTCTACCATTTTGCCTTTTGTATTATATATATCATATCTGACTTTCCTTCTTTCCACACTCTTCTCCATACCTCTCTCTTCTGTCTTTTCGTATCTGACTCTAGTGCTCCCTTTAGTATTTCTTGCAGAGCTGGTCTCTTGGTCACAAATTCTCTCAGTGACTTTTTGTCTATAAATGTTTTAATTTCTCCTTCATTTTTGAAGGACAATTTTGCTGGATATAGGAGTCTTGGTTGGCAGTTTTTCTCTTTTAGTGATTTAAATATATCATCCCACTGTCTTCTAGCTTCCATGGTTTCTGCTGAGAAATCTACACATAGTCTTATTGGGTTTCCCTTGTATGTGACAGATTGTTTTTCTCTTGCTGCTTTCAAGATCCTCTCTTTCTCTTTGACCTCTGACATTCTAACTAGTAAATGTCTTGGAGAACGCCTATTTGGGTCTATTCTCTTTGGGGTGCGCTGCACTTCTTGGATCTGTATATTTAGGTCTTTCATAAGAGTTGGGAAATTTTCAGTGATAATTTCTTCCATTAGTTTTTCTCCTCCTTTTCCCTTCTCTTCTCCTTCTGGGACACCCACAACACGTATATTTGTGCGGTTCATATTGTCCTTGAGTTCCCTGATACCCTGTCCAAATTTCTCCATTCTTTTCCCTATAGTTTCTGTTTCTTTTTGGAATTCAGATGTTTCATCCTCCAAATCACTAATTCTATCTTCTGTCTCTTTAAATCTATCATTGTAGGTATCCATTGTTTTTTCCATCTTTTCTGCTTTATCCTTCCCTTCCATAAGCTCTATGATTTGTTTTTTCAGTTTTTCTATTTCTTCTTTTTGTTCAGCCCATGTCTTCTTCATTTCCTCCCTCAATTTATCGATTTCGTTTTTGAAGAGGTTTTCCTCTTCAAAATTCCTTCAAAACAGGAATTCCTGTTCGTATATTCAGCATTAGTTGTTTCAGCTCCTGTATCTCATTTGATCTATTGGTTTGCTCCTTTGACTGGGCCATATTTTCAATTTTCTGAGCGTGATCCGTTATCTTCTGCCTGCGTCTGGGCATTTAGTCAGATTTCCCTGGGTGTTGGACCCAACAGGTTGAAAGATTTTTCTGTGAAATCTCTGGGTTCTGTTTTTCTTATCCTGCCCATTAGGTGACGCTCGTGGCACACGTTTGTCTGTGGGTTCCACCAGTAAAAGGTGCTGTGGGTCCTTTAACTTTGGAAAACTCTCGCCGTGGGGGAAGTTCGCCAGCCGAAGCGGCTTGGAAGAGTGCCAGCCGGCTCTGGGGTCCGAACGCGGGGAGGGTCGCCGGCCACCGCAGCCTGGGAGAACGCCCAACCGAATTTCCTAGTCGGCCCAGGGTGCCAAGTGTGGCGGGAGGGCGCCAGCCGCCGCAGCCCGGGAGAGTGCACCATTCCCAGCCGGACCGGGGAGTCACGTGTTTGGAAGGGACCCCCCCCGGTCACCGTTCTCCACGGTCTCGGGATTTCTGACCCAACTCTCTCAGTTGGTCTGGGGGACCTCGCGTGGTTGGGGCACCAGCCGCCGCGGCCCAAGGGGACCGCCTGCCCAATTCTGCCAGTTGGCCTGGGAAGGAGGAAGGGAGGGACTCCGGCCGCTTGCCATCCCGCCCGGGAAAGCCAGCGCCCCTCAGCGATCTCACCGGAGCTGGTTCTCCCAGACAGTCAGCCGTTCCAGGATGGGGTATGCCGTCCCTTTGATCTCCGTCGTGGCTCCGGGAGCTGCTCTGTATTGTCTCCACTCCCCCAGTAGCTGTTCTGGAGGAGGAAAGGTGAGGGTCGCAAGGCTGTCGAGGACAGTGGCGGAGGAGCCGGTGAAGGCGGAAGAGGGCACGGTGGTGGTTGGAGAGCCACTGGAGTAGGAGGAGAAAGGGAAGGATAAGATGGCGAATGGAGCACCGCCAGAGCAGAAGCCCACACATTATTAATTACTGTTTCTTTTATGATGTATTTATTATCTGGCAGAAAGAATATTCTGGGTTTTCAATAGTCCTCTGAGGGCACATTGTATTCCTCAGACGTTTCACCTTTTGTTGTGCTGTACTAACTCTGCTTAGTACCAGTGCTCATGATAACCAATAAAACAAGGACTGTTGTCTTCTTGAACTTGGAGCTCCCGGTTGAGTATTGGTCAAGTGGTATAGTTTAGGAGGAAATGGAGAATAGTCTTAAAGGTGTGTTCTTCACCATCTAAAACACCCAGGAAATTCATGATGTGCTAATGGGTGCCTGGTGGATGGGGCTGTGGATGGGGGCTGTGGGGGCATCTCGGTCTTGTTGGTTTCCTGCACTAAGCCTTCTCCTGTATGATAGTGATTAACTTTGTAAACAATGTTGTCTTCTCTTTTCTTGCTTATTTCAACTCTTAAGTAGTCTTGTAGGGAGCATTCTGGAAAATGCATTTTCATTGAAAATTGTATGTCTAAAGGTGGAACAGTGCCTTTTTAGAGCCAAAAATTGTTCTCTATCTGGGAGGTGATGACAATGGGTCACCAGTTTCCATGAATGTTGCACATCAATGAAATGCTTAAATGCTTCAATAAGATGCTTAAAAAGCGGTATACTGAGTCCCTGAGTTTGCATCTGAAGCCTGCGTTTCCCTCCAGGCTGTCGGGTGGGCGGGTGCCTCTGGCCTGCCCCGCCCGTTGTGCCCGGTTTCTTCAGGCTGGAGTGGTGCCAGGCAAGGGCTCTTTCTCTCCCACAGCCTCCCCCACTGTGCCTGTACCCCCAAATCCTCCCTGGGAGCAGCCCGGTTGTTTGGGCAGCTCTGCCCAGGAGGGCCTGTGTACCTTGTACCTGGAGAGTGCGTGTCTGAACTTTTGGCACCCATGCCACTTACAGCAGACCTCCTCTTCTCTAACGAGCACCCCGAGGTAATGGCTGGTTACCTCATATCAGATCGAGTCAACATGATCATCCAGCTGATGCATGAAGGAAGGACCTGGCGTGCAGAAGATGTTAAATATTTGTGAATTTAAGTGGCCGCCTGGAATACCCTGTAACAGGGCTTCTCACATTTTTCTGTTGGACAAAGGGTAGAGGCCAGTTACTGCCTGCTCCAGAGCAGGGGTGGCAGCCCCAAGCCACCTGACAGAGAAGGTTTTCTAAATCTCCAGTTTTATCTTTAAAAGTCATGCCTATTTTGCATTTTATTCCATGAAGGATTTTTTTTTTACTTTTAATACAAAAGTAATATTTAAAATTTCTGGTGAAGAATCCATCCACCCTCTTCTGTAGCCCCGAACGCCCTCTGGCCGTGAGTTTGACAAGCATGGTAAAATTTAGAAATCTTGCTTGTAACAAACCCTGAAGTACAAGAGAGAGAGACATCTTCCTCCCCGTCCCAGTCCTCCTACCACCGTCTTGATCTCTTTTTATTTAAATCCCAGTGACTGAGAAGGGCAATTAAATGGGAAGCAAAAAATCAAACTGGTTTGATGTTGAAATCCCTAAGAGTGTTTTTCATGTGAAATGTCAATAACTTCAGAGTCTTTATTTTGTTCTCTGTCACCCTTGGTTTAAAATGGAAAGTTAAGAAAAATAAAAGTACATTTGACACCACTGTTTATTTTTAACTCTTTTTTTCGTTATCGTTGCCCTTAGGCATTTTTTATTTGAGGAGATTTTAAAATAAGATTAGTTAAAGCCAGTGGGGCCTTATCTAGCCTTTCCTACCTTTATGTTACCTCCTAAATAAGGTTTCTCTTTCCGAACTTAAAAAAAAACTAAGTCTGTATTTCTACACTACCAGCTTCAAAAATCTTCACTGAAAAAAAGTGTTTGGGTGTCCTCCCGACCTTCATTGTACCAAGTGGTATCATCTTCTCTGGCTGTAATTAGGAACCCAGAAAGGATGCGCTCTTAGTGAGAGTGTATTCATTTTGGCACAAAGCCATGAGCCAAGTGGCTTCAACAGCCTAGTGGCTTCAACAGCCCTGTGTTCCAGGGGTTGTGAGGGTGAGTTTTTCATAGTCACGGTCAATGCTCTTAGCAGGGCAGAAGTGTGTCCAGAATCCCTGTATAAAGGCTCCTAGGGCTGGCTGTAGGATGGAGATGATCCCCCTCCTCCACCCCTCTGCCACCTTCAGTTTGAAGATCTGTTTAAGCACTCCTCTGAAGTGAGTCCCAGGACACTTGCTTCTAAGAGATAGGTGCCTCCTGCCTCGCAGTTCTCTGGACGCATACTTCTGCCTGCAAGTCGATTGCAAATTATTCTCCAGGCTCACTCTGCCCTGCAGCTGTGCAGTGGTGGTCCTGGAAGTCTTGACCCCAGCTCAGGGTTAGATGACCCCCTGCCACCCCGGACTTTCAGAGTGCCAGGGCTTACTTCCTTGTTCACATTTTTCACGTCGTGTTGAAGTTGTTTCACGATTGTCTTACCTTAGTGCATGTGACTTATTCTTCATCAAATCCCTTAGCTTGATGCCCAACACATAATATGTGCTTAGAAAATATTCATTGAACAGATGGAAGAGGCAAGTAGTACTGGTACTATTATACCCTTTTTTTAAAAAATTTTTATTAGAGAAGTTATAGGTTTACAGAAAAATCATGCAGTAGAGTTTCCAAATACAGAGTTCCCATTTACCACCCACTTCTTACACACTCTGTTTGCCCTGTTATTAATGCTTTGTGTTTAGTATGGTACCCTTGTTACGACTGATGAATTTAATTATAATTATACTATTAACTATAGTCCATGGTTTAACTTAGGGTTCACTGTTTGTGTTGTATACCTCTATGGTTTTTTTTAAAAAAGTTATTCTAGTAATATATATATGTTCAACCTAAAATTTCTCCTTTTAGCCCCATTCAAAAATGTGATTCAGTGGTGGTAATTACATTTACAATGTTGTGCTACTATCACTGCCATCCACTACCAAAACTTTTCTTTTTCTTCACCCCAAACAGAAACTCTACCAATTAAACTTTAACGCTATATTCCCTATTTCCAGCTCAACCCTCAGTAACCTGTATTCTGTTTCTTACTCTGTGAATTTGCTTATTCTGATTATTTCACATCAGTGAGAAAAGAAATATTTGTCCTTTTGTGTCTTGTCTTATTTCATGTAGCATGTCTTCAGGATTAAATATTTGTCCTTTTGTGTCTGTCTTATTTCATGTAACGTGTCTTTAGGGTTCATCCATGTGGCTGTATGTATCAGAACTTCTTTCCTTTTTATGGCTGGGGGATGGTTGAGTTTATATGACAAAATGGCTAGGTTTTGCTGTCGAGTTGTTTGGTCAAACACAGGCCTGATTGATGCCATCAGGATTTTTCATGAGTTTAAATTATGGGTCAATTGATCCCGTGTATGGCGGATTACATCTGCAATCAACAAAGGAGATTGCTTTCAGCAATGAGAGAAGTCTCATCCATACAGTTGAAGACCTTAAAAAGATAACTGATGTTTTCTGGCAATCATAAAGATCTACCTCTACTTCAGCCAGCTTTTCCTGGGGAAATCATTGAAATTTTCATTGGAGTTCCCAGTTTGCAATCCGCCCTTTGGAATTTGGGTTTGTAATCCTCACAGTCGCATGAGCCAATTCCTATAATAAATATCATATTTACATCATATATCTCCTCCTTTCTGTTTTCCTGGAGAACCCTGACTAGTACAGGCTGAATAATTCTCCGTTGTACTTATATTCCACATTTTATTTATCCATTCATCTACTGATGGGCACTTGGATTGCTTCTGTCTTCTTGCATTTGTGAATAACGCTGCTGTTCAAGTCCCTGCTTTGGGTATTACCTAGAAGTGGGTTTGCCAGGTCATATGGTAGTTCTATAGTTAACTTTCTGAGAGAACTGTCATCTCCAGCAGCTGCACTATTTTATATTCCCACTAACAGTGAATGAGTGTCCCTCTTTCTCCACATAGTCTCCAACACTTGTGACTTTCTATTTTAATGGTAGCCATTCTAGTGAGAGTGAAATGGCATCTCATTGTGGTTTTCATATTTTCTTGAAGCTAATACTGTTGCATGTTTTCTATGTTCCAGGCACTGTGCAGAAATTTATATGGATTACCTTATTTAAACACCAAATACACATATAAAAAAATAAAAATAAAAAAAGAGTACATTGTTTAATTTCCACATTTGTGCGTTTTCCACTTCTCTCCCTCTTTTTGCTTTTTTAGCTTCATTCCATTGTAGTTGGAGAAAATACCTGGTATGATTTGAATATTTTTGACTTTATTGAAGCTTGTTTTGTGACCTAAGAGAAGACCTATCCTTGAGAATGATCCATCTGCCCTAGAAAAGAAATGTATATTCTGCTGCTGTTCGGTGAAGTTTGTTATATCTGTTATGGGTTTAGAATATCTTTCAAGCCTTACATTTCCTTATTGGTCTTCTCTGTAGTAGTCATCCCTTACATAGTGTGCAGTCAGTGGCTCATGATATCATCACATGGTTGTGTATTCATTACCATGATCATTTTTTCAACATTTGCATCTCTCCAGCAAAAGAAATAAAGAAAAAAGAAAGAACTCATACATACCATACCCCTTACCTCTCCCTCTCTTTGACCACAAGTATTTCGATCTACTCTATTTATTTTAACTTTTGTTCCCCCTATTATTTCCTTATTTTTTATTTATATATTTTTACTCGTCTGTACATACCCTTGATACCAATCTCTTTTTTGGTTAGTAAGTAATTTGCATGATGTATATTTTCTCCATCCTTTCACTTTCATCTTCCTTGTGTTTTTGAATTTAAAGTGAGTCTCTTTTACACAGTATAGATGGTTGTCAGCTTTTATCTATTCTGCCAATCTGTGCTTTTTGACTGCAGAGTTTAATCTATTTATACTTTAGGTAATTATTGATAATGCAGGACTTTGTTCTGCCATTTTACTATTTTTGTCTTTGTCTTAAACCTTTTCTGACTCTCAGTTCTTTCATTAATGCTTACTTTGATATTTGTTTGATTTTTTTGTAGCTTGCCCTTTTGAGTCTCTTTTCATTTCCTTCTGTAGATATTTTAAAGATATTTTCTTTGTGGTTACCATGGGGCTTAAATTCAATATCCTAAACGTATAACAATCACATTTGATTAGATACCAGCTTAACTTCAGTAACGTACGCAAGCACCGTTCTTGTACTTCCCTGTTCTCCTACCTTTTTGCTGTACTTGTAAGTCAGGCTTAGTGGCAATGAACTCTATCAGATTTTGTTTATTTGGGAATCTCTTCCACATTTTTGAAAGCTAGTCTCACTGATTATAAAGTTCTTGGTTGGCAATTGTTTTCTTTTAGCCCTTAAATATTTCATCCCACTTCTTTCTGACTCTGTGGTTTCTGATAAGAAATCAGCATTTAAGATTCTTGGGGCTCCCTTGTATGTAACACATTGCTTTTCTCTTGCACCTTTCAGAACTCTCACCTTGTCTTTGGCATTTGACAGTTTGATGACAGAGTCTGGGCATGGCTATGTTCAAGTTTGTCCTGTTTGGGGTTTGTTTGGTTCTTGAATGTGTATATTCATGGTTTTCATTAATTTTCTTGAACGTGTACATTCATGTTTTTCATTAAATTGGGGGTTTGTAATCTTTTGTTGTCTGCTGTACAGTTCATTATTTTAACATGTTAACTCTGGGATTTATTCTTTGAACTTTCTCTTCCTTAGTTTATTTTCAGCTTTCAAGATTAGAGAGGTTTCCTTGAATGTCAGGAACTACAAAATCTGAGCAAACCAATGCCAGAAAGACCTTTCTCAGTCTTTGGACATCAGCTGTGTGTTGGCTGGTGCTCTCCTTCAGAGTCTAGCCCTCCTATGAAGATCAGCCCGAGTTGAATGTGAAGTGTAGAGTCCTTCCTGATTCTAGTGTCTTGTCCTAGGTGTGTGCTCTTAGCCTTGTAATGACCCTGTTGCAGGAATTTGAATGCTCCCTATCCCCATCCCTGTGAAACAGAATCTCCCCGCCCCCCCCCGCCCCCCCCCCCCACGCCAGGGTTTTCTGTTGGCTGTGTTAAAGTGGGTGCTTTAGTTTTCCTAGGCTGCTCAAGCAAATATCATGAAATGGGTCAGCTCAAGCAGTGGGAATTTTGTAGCTCATGGTTTGAGGCCAAGAAAATGTCCACATCAAGACATCATGTCAAGGCAATGCCTTCTTCCCAAAGACTGCCATTCTGGGACTGGCTGCCAGCCACCTTGGTGCTTAGTTCCTCTATCATGGCAGTGCACGTGGCAGCCTCTCCTGGCCTCTCTATTTTCTTCCAGGTTCCATTGAATTTCACCTTCTGGCTATTCCTTGTGGTTTTCTCTCCCTATCTGAATGTCCTTCTGCTTATAAAGAACTCCAGTAATAGCATTATGACCTATCCTTTTGGGGCTGGGCCACACCTTAGCTGAGGTAACCTCATCAAAGTGTCTTACTTCCAATTGGGTCTCACGGGAATGGATTAGATTTTCTAGGGTACATAACAGTTCAAAACACTACCACGGTAATAATCCTTTGCCCCAGTTTGCTTAACTTAACTGTTTCCTACATTCCTTTAGCTGTCTTGCAGGGCAGATCAGATTAGTTTCCAGGTTCAGTCTTGCATGCTGCTACCCAGATGATGGGGACCTATATCCAGGTGCCCCGAATGTGCTTAGACATTACATTATTCCTTCTGGAACAGGGCCGTGACCCACACTGGAATCAGTCTTGCCCCACACTACATCAGGGACAGTTTAGGGGGAGGTTCAGCAAGGGTACTGTGGGCTTCTCCTACCACCTTTGGGGACATGGGGGGTAGAGTGCATGGGCCAGGAATTGAACTCAGCTCTCCCCCATGGCAGGCTGTGTACCTTTCCAGCTGAGAGAAACCCTGCCAGTGCGTCAGCATTCTACCTCTTACCACTTTTGAAGCTGTGTTTTGTTGATTCGGCACTTGTCCATTTACTGCAAGCCTTTAACTGTTTTCTTATGTTGTGAGGAAGATGGCTCTGCCAGTTTTTGCTAATTGTTCAAAGATTGCGTTGGGGAACAAGCAGCATCTTGAAACATCTTATGTTGCTATCTTGGTTGAACAAAAATCCTATTACACTCTTTGAATAGCTCACATTTATATAGTTTTTATTTTTTATAGAATGCTTTCCAGTCATAGTTGGAAGTCATCAGGGCTCTGTACAAATGTTCTGGTTCTTTTCCTTCTGGGCAAAAAGGAAGTTTTTACTTCTTTAGCTCCTAGAACCTAGAAATTGGCAATGCTGTTTGACTTGCTTTGTCTGGTAAAATATGAGTATGTGTTCTGTGTCACTTCCAGGTAGAAGTCTCTAAAACTGGCATGTTGGGGTGGTGTAGCAGTGGCTCAGTGGCAGAATTCTCGCCTGCCATGCCAGAGACCTGGGTTTGATTCCCGGTGCCTGCCCAAGAAGGAAAAACAGGCGTGTTACATTTAGTATGTATCATTCCCTTGCTGATGCACTGTCCGCTGTGCTGGCCTGGGCCCTGGAATGAAGACAGTATGGAATAGAGCCTCTAGCTGGCCCACAGTGGACATGTAACATGAACAAGAGATCAGGCTTTGTTGTTTTATGCCACTGTGGTTTGAGGTTGTTTGTTACTGCATATGTGTAATCAGTTCTGCCTTGGCAGATACCCAGAGGTTCTCATTTCTTGATTTTAGATTCACTCAGTGGGTCTCCTTTGTATGAACTGAGGTGTGGTAGTGGTGGTGGGGGGCCATGACAGGAATATGTGGGTGTGTTTTTTTGTTTTTTTTTTTTTAATTTTTTTTTTAATCAAAAAAAAGAAAAGAAATTAACACAACATTTAGAAATCATTCCATTCTACACATGCACTCAGTAATTCTTAGTATCATCACATAGATGTATGATCATCATTTCTTAGTACATTTGCATCGATTTAGGAAAAGAACTAGCGAAACAGCAGAAAAAGATATAGAATGTTAATATAGAGAAGAGAATTAAAATAATAATACTAATAATATATATATATAAAAAGGAAAAAGAAAAAAACAAAAACAAAAGATACAAACACACAAACAAACAAACAAAAAACCATATTTCAGGTGCAGCTTCATTCAGTGTTCCAACCTAGTTACATTACACTTAGGTATTATTGTGCTGTCCATTTTTGAGTTTTTGTATCTAGTCCTGTTGCACAGTCTGTATCCCTTCAGCTCCAATTACCCATTATCTTACCCTGTTTCTAACTCCTGCTGGTCTCTGTTACCAATGATATATTCCAAGCTGATTCTCGAATGTCGGTTCACATCAGTGGGACCATACAGTATTTGTCCTTTAGTTTTGGGCTAGACTCACTCAGCATAATGTTCTCTAGGTCCATCCATGTTATTACATGCTTCATAAGTTTAGTCTGTCTTAAAGCTGCATAATATTCCATTGTAGGTATACGCCACAGTTTGTTTAGCCACTCGTCTGTTGATGGACATTTTGGCTGTTTCCATCTCTTTGCAGTTGTAGATAATGCTGCTATAAACACTGGTGTGCAAATGTCCGTCTGTGTCTTTGCCCTTAAGTCCTTTGAGTAGATACCTAGCAGTGGTATTGCTGGGTCGTAATCCATTCTGCCATTCTATGTCTTTTGATTGGGAAATTCAGTCCATTAACTTTTAGTGTTATTACTGTTTGGATAATATTTTCCTCTACCATTTTGGCTTTTGTATTATATATATCATATCTGATTTTCCTTCTTTCTACACTTTACTCCATACCTCTCTCTTCTGTCTTTTCGTATCTGACTCTAGTGCTCCCTTTAGTATTTCTTGCAGAGCTGGTCTCTTGGTCACAAATTCTCTCAGTGACTTTTTGTCTATAAGTGTTTTAATTTCTCCTTCATTTTTGAAGGACAATTTTGCTGGATATAGGAGTCTTGGTTGGCAGTTTTTCTCTTTTAGTGATTTAAATATATCATCCCACTGTCTTCTAGCTTCCATGGTTTCTGCTGAGAAATCTACACATAGTCTTATTGGGTTTCCCTTGTATGTGACAGATTGTTTTTCTCTTGCTGCTTTCAAGATCCTCTCTTTCTCTTTGACCTCTGACATTCTAACTAGTAAATGTCTTGGAGAACGCCTATTTGGGTCTATTCTCTTTGGGGTGCGCTGCACTTCTTGGATCTGTATATTTAGGTCTTTCATAAGAGTTGGGAAATTTTCAGTGATAATTTCTTCCATTAGTTTTTCTCCTCCTTTTCCCTTCTCTTCTCCTTCTGGGACACCCACAACACGTATATTTGTGCGCTTCATATTGTCATTCAGTTTCCTGATTCCCTGCTCAAGTTTTTCCATTCTTTTCCCTATAGTTTCTGTTTCTTTTTGGAATTCAGTTGTTCCATCCTCCAGTTCACTAATTGTAGCTTCTGTCTCTTTAGATCTACCATTGTAGGTATCCATTGTTTTTTCCATTTTTTCTTCTTTGTCCTTCACTCCCACAAGTTCTGTGATTTGTTTTTTCAGATTTTCTATTTCTTCTTTTTGTTCAGCCCATATCTTCTTCATGTCCTCCCTCAATTTATTGATTTGGTTTTTGAAGAGTTTTTCCATTTCTGTTCGTATATTCAGCATTAGTTGTCTCAGCTCCTGTATCTCATTTGAACTATTGGTTTGTTCCTTTGATTGGGCCATATCTTCAATTTTCCGAGCGTCATCCATTATTTTCTGCTGGTGTCTGGACATTTGATCAGATTTCCCTGGGTGTGGGACCCAGCTGGTTGAAAGGTTTTTCTGTGGAATCTCTGGGCTCTGTTTTTCTTTTCCTGCCCAGTAGGTGGCGCTCGTGGCGGTCGTTTGTCTGCGGGGCAGTCGGCCCGGGAAACCGCGCATGAAGGCGGGGGTCGCTGGCAGTGGCTTGGGGGAGTGCCGGTCCAAATTGCCCAGCTGGCCCGAGACGCCAAGTGTGACGGGAGGGCCCCGCTATCCAATGTTCCCAGTCAGACCAGGGAGCCACGTGTGTGGAGGGGACCCCAGTCGCCAGCCGCCCCAGCCGGGAAAACGTGCACCCCTCAGGTATCTCACCGCAGTGGATTCTCCCTACCCGTTCAGCCGTTCCAGAATGGGGTACGCTGTCTTTTTGGTCTCTGTCGTGACTCCGGGAGCTGTTTCGTATTGTTTCTGTTTCTTTAGTTGCTTTTCTGGAGGAGGAACTAAGACCCGTGCGTCTTACTAAGCCGCCATCTTCTCCGGAAGTGTGGGTGTGTTTTTGATTGTTAGAGTGATGAGGGTGAGGAGAATGCTCCTGTTCAGAGTTCACAGGTGTTAAGAACTCTGAGGCTGGCAGAAGCGTCCCACAGGATGAAGCAGTTGGTCTTTCTAAAATGCCAGTAGTGCCTTTTTGAAAAACACTGAAAGCAGGCTTGTTCAATTTCATTATCAGTCTCTCCGAGTCCAGTGAGATTGGTTCACATTTTCAATCTGCTGACCTCCCTGAAATAGGAAATTTCCCACCATTTCCCTGATGGGTTATCTCACTTCACTCCCAGGCACAGCAGGCAAAATCCTAGTTCATCGGCTACTTAATCTGCTTAGAAACTCTTCTAAGACCTGTATAAATATATGCCTGTGAATTTTTCCCTGCTTATACTTTCTCTTTTAAAAATAAGTTTTTTTAAAAATAAAATGTGAAAGTTTGAAAAATCCAGAAAAATCCAGAGGAAAAAAATTAGCACTGATCATTATGAACATGTATTGAGTGCTTACGGTGTTGCATTGTAACGAGTATTACATGTGTTATCTTTATCTTTTTTTTTAGGTTTTTATTTCATAATCATAAACTTAACTCTACAGTCTACCTAGATGTGGAAGGGGGGGATAATGCAGAACCCAAAGAAGTGCAGTGAGAGCACAGTTATAGGAACTGAGGCAGACCAGGGGAGGTGGGACATCCTCCCGAGCTGCAGAAGGAATGGTCTGGTGGCTCAGACAAAACACAATAGTCAGCAACGGTGATCTTCTTGCTGGTCTTGCCTTTTCTGAACCCAAAGCGCTCCGTGGCTTCCACAGTGTTCCTGCCCTCTTTACTTTGCCAAAGACCACGTGCTTCCATCTGTTTTAGTTACTAAGCTCCTGGAATGCTGTCTACCAGAACTGGAACAGCTTTTAAAAAGGGAAATTTATTAAGTTGCAAGTTTACAGTTCTAAGTCTTGGAAATGTCCAAATTAAGGCACCAATAAGAGGTTACCTTCACTCAAGAAAGGCCAATGAAGTTCAAGGTTTCTCTCTTAGCTGGAAGGGTACGTGGCTAAGTCTGCTAGCTTTCTCTCCTGGCTTCTTGTTTCATTCATGAAGCACACCTCAGAGCATTTTCCTTCTTCATCTCCAAAGGTCTCTGTTTGTGTGGGCTCTGTTTGTTCTGGTGGCAATAAAACTTTTTCCAAAATGGTTAACTAGGCAACCCCACCTTGAGTGGTTGGAGACATTTCCATGGAAACCCTCTAATCAAAAGTTACACCTACAATTAGGTGGGTCACATCTCCATGAAAACAATCTAAAAGCTCCCATCCATCAATACTGAATGAGGATTAAAAAACTTGGCTTTTCTGGGGTGTACAACAGATTCAAACCAGCATACCACCCAACCACTCAGTCTTAGCAGTACAGATGAAAAACAGGGACCATTTGTTTTGGGTCCGGCATTGGCCATGATGAGATCCCTGGTTCCGTATGCTACAGGATGAACTTCTCATCATCAAACTTCTCCCTGTGGGTAGCTTGGCACCAGTGCCATTATGGCGTGTAAAATCACCATCCTGGCACATAAACCCAGGAATAAGTCTGTGAAAGTAGGAACCCTTATCAACCAAATCCTTCCTCCCTGGTGCTCAGAGCATGAAAAACTTCTGCTGTCTTTGAAACTTTGTCTGCAGACATTTCAAAGGAGTCACAGTCCAAGGGCTCGCTGTCCATGTTGATGTCGAAGAACACGGTGGGGTTGACCATGGCTGCAGGTGGTGCTGTCTGCAAGGCCTGCCTTACTTTATCTTATTATACAGTTATTGCTGTATAATAACTGCTTTTGTTCTTTCATTCACAAAGGAGAAATCTGGCCAAGGCCACACAGCTTCTGGTTGATGCCATGATTGGAAATGAGTAAGCTGACTTTCAAATGCTCTTTACTATTCTCTGATAACTTTCCTAATCCCCCTACTTAGAAATAATCGTTACTATTTTCATATGTTGCCTCACAGTTTTTCTAGTGTGTTAATACTTACTCATGGCAATGTTTTTTTATCCATTCAATAAATGTATTCATTTTATTCATTCAGTAAATGAGTTCCTACTCTGTACCAGCCACTCTTTTAGGCTTTGAGAATACAGTGATGAGCAAACCAAAGCCCTTTCTCTTATAACTTAATTTCAGTGGGAGAGGCAGATAATAAACAGTATTTTTAAAAAGCGTGTCAGTTAATAAACAGTGGATGGAAGAGAACTGTCCTATTTTAGATGTATATGACCAAGTTTCTTTTCTGAAAAGTTCAAACCCATTTGTCTTCCCACCAGTTCTGTATTAGGGTGTTTATCTTGCCACACTTTCACTGTCATAGAGTGTGTCCTTAAGAAACCAACAAACAAGATATGGCCAAGTTGATGGATGAGAAGGTGTATTCATCAGGATTCTCCAGAGAAACAGAATCATCAGGTAGTAAGAGATTTATTGGAAGGAATTGGCTCGTGTGACCATGGCGGCTGGCAAGTCTGAGTTCTATAGGGCTGGCTAGCAGGTCGGAAATTCCAGTAAGAGTTGTTGAAGGTCTCCAGTCCTTAGGAGGCCAACAGACTAGAGCCTCAGGAGTAGAGGGTGTAGTTTTGAGACAGAATTTCTTCTCAGAACCCTCAGTTCTTTGCTCTTAGGGCCTCCAGCTCTTTAGACAAGTCCCATTCACATTATGCAGTGTAATCTCTCTTGTGTAAAGTGAAGTTTTTTTTTTTTAATCTTTCTTTGATCTTTGATCTTTCTATCCCTCTCATTAGGGGTGTTGGGCTGTGGTCATTCTAACTTTTTCAGGTTGGGGGAGTCTGAAATGCTACCACAGCCACACCTAGGCTAGGGTTTGACCAAACATCTGAACTAAGTGGACACAAAATTAACCATCACAGAAAGGTACCTTGTTTTAATGTGCATTCTTTTCACTGATAGGGCAGTTGAAGACCTAAAATGTTTTTAGCCTCTTGTTCTGTTTCCAGGTCACTGAGTCCACTGATTTTGTCTGTGTGACTTTTGTTGTATTTCATTTTGCCTGGGCTATTAGTAAGATTAATACCTTGCCATGATTGTGGCAAGTCTTTTTTCCAAAGGTTTATTTTTCCTTCTAAATTTTTCTTTTAAGTGAGACACTTAAGGGTTTTATTTTTTCAGTGAAAATAATCTGTTCTTTTTGGATCTCCTTTGAACTGATGTATAAAGTCTGTCCCATTCAGAAGTCAGATACATATTCTCAGTAATTATATTCTCTTTTTGGTTTGATTGCTTACTTTAACACTAACCATTTGATCTATAGTATCAGGTGAGAAGCAAAGTTGACTGCTTTTTTTTTTCCTCCTCTAAGAGGCAGTTTTGCCAACAAAATTTATTGACACTACCATCTCTTTCCCATTGATCTGTGATATTTTCTTTATCAACTGGGTGCATTTCTAGGCAATCTGTTGTTCCACAGTTTCTACATACTTTTAATTTTTTTTTTATTACGGTGTAATTTGTATACGGACCTTTTTAGTGTCCAATTTATCAATTTTGAAAACATGTATTATGCTTCTGATATCGTGTCTAAGAACTCTTTACCTGACCTAAGGTTACAAAGATTTTCTCTTGTTTTTTTTCTAGAAATTTTATTCTTTTAGGGTTTATATTAGGTCTGTGGTCTATTTTGTAGTAGTTTTTATAAATGGTTTGAGGTACCTCCTTTTTTTTTTTTTTTTTTTTTACTTTTTTTATTGTATAGTATAACATATATACAAAGCAAAGAAATAAAAAAGCAATAGTTTTCAAAGTGCTCTCCAACAAGTAGTTACAGGACAGATCCCAGAGTTTGTCATGGGCTACCATACAATCCTCTCAGATTTTTCCTTCTAGCTACTCCAGGATATATAGGTTAGAAGGAACAAATATTTGTTTTTATCATCACTATCGACTTTTTTTTTCTTTTTTGTGAAAAATAACATATATATAAAAGCAATAAATTTTGAAGCAGAGCACCGCAATTAGTTGTAGAACATATTTTCAGAGTTCAGCATGAGTTACAATTCCACAATTTTAGGTTTTTATTTCTAGCTGCTCTAAATACTGGAGACTAAAAGATAACAGTGTAATGATTCAGCAATCATATTCATTTGTTAAATCCTATCTTCTCTGTATAACTCCACTATCAACTTTGATCTTTCTGTCCCTCTCATTAGGGGTGTTGGGCTGTGGCCATTCTAACTTTTTCAGGTTGGGAGAGTCTGTCACTAACATGGGTAGGGACATGGAACTAGATGATGTTCTGGAGAGGCTGGGCCCTCTAGGTTTCAGGACTTAGCTGGTCCAGGGACCCATCTGAAGGTCGTAGGTTTCTAGAAAGTTACTCTAGTTCATGGAACCTCTGTGGAATCTTATATATTGCTCTAGGTGTTCCTTAGGATTGGCTGGAATGGTCCTGGTTGGGGTTTGGCAAGTTATGATAGGTAGTGATGTCTAACTGAAGCTTGCATAAGAATGACCTCCAGAGTAGCCTCTTGACTGTATTTGAACTCTCTGCCACTGGTACTTTATTAGTTACACTTCTTTTCCCCCTTTTGGTCAGGATGGAATTGTTGATCCCATGGTGCCAGGGCCAGACTCATCCCTGGGAGTCATCTCCCACGCCACCAGGGAAACTTTCACCCCTGGATGTCAAGTACCACATAAGGGATTAGGCAATGATTTCACTTGCAGAGTTGGGCTTAGAGAGAGTGAGGCCACATCTGAGCAACAAAAGAGTTCCTCCAGAAGTACCTCTTAGGCATACCTATAGGTAGGCTAAGCTTCTCTACTACTACATAAACTTCACAAGAGTATGCCTTAAGATCAAGGGCTTGGCTTATTGATTTGGGTGTATCTAAAGTTTAACACAGTATCAGGGAATTCCCTGATGGTAAATTTAATAGTTCCATATTTTTTCTCCCATCCCTCAAGCGACTTTGCCAATACTTTTTGATTATCTGCTTAATATACTCTAGGATGTATCCAGGCATTACATTAAGCTACACAGGATTAAAGAATCTCTTTCTTATTCTTTGTGCCCTGTATTTCAGTAGTTGAAATGAGCTATCCAGACAGGTCCAAAGTCCGCAGACCATCAACACTCAGTTTTAGATAATTTCATCATTCCCAAGAGAAAGATAACCAATAAACACACCCTCATCAAATAGGAAATCTAAACCTCCTCTTAACTCTTGTCCCTCCCCCATTATTTACGTCAGCTGTTGCTGTGGTAGTGCTGATGGTTTCCTTTTAAACATAGCCATAGCATGCAATAGCAGTTTCTTCCCGTATCCTGGACTTTAACACTCTTTGTACTAGAATCATAACATTTCTAGTGTTAATCAGTGGGACACATAGGTCTATACAACCTCTTTCAATTTTATTCATCTTCAAAATGGTAATATTACTTATAGACCCACTGGTGAATGGCCTTCACTTCTATCTGTTCCCTTATATTGGAGTTGAACCTCATTAGCTAACCATTCACCCATCTCTAGTTTCTATGTATCTTTAAGTCTCCTATATTCTGTATTATAAGCCTCTGATTTTACCTTTACCATGGTTATAAAAGTGGACTCATACAGTATCTATTCTTTTGTGCCTGGCTTATTTCATTCAGCATTATGTCCTCAAGGCTCATCCATCTTGTCAGGTGCTTCAGGATGTCATTTTGTCTTATTGCTATATATTATTCCATTGTATGTATATACTACATTTTGTGAATCCACTTGTCTGTTGATGGGCATTTGGTTTGTTTCCATCTTTTGGCGATTGTGAATAATGCTGCTATGAACTTTGGTGTGCAAATGTCTGTTTGTATTATTGCTTTCAGCTTTTCTGGGTATATACCTAGCAGTGCTATTGCTGGATCATAGGACAACTAGATATTTAGTTTCCTAAGGAACCGCCAGACTGTCTTCCATAGTGGCTGCACCATTGTACATTCCCACCAGCAGTGGGTAAGTGTCCCAGTTTCTCCATATCCTCTCCAATGTTTATAGTTTCCTGTTTGTTTAATAGCAGCCATTCTTATAGGTGTGAGGTAGTATCTCATTGTAGTCTGGATCTGCATTTCCCTTAAGCCAGTGAAAATGAGCATCTCTTCATGTGCTTTTGAGCCATCCGTATTTGCTCTTCAGAAAAATGCCTATTTATATCTTCAACCCATTTAATAATTGGGTTGTTTGTTCTTTTGTTGTTGAGTTGTATGATTTCTTTGTGTATATAGGATATCAAATCTTTGTCCAATGTGTGATTTCCAAATATTTTCTACTATTGAGTTGGCTGCCTCTTCACCTTTTTGCCAAAGTCTTTTGAGGTGCAGAAGCATTCAATTTTTTTTTTCCAGAGTTGATCAAATGTTGTATTTAATTCCATTGAGTGTATTTGGGTCAATAAACATTTTTTGAGCATCAACCATGTACCAGTCTCTGTGCTAAAGTTACTAAGAATGAAACTATCCCTTTCTTCAGAAATCACTACCTGGAACAAAAGATAGGCTTGTGAATACATAATTGCCAAACTATAAGGTATGGGCACAAATTAGAGGAGAGCACAATGGAAGAAGAGGGATGCAGGCAAGATACAAGCTAGGTGGGTCAAAATGAGACTAGTTCCCATAGTTGCAAATTCTCAGCTTAGTGCCTTTACCACAATCTAAAAATGGCAAAAAAAAAAAAAAAAAAGGTTTGCAATGAGAAACATTCCTTTGATAACATTTTAAAATCCTATTTGTGAATACAAATACAACCCACAATCTTGGTCTGAATTTTAATGAAATATTTAGACTAGCACTATAATGGCTCACCCAAAATGCCTTTTTTTTATCTTCACAGTTTATTATAAGTTCCATGAATGTAAGAGATCTCACAACAGAAACATTTGATTTTGAGGAGTTCCCATTTAGCTTTTTTTTTTTTTATTGCTTGTGCTTTGTATGTAAAGTTTAGGAAGCTACATCCTATTACTAGGTCTTGAAGATGTTTCCCTACATTTTCTTCTAGAAGCTTTATGGTGCTAGTTCTTATATTTAGGTGTTTGATAAACTTTGAGTTAATTTTTATATAGGGTGTAAGGTAAGGGTCCGCTTTCATTCTTTTGGCTATTGATATCCAGTTCCTCCATGCCCATTTGTTGAAAAGACTGTTTTGTCCCAGTTCAGTAGATTTGGGGGCCTTGTCAAAAATCAGTTGACCATAGATTTGGTGGTCTATTTCCTCACTCTTGATACGATTCCATAGGTCAATACTTCTGTCTTTGTGCTGGTACCATGCTGTTTTTTTTTTTTTTTTTTAGAGAGAGGGAGGAAAGGAAGGAAAGAAAGACAGAGAAGGAAGGAAGGATGGAAGGAAGGAAGGGAGGAAGAAAGGGAAACATTTTCTTATTTTATTATATTTTGTTTGTTTTGTTTTGTTTTTTTTTTTTTTTGTTACATGGGCTGGGGCCGGGAATCGAACCGGGGTCCTCCGGCATGGCAGGCAAGCACTCTTGCCCGCTGAGCCACCGCGGCCCGCCCGGTACCATGCTGTTTTGACCTCTGCTGTAAAGTTTAAAGTCAGGGAGTGTTAATCCTCCCACTTCATTCTTTTTTTAGGATGCTTTTTTAGCTATTTGGGGTCTCTTTCCCTTCCAAATGAATTCGATAACTAGCTTTTCCAAGTCTTCAAAGTAGATTGTTTGAATTTTCATTGGTACTGCGTTGAATCTGTAGATCAGTTTGGGGAGAATTGACATCTTTATTCTATTTAGCCTTCCTGTCCATGAGCAGGGAATGTTTTTCCACCTATTTAGATCTTTTTTGATTTCTTTTAGTAATGCTATGTAGTTTTCTGTGTACAAATCCTTTATGTCCCTAGTTAAGTGCATTCCTAAGTAGTTGATTCTTTTAGTTGCTGTTTTCAATGGAATTTTTTACTTAACTGACTCCATTAGGTCATTGCTTGTGTATAGAAATGTTACTGGTTTTTGCACATTAATTTTATATCCCACCACCTTGCTGAATTTGTTTATTAGGTCAAGAAACTTTGCTGTAGATTTCTCAGGATTTTCCAAGTATAGTATCATGTCATCTGCAAATAATGGAAGTTTTGCTTCTTTCTTTCCAATTTGGATGTCTTTTATTTCTTTGCCCTGTGGAATTGCTCTAGCTAGAACCTCTAGTACAATGTTGAATAATAGTGGTGACAGTGGGCATCCTTGTCTTGCTCCTGACCTTAGAGGGAAAGCTTTCAGTCTCTCTCTCCATTGAGTATGATGCTGGCTATGGGTTTTTCATATATTCCCTTTATCATATTGTGGAAGTTACCTTTGATTTTTCTTTTGAAGTGTTTTATCAGAAAAGAATGTTGAATTTTGTTGAATGCTTTTTGAGCATCAATTGGGATGATCATGTGATTTCTCACTTTCAATTTGTTAATGTGCTGTATTAAATTAATTGATTTTCTTGTATTGAACCATAGTTGCATTCCTGGTATAAACCACACTTGTTCATGGGGTATAATTCTTTCAATATGTTGTTGGATTCAGTTTGCTAATATTTTGAGAATTTTTGCGTCTATGTTCATTAGGAAGATTGGCCTATAGTTTTCCTTTCTTATAGCATCTTTACTCAGTTTTGGTATTAAAATGATATTAACTTCATAAAATGAGTTAGGTAGAGTTCCTTTTTCCTCACTTTTTCGGAGAAGTTTGAGCAGGACTGGTGTTTGTTCTTTCTGTAGTGTTTGTTAAAATTCCCCTGTGAAGCCATCTGGCCCTGGGCTTTTCTTTGTGGAAGATTTTTGATGAGTGATTGAATCTCTTTACTTGCAGTTGGTTTATTGAGATCTTCTATTTTTATTCCGAATCAGTGTAGCATGTTTGTGTATTTCCAGGGATTTGTCCATTTTGTCTAAATTGTCCTATTTAGACAATTTCGTCTAAATTGTCCTAAATTGGCATATAGTTGTTCATAGCATTCTCTTGTGATTTCTTTTATTTCTTCAGGGTCTGTGGTAACATACCTGTTCTCATTTCTGATTTTGTTTATTTGCATCCTCTCTCTTTTTTTTCTTTGTCAGTTTTGCTAGTGGCCTATCAATATTATTGATTTTCTCAAATAACCAATTTTGGTTTTATTGATTCTTTCTATTGTTGTTTTGTTCTCCCATTCATTTATCTCTGCTTTAATCTTTATTTCTCTTCATCTGTTTGCTTTGGGGTTAGTTTGCTTTTCTTTCTCACATTCCTCTAGGTGTGCTGTTAAGTCCTCGATTTTTGCTCTTTCTTGTTTTTTAACATAGACATTTAGGGCAGTAAATTTTCCTTTCAGCACAACCTTTGCTACATCCCATAAGTTCTGATAAGTTATATTCTCATTTTCATTCTTCTCCAGATAGCTTCTGATTTCTTTAGCAATTTCTTCTTTGACTCACTGGTTGTTTAAGAGTGTGTTATTTAACCTCCATATATTTGTGAATGTTCTCATTCTTTGGTGGTTATTAAGATCCAACTTCATCCCATTGTGATTAGAGAAAGTGCTTTGAATAATTTCAATGTTTTTAAATTTATAAAGACCTGTTTTGTGCCCTCAGCATATGATCTATCCTGGAGAATGTTCCTTGAGCACTAGAGAAGAATGTATAACCTTATGTTTTGGGGTGCAGTCTGTTAGGTCTAATTCATTTATCAAATTCTTTAATTTCTCTATTTCCTTGTTGGTCTTCTGTCTAGTTGCTCTATCTATAGAGGAGAGTGGAGTATTGAAGTCTCCTACTATTATTGTTGAAACATCTATCACTCCCTTCAGTTTTACCAGTGTCTGTCTCATGTACTTTGGAGCTCCTTGATTAAGAGCATAAACATTTGATTGTTATATCTTCTTGGTGAATTGACCCTTTAATTAGTATATTGTGTCCTTCTTTGTCTTTTATGATCCCTTTATATTTTAAGTCTATTTTGTCCAATATTAGTATAGCTACTCCTGCTTTCTTTTGGTTACAATTTGCGTGGAATATCTTTTTCCATCCTTTTGCTTTCAATCTATATATGTCCTTGTGTTTAAGTTGAGTCTTTTGTAAACAATATGTAGCTGGATTATGCTTCTTTATCCATTCTGCCTATCTGTATCTTTTAATTGGTAAATTTAGTCTGTTAACATTCAAAGTTATTACTGAAAAGGTGTTTCTTGAATCCACCATCTTATCTTTTTGGTTTCATTTGTTCAATTTATGCATTCTTTTCCCTCTTTTTTTTTTTTTTTTTCCTTTTATATTACCCTTACTGGTACTCTTCAATTCTCTAGACCTCCCTCTCCTGTTTTTTTTTCAACTGACAGAACTCCCTTTAGTAGTTCTTGTAGGGCCAGTCTCTAGTTGACAAATTCTTTCAGGATTTGTTTATCCGTGAACATTTTAATCTCTCCCTCAGTTTTGAAGGACAACTTGGCTGGTTACAGAATTCTTGTCGGGAAGTCTTTCTCTTTCAGGATCTTAAATATATCATACCATTGCCTTCTTGCCTCCATGGTGCCAGTTAAGTAGTCTAAATGCAGTCTTATGTGGTTTCTCTTGTATATAGATTTTTTTTCTCTTGCTGTTTTTAGAATTTTCTGCTTCACTACAACATTTGACAGACTGATTAGTATGTGTCTTGGGGAAGGCCTATTTGGATTTATTCTATTTGGAATTCGTTGGGCTTCTTTGACTTCTATATTTATGTCCTTTATAAGGGTTGGGAAATTTTCCCTCATATCCTCAACTACTCTTCCTAGCCCTTTATTCCTCTCTTCTACTTCTGGCACACCAGTGATGCTGATATTTATATGCTTTGTTTTGTCTATCATTTCCCGGAGATCCAATTCAGATGTTTCCATCTTTTTTGCCATTTGTTGTTTTGAGTCTTTGAAGTCAGTTATCTTGTCCTCTATATCACTTATTCTTTCTTCTGTCTCTTCAGATCTGGTGTTGTGTGCCTCTAGTATGTTTTTTGTTTGGTCAACAGAGTCTTCAATCTCTGTGATACCTGCTGTTTATTCTTTCAAATTCCTCTTTATGCTCTTCTTCTGTCTTCTTGATCTCCTTTATATCATTTGCCATCCCACTTATTTTATTAAGTAGAATTATATGAACATCTTTGATTAGCTGTTACAGCATCTGTGTCTCCTTTGGTGTTTATTTTGATCATTAGGCACAGTTCTGTCTGCATTGTGATATGCTTAGTGATCTTCTATTCTTTTTGTTGCATGTAAACATCTTGATTGATGTACTTTGGGAGTTGATTTCTTTCAGTAGTCTAAGGCCTTGTGTTTTTGAGATGGTTGTACAGCAGGGAGCAAGGTATGGGGCAGGGCACAACAGTGCGGTGATTCATTTCAGGGCAGGTATAGGTGCAGGTTGGGGATGTTACGCTGGTGCTTATGAATGTGGGAGCCCAGTGGCCAGGGAGGATGTAGCTGTGCGGGTGCACTGGTCTGGGGTTGTAACCCTGTCGTGTCGTGGTCTAGGGCATGGGGCTGTGGCAGCAGGTTGGTGTTATGCTTTCATTTGTAGGGGGCAGATGTGACACAGTTGCACAGGTTAGCACTTTCTCAGAGATGGAAAGTGTTGCTGAGGGCCGTGCATATACGCTTTCTAGGACTGCCGTAAATTGAAGTTTCCCAGACTTGAATGATGTGATTGGGGGTCTGTGCGCATGAGCAGGTCTAGGAGTGCCATAAACTGAAGCTCCTAGAGCTGAAGGACATAATTGGGAATCTGTGTACCTGTATGGTCTAGGAATGCCGTAAACTGAAGTTCGCAGAGCTGAAGGACGTGCACATGCATGCCGCATATGCACGAGACTAGGAGTGCCATAAACTGATGTGCAGAGCTGGGGGAGAGATGGGGTAAGTCTGTGCAACACTGTGTGGAGGGGGCAGGATGGAGGTTAGCATCTGTAGCCTTTATGCACTGGCAACAGCCTGCAGGCAATGGGAAGGGGGAGGTAGTGCTCGGGAGGGGTGCAGAAGAAGTAGGCTGGGCTGCACTTGGGGCAGGTATGCGTGCTGGGGACTGGTGAGGAGGACATTTGGAGCATGGGGAGTGGGAGTGGGTGACGGGGTTTGTGTGGGTCGGGTGTGGGGTTGGTTGTGGGGCTGCACTGGTGAGGGTAGTGCACCCAAGCAAAGCAGCTTGGCTTACTTCCTAGTCCCTGGCTCCTGTCCGTGCACTCCTGCAGGCTCCTTGCCTCTGTGACAGGCTCCAGCTTTCTGTTTCTCAGTTCCTCAGCTTCTGCAACCAGGGCTGCCCTATGTGGTGTAGAAGGCTCTCCTAGGTCAGTTGCACTCCTGAAATGCTGCCTCAGTCACCCTCTTGTCCCTTCTCTAATTTTTCCGTGGTGCAGGACTGAACACGAGCTACTCTATTCACCCATCTTCCCAGAAGAAGTCTCCTCCATTTCTTTCTTTCTTTTTTTTTTTTTTTATTTTTTTATGTTGTGTAAATATAACAACATGTAAACACGAAGATTCTTACCATATGATCATTCCATTCTTGGCATATAATCATACAATGTCATCACATAGTTGTATATTTATCACCATGATCACCTCTCAGAACATTTGCATCAATCCAGAAAAAGAAATAAAAAGAAAAAATAGTTTTGTACAAACCATTCCTCTCCCCCTCCCCCTCACTGATCACCAGCATTTTGATGTACTAAATTTATTTTGACATTTGTTCCCCCTATTATTTATTTAGTTTTAATCCATATGTTTTATCATCTGATGATAAGTTAGATAAAAGGAGCATCAGACGCAAGGTTTTCACAATCCCACAGTCACATTGTGAAAGCTATATCATTATACAATCATCTTCAAGAAACATGGCTACTAGAACACAGCTCTACATTTTTAGGCAGTTCTCTCTAGCCTCTCCATTGCACCTTAACTAAAAAGGTGATATCTGTATAATGCATGAGAATAACCTCCAGGATAACCTCTCAACTCTGTTTGGAATCTCTCAGCCATTGACACTTTATTTAGTCTCATTTCATTCTTCCCCCTTTTGGTCGAGGAAGTTTTCTCAATCCCTTGATGCCGAGTCCCAGTTCATTCTAGGATTTCTGTCCCACGTTGCCAGGAAGGTCTACACCCCTGGGAGTCATGTCCCACTTAGAGGGGAAAGACGGTGAGTTTGCTTGTCATGTTCGCTGAGAGAGAGAGGCCACATCTTAGCAGCACAAAAAGTTCTCTGGGAGTGACTCTTAGGCCTAATTTTAAGTAGGCTTAGCCTATCCTTTGTGGGGTTAAGTTCCGTATGAACAACACCCCCGATTGAGGGCTCAGCCTATTGCTTTGGCTGTCCCCACTGCTTGTGAGAATATTAAGAATTCTCCACTTAGGGAAGCTGAGTTTTCCCCCATTCTCGCCATTCCCCCAAGTGGGCTTTGCAAATACTATTTTATTCACTGTTCAAATCACTCTGGGATTTATCGGGACGTCACTCTGGACAAACCTACAAAATCTCATGCCCTACTCAAGGTTCCATGTACTTAATGGTGTTCAATTAAGCTGCCCACATAAGTTATATTAGGAAATGCACTAGTCAAAATATACATTTCATATCAAATAAACATTTTTTGCTTTAGTCTCACACATAAGTTAAAGTTTTAAGATATTAATTACTATTTTTGACACCCTGCAGTATTGACATTCCTTTGTTCTTCCTCATGCAAAAACATTTTAAAATTTGTATGTTTAGTCACTATCATTATACACTCTAGGCATTCCTAGATTATGCCATCTCAGTCATTATCATCTGTCTTTCCTTCTGATTTCATTTGTGCCCCCAGGCCTCTCCCCTCTGTCATTCTCACATTCAGCTCCATTCAGTGTTGTAAAATTATTGTGCTACAATCAGGTAGTATTGTGCTATCCATGTCTGAATTTTTGCAATTTCAGTCCCGTTGCACAATCTGCATCCCTTCAGCTCCAGTTACCAATATCTACCCTATTTCTATCTCCTGATGACCTCTGTTCTTAACTGAAATTCTCCAAGTTCATTCATTAATGTTAGTTCATATCAGTGAGACCATACAGTATTTGTCCTTTTGTTTCTGGGTAATCTCACTTAGCATAATGTCCTTAAGGTCCATCAATGTTTATACATACTTGATAACTTTGTTCTGTCTTACAGCTGAATAGTATTCCATCATGTGTATATACCACAGCTTGTTTAGCCACTCAGTTGTTGATGGACATTTGGGCTGTTTCCATCTCTTGGCAATTGTAAATAATACTGCTGTAAACATTGATATGCAAATGTCTGTTTGTGTCCTTGCCTTCATGTCCTCTTAGTAGATACCTAGCAATGGCAATTCTATACTTAGCTTCCTGAGGAAATGCCAAACTGCCTTCCACAGTGGGTTGTACCATTTGACATTCCCACCAGCAGTGGATAAGTGTGCTTCTTTATCCACATCCTCTCCAGCACTTGTTGTTTTCTGTTTTATTGATAATGGCCATTCTGGTGGGTGTGAGATGATATCTTAGTTTGGTTTTGATTTGCATTTCCTTAATAGCCAGAGAAGTTGAGCATCTTTTCATGTGCCTTTTGGCCATTTGTATTTGCTCTTCTGAGAAGTGTCTGTTCAAGTCTATTGCCCATTTTGTAATTTGGTTGTCTTTTTGTTGTTGAATTGAACAATCTCTTTATATATTCTGGATACTAGACCTTTATCTGATATATCATTTCCAGATATTGTCTCCCATTGTGTAGGCTGTCTTTTTACTTTCTTGATGAAGTTCTTTAATGCACAAAAGTGTTTACTTTTGAGGAATTCCCATTTCTTTCTTTCTTTCTTCAGTGCTCGTGCTTTGGGTGTAAGGTCTAGGAAGCTGCTTCCTATTATAAGATTTATAAGATATTTCCCTACATTTTCTTTTAACAGTTTTATGGTCTTAGATCTTATGTTTATGTCTTTGATTCATTTTGAGTTAATTTTTGTATAGGATGTGAGATATGGATCCTCTTTCATTCTTTTGCATGTGGATATACAGTTCTCTAAGCACCATTTATTGAAGAAACTGTCATGTCCCAGTGAGATGGCTTGACTGCTTTATCAAAGATCAATTGTCCATAGATGAGAGGGTCTATATCTGAACACTCTATTCAATTCTGTTAGTATATCTATCTTTATACCAGTACCATGATGTTTTGACCACTGTAGCTTTGTAATACGCCTTAAAATCACATAGTGTGTGACCTCCAACTTCATTTTTCTTTCTCAGCATATTTTTTAGCTCTTTGAGCACCCTGCCCTTCCAGATAAATTTGGTTATTGGTTTTTCTATTTCTGAAAAGTAAGTTGTTGGGATTTTAATTGGGTTTGCATTGAATCTGTAAATCAATTTAGGTAGAATTGACATCTTAATTATATTTCATCTTCCAATCCATGAACACAGTATGCTCTTCCATTTATTTAGGTCTTCTGTGATTACTTTTAACAATTTCTTGTAGTTTTCTTTGTATCGGTCTTTTGTATATTTAGTTAAATTTATTCCTAAATATGCTATTCTTTTGGTTGCGATTGTAAATGAATTTTTTTTCTTGATTTCCCCTCAGATTGTTCATTACTAGTGTATAGAAAGACTACAGATTTTTGAGTGTTGATCTTGTAACCTGCCACTTTGCTGTACTCACTTACTAGCTCTAGTAGTTTTGCTGTGGATTTTTCAGAGTTTTCAATGTATAGTATCATATCATGTGCAAACAGTGAGAGTTTTACTTCTTCCTTTCCAATTTTGATGCCTTGTATTTCTTTTTCTTGTCTAATTGCTCTGGCTAGAACTTCCAACACAGTGTTGAATAACAGTGGTCATAGTGGACATCCTTTTCTTGTTCCTGATCTGAGGGTGAAAGTTTTCAGTTTTTCCCCATTGAGGACGATGTTAGCAGTGTTTTTTTCATATATTCCTTTTATCATGTTGAGGAAGTTCCCTTCTGTTCCTATCCTTTGAAGTGTTTTCAACAAGAAAGAATGTTGAATTTTGTCAAATGCCTTTTCTGCATCAATCGAGATGATCATGTGGTTTTTCTGCTTTGATTTCTTGATGTGGTATATTACATCAATTCTTATATTGAACCATCCCTGCATGATCATGGTGTATAATTCTTTTAATGTGCCGCTGTATTCTATTTGCAAGAATTTTGTTGAGAATTTTTGCATCTATATTCATTAGAGAGATTGGTCTGTAATTTTCTTTTCTTGTAATTTCTTTGTCTGGCTTTGGTATGAGGGTGATGTTGGCTTCATAGAATGAGTTTGGTAGCCTTCCTTCCTCTTCAATTGTTTTGAAGAGTTTGTGCAGGATTGGCACTAATTCTTTCTTGAATGTTTGGTAGAATTCACACGTGAAGCCATCTGGTCCTGGGCTTTTCTTTTTGGGGAGCTTCTTAATGACTGATTCAGTTTCTTTACTTGTGATTGGTTTGTTGAGGTCGTCTGTTTCCTCTTGAGTCAATGTTGGTTGTTCATGCCTTTCTAGGAAGTTGTCCATTTTATCTACATTGTCTGGTTTATTAGCCTAAAGTTGTTCATAGTATCGTCTAATTACCTCCTTTATTTCTGCAGGGTTAATGCTTATGTCTCCTCTTCCATTTCTGATTTTGTTTATTCGCATCCTCTATCTTCTTTTTGTCACCCTCACTAAGGGCCCATCAATCTTATTTTCTCATAGAACCAACTTCTGGTTTGTTGATTTTCTCAATTGTTGTCATGTTCTCAGTTTCATTTATTTCTGCTCTAATCTATGCTATTCCTTTCATTTTGCTTGCTTTGTGGTTAGTTTCCTGTTCTTTCTGTAATTCCTCCAAGTGGACAGTTAATTCCTTAATTTTTGCTCTTCTTTTTTGATATAGGCGTTTAGGGCAGTAAATTTCCCTCTTAGCACTTCCTTTGCTGCATCCCATAAATTTTGATATGTTGTGCTTTCATTTTCATTTGCCTCGAGATATTTACTGATTTTGCATGTAATTTCTTCCTTGACCCACTAGTTGTTTAAGAGTGTGTTGTTGAGCCTCCATATATTTGTGAATTTTCTGGCCCTCTGCCTATTATGGATTTCTAACCTTGTTCCTTTATTATCTGAGAAAGTGTTTTCTATGATTTAGTCTTTTTACATTTATGAGACTTGCTATGTGACCCAGCATGTGGTCTATCCTTGAAAATGATCCATAAGCACTTGATAAAAAGGTGTATCCTGCTGTTGTGGGGGGGGGGCAATGTTCTATAAATGTCTGTTAAGTCTAGCTCATTTATTGTATTATTCAAATTCTCTGTTTCTTTATTGATCTTCTGTTTAGATGTTCTGTCCATTGATGAGAGTGGGGAATTGAAGTCTCCAGCTATTACGGTAGATTTGTCGATTTCTCTTTTGAGTGTTTTCTGTGTTTGTGTCATGTATTTTGGAGCATTCTGGCTTGGTGCATAAACATTTATGATTGTTATGTCTTCTGGTTGAATTGTTCCTTTTATTAATACACAGTGTCCTTCTTTATCTCTTTTAACAGTCTTACATTTGAAGTATAATTTGTTGGATATTATTATAGCTACTTCTGCTCTTTTCTGATTGTTATTTGCATGGCATATCTTTTCCCAACCTTGCACTTTCAACTTATATTTATCATTGGGTCTAAGATGTGTTTCCTGTAGACAGCATATAGATGGGTCCTGTTTTTTAATTCATTCTACTAATCTATGTCTTTTGATTGGGGAGTTTAATCCATTAACAATTAGTGTTATTACTGTATGGGCAGTACTTTCTTCTACCATTTTGCCTTTTGGATTTTATATGTCATATCTAATATTTCTTCTTTTTACCTTTACTGATAGTCTTCACTTCTACTTTCTTCTTCCATTTTGCCTTTTGGATTTTATATGTCATATCTAATTTTTCTTCTTTTTACCTTTACTGAGAGTCTTCACTTCTACACTCTTCTCCACACCTCTCTCTCCTGTCTTTTCTTATCTGTCTGTAGTGCTCCCTTTACTATTTCTTGCAGAGCTGTCATCTTGGTCACAAATTCTCTCTGTGATTTTTTTGTCTGAAAATGTTTTAATTTCTCCCTCATTTTTGAAGGACAGTTTTGCTGGCTATAGAATTCTTGGTTGGCAGTTTTTCTCTTTTAGTAATTTAAATATACCTTCCCACTGTCTTCTCACCTTCATGGTTTCTGCTGAGAGAGTCCAGAGCCCATAGTCTTATTGGGCTTCCCTTGTATGTGATGGATTGCTTTTCTCTTGCTGCTTTCAAGGTTCTCTTTCTCTTTGACAGTTGACATTCTGCTTAGTAAGTACCTTGGTGTATGTCTATTTGGATCTGTTCTGTTTGGGGTATGTTGCACTTTTTGGATCTGTAATTTTAAGTCTTTCATAAGAATTGGGAAATTTTCGGTGATAATTTCCTCCATTAGTTTTTCTCCTCCTTTTCCCTTCTTTTCTCCTTCCGCGACATCCACAACCCATATATTTGTGCACTTCATGTTGTCATTCAATTCCCTGCATCCCTGTTCATATTTTTCCATTTTTTCCCTGTATTTTCTTTTTCTTGTTGGATTTCAGATGTCACATCCTCCTGTTCACTAATTCTGTCTTCAGCTTCTTGAAATCTGACATTCAAGGTTTCCATTCTTTTTTTTTTTTATCTCTTCTGCTGTGCTCTTCATTTCCATAAGTTCTGTGATTTGTGTTTTTAGACTTTCGATTTCTTCTTTTTGTTCATTCCTTACCTTCTTTATATCCTCCCTCAGTTCATTGATTTGATTTTTTATGAGGTTTTCCATGTCTGTTTGAACATTCTGTATTTATTGTTTCAATTCCTGTATCTCATTTGAATTGTTGGTTTGTTCCTTTGACTGGGCCATATATTCAATTTTTCTAGTATGATTTGTTATTTTTTGCTGGTGTTTAGGCATTTAATTACCTTAATTAGTTTATTCTGGAGATTGTTTTCACTTTTTTTACCTAAGATTTTCTTGCGGATGACTTTGTTGTTTGTCTGGCCTTTGACATTCAGTTCAGCTCATGCTGGACCTCTAGACTTTGTGTAACAGATCAGAAATTTTCAGTTCTTGTTTTCTTGTTTCTTGCCCTGTCTTTATGGTGCCTGCCCCACTGCCCCCTTAGAAGGGTTTAGTCAAGTATTATAGACCCCCAACCATATTTTCCCAAACCAAACAGGCCTCCTCTCAAGAATTTTCTCTGAGGTGAGACCCAGCAGATTGAAAGGCTGTGAATCCTCTGGACTCTGTGTTTTTCCTACCCTACCCAGTATATGGCACTTATCTGCCTGAGGGCCCCACCAGCATAAGATGATGCGGTACTTTTAACTTCAGCAGACTCTCCTTGCTGGGGCATGGTGGAGACAGAGGCAAGGTTGTAGGCTGGTTTTAATCGCTTCACTTTTCCACACCCTGGGGTCTGAATTCCTTGAGGTTGGGATTCCACCTAAGCTGGACTCCACCCCTCTCCTAGGGAAGGCACAGGCTCCAGACATACACTCAAACCAACTTAATTCTGCCTATGCCTGGGGCAGCTGGAGCCTGAGAAGCCCTGCAGCTGTATCCAAAGAGTAGTCAAGCAGTAGAAACACAGCCACAGAAAAGAAAAAGAAAAATCCTTTTCAGAGCAGGACCCCCATTCCTTGGGGTTTGCCAATCAAGAGCTTAAATTGATATGTTGCTTTGTGTATCTCCAGGTCCTATGTGCCCCCTCCTTTCCTTCAGGGCCCAGACCCTTTCAAGTATTATGTGCTATCCAATCCGAAAAACTTGTTTGTTTGTTTTTTCCCATTTTTCTTTTTCCGTAGCCCTGCCCCCTCTGCGCCCGGGCAAAAACCAGCAGCCTCCGCTTTGGCTTGAGGTTCAGCTGAGCTGGGGGCCTATTTTTAGTAGTCGTAATTTGTTCATTAATTCCACAATTGGAGCTTGGTTACTCCAGCCCCTTGCTGTTAGCAAAATCTCTTTCCTTTCCCCTCTGGGAAGCAGCCTGATGGGGAGGGGCGCCGGCTGCCACAGCTTGGGGAACTCATGGTTCTGGGTGGGCTCGCAGCTGGTCTGCCTGTCCAGACTGGGGTAAACTGTGCATCTATTCACTGACGTGGCCCCAGCAGTTGTTCTTTACTGTTCCTGGCTATTTACTAGCTGCTCCGGAGGACGAACTAAATCCCACACCTCACTGAGCCACCATCTTGCCTTTCTCCTCATTGTAGTTTTGATTTGCAATTCCCTAATAGCCAGGGAAGTTGAGCATGTTTTCATGTGCCTTTTGGTCATCTGTATTTCCTTTTCTTAGAAGTGTCTGTTCAAGTCTGTTGCCCATTTCGTAATTGGGTTGTCTCGCTTTTTGTTGTTGAGTTGAACAATCTCTATATATTCTGGATACTAGACCTTTAACTGATACATCGTTTCCAAAACTTGTCTCCCATTGTGTAGGCTGCCTTTTTATTTACTTGATCCTTCTCTATTTCTTTATAACCATGTGATTTAATCACCAAGGATTTAAAGAAATGACAGTCTTTACAGTAGAAAATGGTATAAAACTCCCCTTTTCTGGTGGGTTGAAGGGGAATCAAAGGAATGCTTTGCTGTGAGTAAAAGAGCAAGATAGTACAAACTGTATGTTCTGCCATCCTCACTATTAGAACTGCTTTCAAAACACTTCAGTAATATGCAAGTCATGTAAACAAATTTCTTTTGTACTGCTGCTTTGGGCTTAAATGGAGCTCCCTTCCAGGCGAAATAATTTAGTATTGGGGTAAGAGACGTTACCTGAAAATTTATTAAAATCAACCCATGAATCAGTAGGCTCTAAAAGAGAAACTTAACTTCTGTTTCAGAAACTAATAGATGGTAAACATGTTCCTGCTGGCTAGGTGACACATTCTCTATCAGTATATAGAAGCAGCATTTTTTTTCTAATGAAAAAGAATGAATTTACGCATTCATGAGATATAGAAAAGTGTTAACCAAAAAAAGTTGTACTTATTTTACAGTATAATTTTAAAAATTGATGATGTTTAACATGAATTTATTTTCAAAGGTAAATACTCGATTGAAACTGGTTAGCAGTTTGCGGCATCTTTGTTATAGTTTATTTATTTTTTATTGGCAGAGGTCAGAGGGATTTGGGGACCTCCAAAGCATTGCTTTGCATTATTTAAGAAATGTTGGAAAGGAGTCTACTAAATGAGAAGTGAGCAGCAATTTGGAGGATTTATTTTTATTAGTACAGGTTAATTGGAATAGAACAAAAGCTACAAACAGCTCTGGTCTTAGGGCTTTCAGTTAACTTGTAAGCTTAGGAGCCAGGTATCCAGGTTCAAGGTGTGGCTCTGCTAGCCGCTGATGCTGAATTCTTAGCCCATGACATGATGGTGTCCCTGAACCTTTCTTACAAGAGGGGCTTGGGCTTGCAAAGCACATGCCCCTAAAGTGCAGATAGTTTGACAGCTGGGCTAAGGTCGAGATATGTTCTGTGACTAGGGAAAAGATTGCCATTCATTTAGGCAATGGAAACTTTTTTTTTAATTAGAGAAGTAGAAAATTTACAGAACAATCTTGTTTAAAATCTAGAATTCCCATATACCAGCCTAATTATTAACACCTTGCCTTGGTGTGGAATATTGATGAAAGGACATTTTAATAATGTGCTATTAACTATAGTCCATATAACTGTAACTCAGGGTTCACTATGTAAAGCAGTTCCATGGATTAAAAAAAATAGTACAATTTTAATAATTGTATATTCACTTAGGTTCACTGTGTACAACAGTTCCATGGATTAAATTTTTTTTTTAATTTTATTATATATATATAATGTTACATTTCCACTTTTAGCCACATTCAGATATTTATTTCAGTGCTTTTAATTACATTTACAATGTTGTGCTGCCATCACCACCATCCATTACAAAAGCATTTTCTTTATTCCAAATAGGAACTCTACATTTTTAGCCTTAATTCCCATTTTCTATCCCTACCCCATCCCCTGGTAACCTGCATTCTGAATTCTGAGTATAAAGTTTGCTTATTCTATTTCATATCAGTGAGATTATTCAGTATTTGTCCTTCTTGCTTATTTCATGCAACATGATGTACGGTTTATCTGTGTTGTTGCAAGTATCCAAATTTCAGTTCTTTTTATGGCTGAATAATAATTATAGTATTATATACCACATTTTGTGTATCTGTTCATTAGTTGATAGGCACTTGGGTTGCTTCTCTCTTTTGGCTGTTGTGAATAATGCCACTGAACATTTGTGTGCAAATATCTGTACAAGTTCAATTCCTATGGATATATACCTAGTACGGAATTTTGTGGGGTCATATGGTAATTCTGTCTTTAGCTTTCTGAGGAATCATGAAGCTGTCTTCCACAGTGGCTGTACCATTTTACATTGCCACTAGCAGTGAATAAATGTTCTTATTTCTCCACATCCTCTCAAGCAGTAGTTTTCTGGTTGTTTAATAATGGCCATTTAAGTGGATATGAAATGATATCTCATTGTAGTTTTGATTTGCTTTTTCCTGATGAATAATGATGTTGAGCATCTTTTCATGTTTTTTTTTTTTTTTTGGCCATTTGTATATCTTCTTTCGAAGAAATGGAAATTTTTAATTTGAAGTTTTTCTTCTCACTAAACTTTAATACTTTGGTACCCACCAATACTATTAGATACAATGGACTTACTGCTGGCATTTTTAATTTCCTGGATGTTCTACAAAGCACCTTTAAGTCCATTGTGCATTACCCTGAATGAACTTAAGATGCAGCCTGTCATACACTAGAAGCTGACTTTATTTTTGCGTTGTGAAAAATAACATATATACAAAAAAGCAATAAATTTCAAAGTACACTGCAGCACTTAGTTGTAGAACAGATTTCACAGTTGGTATGGGTTATAATTCCACAATTTCAGATTTTTATTTATAGCTGCTCCAAGACACTGGAGTTTTTAATGAAATATCAATATAATGATTCAGCAATCATACTCATTTGTTAAACTCTGTCTTCTCTGTATGACTCCATGTTCTCCTTTGATCCTTCTCCCAGTCTTTAGGGGTATTTGGACTATGCTCATTCTAACTTTTTCATGTTGGAAGGGGTTATCGATTATAGAGAATGGAAGATGGAACAAGTTGATGCTCTGGAGAGACTGGACCCACTGCATTTCAGGATTTATCTGGCCCAGGACCCCATCTGGAGGTTGTAGGTTTCTGGAAAGTAATAATAGTGTATGGAACCTTTGTAGAATCTCACATGAAGCCCGAGGTGTTCTTTAGGGTTAACAGGAATTATTTTGATTGGGGTTTGACAAACCATGATAGGTAGCAATGTGTAGCTGAAGCTTGCATAAGAGTAGCCTCTTGACTCTGTTTGAACTCACTCAGCCACTGATAAGAAGCTGATATTTTAAAGCTAGAAACTTCCTCACTCAGTCCCTAATTCGTGCCCTCTGGAGGGGTGAAGGTTGGGTACACTGGGCCAGTTTTTCTGCAGTGGCAGCTGGAAGTGAGGAGCCGCTGCCCTTTCTGGACATGTGTTTCCAGCTCACCAGTCAGCCCCTGTGCTTCCATCAGTGACCACCTGCTTGGGTCTGTGTTCCAAAGGTGATTTCTAAAGTGATTTGCATGGCTTATGAGTGAAATCCGCAGTTGTTTCTGGAAGAGGTGCGGCTACAGGACTACTTTATATGTCATGTCCTGGTGCTCTGGTTGAAAATCCTCAATTCCTCATGCGTAAGACACGTTACAGAGTGGACTTTTTGATGCAGCTCACCTGTCCTAGAAAAGATACTACAAGGTCAGATAAATGTGAATGTTTCCCACAACGTTTATTAATGTCCTGCCTTAGGGCAGTGACACATTCTAGTGCCTGTGTCCTTGTCAGGGAATTCAGTATTTTGTCCTCCCACTTTGACTTTAGTCATACTGTTTTTCTAAGAGTGGACTTTAGTCACACTGTTTCATACAGTGTGAAAAACAGTCACACTGTTTTTCTAAGATTGTCCACAGAGTGGACAAATAAGAATATAAATGATGTATGTTTAAGTTTGGAATAGATTAATGCATCTATGGATTTAAAAAAATAACTAAGAATGAAAAAGGGTCAAGTCTTTTCACTTTCAGACAGGAGTTTTGATTTTTTTTTTCATTAGCTAGTAATTGTGTGTTTGACTAGTGTGATTCCAACCCATTGACTGGGAGTTTTTGTGTTTTCTTTTTCAGTTTTTGCTTTAGTTTTTTGAGTTGCATGTCTTATGTACATTTCTGCAATAAAATGGAACACGGACTTTGGGGTGGGGGAAGTGTACTGAACTGTGTGTAGATTCCCAGGTACCCAGTGAATCCCTGGTGGACAAACCACGGGCATGACAGATCCTTGGCCTGATGCGCTGGTGGGTCATTGAACTGGTTAGACACCAGTGGGGTGTCCCTAAGAATCCTTTTATTGGGACCCTCTTAGGTACATCTTGCTACCTTTGCTGCCTCTTTTAAATTAAGCAGCTTGTTGAATATTTTAAGAAGACTTTTGATAAATCCTGGGGCTCTCCAGTGTCTGAAGCTCTTCTTTTAATGTCTTTTGAAATTCAGCAGCAAGCATCGGAGCCCTGTGAATCCGAGCATACATAGTGCTTTTTTTCCCTTTTTGAATGTGTGTTCTTTCCTTTTGTTCCTAATCAGTAATTACATCCCCATAATGGCACCTCTGGTGCAGATGCAGAAGTAATAGATGAAGGAGAAATTAGTTAGCATGCACCAGCCTCACCGTGCTGCACAACAGTGCAGGGGCTAATGTGGTTGCCACTGGAAGTGATTTATTCATATTACCGAGCCTCTCCATTCCTTAGGGTACCTCCATTAAATCATTAAATGGGTGTTCCTCCTTTGTTAACCCTTTACGTTAAAGCACGCTTTTGTCCAGTGGGCCTTTTTCATTCATAGAATGATAAAAAGTAAAAAAGACCAGAATCCACTTGCCATCCATGTCCCATCCGTGTGCTGGGCTAGTTTCCTAGGGCCACTGTAACAATTTCTCACAAACTTGGGCGGCTTCAAACAGCAGGGAACAGATAACCGTGTAACGGTTCAGCTAGAAGGCTGAAAGCAGGGTGTGGGCAGCCCCACGCTCTCGCTGAAGGCTCTAGGGGAGCTCCTCCCTCGTCTCTTCCTGGCTTGTAGATGTGTCATTCCAGTTTCTGCTTCCGTCTTCACATGCCTTCCCTCTGTGTATCTGTGCCAGGTTTCCCTTTTCTTATACAGATAGTGGTCGTTGCCTTAAGGCCCCCCATTCCAGTAGGGCTTTGTCTTAACTTGGTTCCACCTGCTAAGGCACTGTTTCCAAACAAGGTCCCATGCACAGGGACTGCAATTAGGACTTCAGTATTTCTTTGGGTGTGTGTGTGTGTGTGTGTGTGTGTGTGTGTGTGTGTGTGTGTGACTGCAATTAGGACTTCAGTATTTCTTTGGTGTGTGTGTTACAGATCAACCCACGGTAGGTGCTAAATGCAGTTAAATTTACCTCCTGTGAAAAGTTTTCTTTTTCTCCCAAGAACTACTTCAGAGTTAAGTTTCACTTTCTGTCACTTATTTCTGTGGTTTGTGGAACTCTAATACTGTAGTTCTATCTGTTTGCCTTTTGAGGTGATTTTGTTAAAGGGCGGGAAAGTCGTTGTGTATAGCTAACATCAGTGAACCGCAGTATTCACTTTCGGTATTTATGGTCTCTCAAGTCCAAATGTTAACCTCTCCTTGAGTGAAACTGTAACCAAAACTTTTGTTTTTAAAATAAGAATTATTAAAAACACCATAAAAGTAAGTGGATGAGGTAAACTAGAACAAATGTGTGCCCCTGTTACAAGGTGTTAATATTGAGGGTGGAATATGGGAAAACAACTAATGCCATCTATAGACTATAGTTAACAGTAGTATCTGTAATACTCCCCCATCGCCTGTAACAAAAGTACCACACAAATGCTAAGTGTCAAGAATGGAGGAGCATGCAGAGTATGGGTTTTTTGTTTTTGGAGCAATGAAAATGAAAATAAAACTGTTTGATTTTGTTTTTTTAAAGGACAACTTACCCACAGCGTTAGGATTCCTGGGTGGTGGTTACACAAATGGTTCACTTTATAATAGCTTGAAATGTACATAAATAACTTGGGCGTTTTCTATATAGCTAAAAAAAAAAAAATCAAATCCTCCCCCCCCCCCCCCAGAAAAGGAGTAAATGGATGAGGGATTAGTAATTTCTTAACTGTACCTAACTAGATACAAAATTAACTTAAAAATTGCAGTAACATTGTATGAACTAGTACAGCAGTTACAATGTGGTCTGTGGACTCTTGGGAGATCCTGAGACTTTTTCAGGTTTCCATGAGGGCAAAACTATTGTAATAATAATAATAAGACATTATTTCCTTTTTCACTGTGTTGATATTTGTGCCAGTGACGCTGAAGTAATGACAGGAAAACAGCTGGCCCTTAGCGTGACTCAGGTGGTGCCCTCCAACCGTACCAATAGTGAATGTATCCTTCACCACCTCCCACTCATAATTTAAAAGAAAATGCCAGTTCCACATAAGAATGTCCCAAATTGAAGGAAAAGAAATGTAACGAAATAAGGTACAGTAGCTAAGAGTTCAAATAGAGTCGAGAGGCTATTGGAGGCTCCTCTTAACATTAGCTTCAGCTAGATATTGCTAATTACCAGGGTTTGCCAAACCCCAACCAAAACCATTCCTGCAGCCTTAAAAATCACCAGTGGCTCTATCTGAAATTCTATAACAGTTTCATGCTCTAAAATTACTTTCTGGAAACCTACAACCTCCAAATGGGTCCCTGGGCCAGATAAATCCTGAAATGCAGAGGGGGCCAGCCTCTCCAAGAAAATCGACTAGTTCTATCTCCTATCCCATATTATCAACAGCCCTTTCCAACATGAAAAAGTTAAAAAGGGCATAGTCCAAATACCCCTAAAGATTGGGAGAAGGATCAAAGTAGAAGGTGGAGTCATACAGAGAAGATAGGATTTAACAAATGAATATGATTGCTGAATCACTATAGTAGATATTTCTTTTAGTCTCCAGTATCTTAGAGCAGCTAGAAGGAAAAACCTAAAGTTGTAGAACTGTAACCCATATTAACCTCTGAAATATATTGCTTTTTTGTATATTTGTTATATTGTACAGTAAAAAATGTTTTAAAGGAAAGAATGTCCTTGTGTGAAGGTATTTGATTAAATCTTGACCCTTGAGGACCTTACTTTTTAATTTACTGTGTGCTGAAATGGGAAAGATGCATAAAACAAAGTTTGCATACCACAGTATGCTAATCATCTGGTTATCTCAAGGAAATGGTTTAGTTTATAGGGACTGTGTTTCTAGGATAGAACAAATTGCAGGAGATCTTGAACTTTATTGTTGGTAGTATACTGGTACTGTAAGTTTGGAACTATATTGTATATATTGTAGATAGAAGCAGTGAAAGGGATATTAAAGATACCGGGAATTGTGGTTTTCTTGGTTGAAAGATACTAATGGGAGGGGGGGAAGGTGAGGAAGAATCCTGCCAAGTTGGATTTGAACTAGAGGTGTCATTTTAAACTTGTGGTGTCAGGTATTTAAAGTATGTGAAATACCTTGTTCTGTCCAAAGAGCCTGGAAGCAATGATTCTTCAATAGCAAGGGGCACACCTAGTTCTCACATCTTGATTTCTAAATGCCATTTCCCAGTGAAATCTATCGGGGCTTCTTGGAGAAATGGCTGCTTTGAATTCTGGAATAGGTCAAGTACAAGGTGAGCTCGGCTTATCTTGTGCTAGAAATAGAAAGCAAGGGTTCAAAGACTACTAGGGCACGTCAGAAGGACACAAAAGTTAGCCAAATTTGAGACAATTTGAATATTTGAAAAAAATGATTAACAGTAATGAGTCACAGTAATGATGTCATCTTTAAGAAAAAGTAATCCATGAATCCACATTGGAGAGAGAAATTTCCTTACAGAAGAATGCCAGCTAATATATGTGCGAGGAATAGAATTTGAAAATTACTGTTTTGCAACCCCTCATGTAATAATTGATTCAGGCAAGAATTACTAATGAATGCTGAAACTGTTGTTTGAAATATTGAGGAGGAGGATATCACAGAATCTGCATATTACTTAGTAGTTACAAAGTGGAAAAGTTATCTTTGCAAAAGAGAAACCTGGCAAATACCACCTTAAGTAGTTAATCAGACAACATTACTCCTAAAAACAGAGAGACAAGGAGAGATAATGTGCTTTTGAAGGAAGAACACAGCACTGCCTATGAAGTAGTCTTACCAAAAAGAAACAAACTTGAATCTAACAGCCTTTTAGACTCAACTACCAAATTATAAGAAAGCCAAAGTGCACAGTGGAATACTAAGCAACATCTTGGGACTTCAATAAAAAACTTTCAGACTGTTGGAAACTATAATCAGATCACCCTGTTTCTTTAAAATTAAGTTGCAAGGAAAAGTAAAAGATGGAGATATGAAGAGATTTAAAAGACATGTTGACTATTGTATGGGCTTATTTGAATCATGATGCAAATTAAGTTAAAAAGAAGTGAGATGATAGAACTGTAAACACATACAGTATGCTAGATGATGACATGCCGTGAAATGATATAATGGCTACAGTTGCTTCAAAATAATTGGGGTGGCAGGCACTTGGGTTGGGATACAGATGAAACAAAATTAGTATGGACACAGAACTGCTAAAGATGGGAAATCGGCATGTGCATTCATTATTCTTGAATGCTTGAAATATTTTATAATTTAAATTTTTTTCAGCACTAGCAATAGTGGCATTTTGAATCTCCTGAGATGCCTTGAGTAGTACACATCACCTGTTTAGAACTGTTGTAAAAAAATATTTAACCTGAATAAAATCATAAGGAAACTGAAAAACCCAGAACACGTGATGCTCTATAAGGCAAGTTTCCCAGACTTTCCAGAAAAGTCAGTGTTATAAAAAAACAACAAAAAATAATGTCATAAAAAATAGCCAAATGCAATGCACGAGCTTTGCTTGAGTGGGTTTCCTCTCCCTCAAAAAACAAGTTATAAATGACATTTTGGGAACAAACAGTTGAAGAAATTTAAATCTGAAACTTACAGTAGATACCGAATTAATGCTCATTATTTTAGGTATTGTTATGGTTTTGTGGTTCTGTAGGGCAGTGTCTTTATTCTTGGAACATTTTTACTGAAGTATTTTAGGGCAAATTAGTATTATATCTGCAGATTGCTTCACGTGTGTGGGTATACATGGATTAGACTGGATCGTATATTAAATTGCTAGTTTTCTAGGTAAAGAGAGGTTCAATAACAACAAATGCCTATGGTTCAACCTAATATTTATTAAGAGAAAGCAAATGTGGTGACAAAGGTGATTCCAGGTGAAGAATATACAGGTGTTTGTACTATTCTTTCAGTTTTGTATGTTTTAAAGTTTTTTGGGGAAAAAAGTTGGAAAAAAATAGGTATCCTATAAACAAAATGAACTCTCAGCAGATTTATATTTGTTAGGTCGAATGTGCTGAACAACATTCTCTGTGAGAATAATTCGCCTAGTAGCATTTAAATTCTCTTGGAATTAATTCTAAAACTACTTCATTTGATTTAGAATATAGAAAAGAAGACTCTCAGAAAAGTCTCCACAAGCAAAGTATTAAAGCTAATGAATTCAGCAAAGTGGCAGGGTACAAGATAAACACAAAAAAGCAGTTGGGTTTCTATGTTCTAGCAGTGAACAACCCAAAAAGGAAATTAAGAAAACAGTTCCATATACAATAGTATTTAAAGAACAGTATATTTAGGAATAAATTTAACAACAGCTGTAAAAGACTTGTATACTGAAAAGTACAGAACACTTCTGAAAGGTATTAGAGAAGACTTAAGTAAATGACAAGACATGCCATGTTCATGGATTGGAAGAGTTAATACTGTTTGTGTTAGTGTTACTCAAAACAATATAAAAATTCAGTGCAATCCCTTTTCAAATTCTTAAGCAGCCTATTTTGAAAAATGGAAAACCGATTTTCAAATTTATATGTAACTGTGAGTGGCCATGAATAGAAGAGTAAGAAGAATGAAAAAGAAGAACAGGACTGGAGGAGTTACTTCCTGATATCAAACTATATGGCAAAGCTACAGTAATCACAACAGTGTGATATTGGCTGGCACAAAGATAGATGGATAGATTGGTGGAATGGAATTGAAGGTCCAGAAATAGACCCACATACCTATAACCAGTTGATTTTTGATAGGGATGCTAAATACATGCAGTGGGGAAAGAATAGTCTCTTCAACCACTGGTATTGGGAACACTACATATCCACATACAGAAGAATGAAGTTAGACGCCTATTTTGTACTATATACTAGAATCAGTTTAAAGATGGGTCAAGAAACTGAATAAATGATTTAAAACTATAAAACTTTTAGGTGATTACATAGGGACAAATCTTTATGACCTGGTTTTCAGCAGATATGCCACTAAAAGCATGAGTAAGAAAAGAAACAATAAGTAAATTTTTTTTTTTTTTTTTTTAAAGGAAAGACAGAGAGAAGGAAGGAAGGATAGAAGGAAGGAAGGAAGGAAGAAAGGGAAACATCTTTTTAAACATTTTCTTGTTTTTATTGTATTCTGTTTCTCCGTTTTTGGTACATGGGCTGGGGCCGGGAATCGAACCGAGGTCCTCCGGCATAGCAGGCAAGCACTTTGCCCGCTGAGCCACCGCGGCCCGCCCACAATAAGTAAATTTGATTTATTTAAATTTGGATTAATTTATCTAAAAGTTAAAAACTTTTATGCATCAGGAAACTGTATAGACAATCTGAAGAATGGGAAAAAATAGTTTCAAACCATATATTGAATGAGGGTTTGACTATCTAGAATATATAAAGAGTTCTTACAATTCAATAACAAAAAGACAACCCAATTAAAAATTGGGCAAAGAACTGGAATAGATATTTCTCCAAAGAAGATACACGAATGTATCTTCTTTATTAAGTTAAAAGTTACAATTCTAAGTTGTGGAAATGTTCAAATTAAGGCAATAAATACATGAAAGATGTTCAGCATCATTAGCAAATTAAAACCACAAGGAGATACCATTTTCCACTCACAAGGATGGCTGTTATTTCTTCTTTCTATTTTTCACATGAGCAGGCATGGGAAATTGAACCCAGGTCTCTGACATGGCAGGCAAGAACTCTGCCACTGAGCCATCATCGCCACCGCCCTGGCTGTTATTTTAAAAATGGAAAAAAGAAGTGTTGAAGAAGGTACTGAGAAATTGGAACTCTAGTGTGTTGTTGGTGGCAATGTAAAATATTGGCCACTAGGGAAAACAGTGAGTTGGTGGTTCCTTAACAGTTTAAAAACAGAATTAACCATTTGCCTAGACGATATCATTTCTTGGTATATACCCAAAGAGAGTGAAAACAGGGATGCAAGTAGATACTTGTACACCAAAATTTATAGCAGCATTATTCACAATAGGCAAAAGCTGAAAACAACTCATGTCCATTGATGAATGAATGGATAATCAAAATGTGGTGTATGCACACAGTAGAATATTATTCAGCCATAAAAAAGAATGCAGCTGGGAGACCTGCTGGGTGGTGGTTTGAAGCTGTTGTACCCCAGAAAAGGCCATGTTCTTTTACTATATTCTTGTGGGTGCAGCCCTGTTATAAGTGGGACTTTTGATTAGGTTATTGCAGTTGAGATGTGACCGCCTCTTTTCAGTGTAGGGTCTTGAACCTCTGTGCTGGAGTCCTTTATAAGAGGATAAAGGAGACGTAGGAAAAGCCCAGAAAGCTCAGAGAAGTCCTAGAGAAGCTGAGAGATAAGGACACACCCACAGAAGCCACTGAGGCCAGAAGCTGAGAGCAGTGAAACCTGGGAAGGAGGACCAGCAGATGCTGGCCAGGTGCCTCTCCATGTGACAGCGGTGTCCCAGATGCCAGCAGCCTTCCTTCACAGAAGGTTTCATCCTTTTGATGCCTTAATTTGGACATTTTCATAGCCTTAGAATTGTAACTTAATTCCCATTGTAAAGCCAACCCAATTTCTGGTATATTTCATTCTAGCGGCTTTAGCAAAACATGCTGCAACATGGAATAACCTTGAAAAAATTATCAGTGAGATAAGCAAGAGAACTTAAGGATAAAAATTGTATAATATCACTTCCAGGAGACAAGTGATTATACCAAATTCACATAGTAAGCACATTAGAGGTTACTGGGGCATTAGGGGAATAAGGTAGGGGGGAATGGGGAGTGTGTTGGTAAAAATAAATAAATAAAAAAGGGAAATCTGCTTATTTCATTGTATGAAACTTCTGTTTCTCTGAATCAGCATATCACAAAGAAATAAAGAATTATAGGTAGAAATTAAGAAAACAGAGCTTAGTAGTATTTTATGAACTCTTTCTTAATGACATTTAAAGACAAAACCTAGAAAAAAGATCATTGGTTTCTCAGAATCCAATGCATGTTTTCTCAAGAGATCAAAAATGGCTTCTAACTGGGATTCTGACATTCACTGTAAAATAGGGACATATCTCTATTTTTTTTTTAATTTTTTAGAGCCAATCTCTAGAATCTGAGAAAGGTAAGTCCTATTCTCTCTCCCTCTTTCTTCCCCCTGAGGTGCCAAGCCAAATCACAGTTTTGCTCAAGATTGCTGGGGTCTTCTGGCCAGCAGTGGATCAGTACACTGTGGTAGATTGATAGTATCAGGAAATGGTCATTCTGTGCCCCTCGAGAAAATTTTCCTAGATGATTATAACCCCCCATCTTTTCTTTTGAATCCCAAACAGATACCTAAAGAAATGGCTGACATTTTTAACGCCCCCAGTGATGATGAAGATTTTGTCGGCTTCCGAGATGATGTTCCCATGGAAACCCTCTCATCGGAGGAGAGCTGTGATAGTTTTGACTCACTGGAGTCAGGGAAAAAGGTACGGTGCCTCCCTCTCAAGGCAGGCAGGTGTTCGTCTGAGGCTGGAATCTTGGTTTGGATATTCTTGTATCAAGGTCTGAGATTGGTGCTATCGTTTGCCTGCAAGCATTTTAGAAAGCATTACGTCTTTTTGTTTCAAGAAACTGGTGAGCATAACTAGTTTGCTTTTGCCATTTAATCCCTTCTATGCACAGTACACTTTTTTCTTTTTCTAAAATAGAAAGACCTCCCATGATCAAATCCATTTTCTTTGCTCCCTCAGGACTGTACCCTGTGGTGATGTCATATTCAGTATATTCCCACAAAGCTGGCAGGGGAAGGGCAACCCACTTAGCGATAGCCCACACCGAGGGATGCAGCCGAGCGGGGTGAAATGTGTGGTTACTACGAGACAAATGCATCTCTGTGGTCCTGGGACCCTGATTCTATCGACAACTCACCCTTGCTGCTGAAAGCATTATTCTTTTTTTAATTACTTAGATCTGTGGCAAACACAAGTTTCAGTTCTCACCTTAGTCTCCTCTCTTATGCCTGTTGCTCTTTATTGTCATCTCTTTTTCCTTTCCCTACATGTGAAATGTTCTCCAAGATTTTGTCTTCAGTCTTTTTCTTGTTCACTCTTTGTATTCTCCATTGTTCCTGGTTTCCCCTTTGCCTCTGTGTTCTTTATTTGTAGCTTGGCTTCTGTCTACAGGTCCTGATGTATTTCTGACTATTAGCTGGACTAGTCATGATTTTTCAAGGGAAATGTGAAACTCACCATTTCCCTTCCCCCTCCTGATCTTAGAAATGACTTCCCTATCTTTGCCTTTTGTCTTTCTTGACCCCTCCTCCTGCCTTCTCATCTCCCTGCCTCTACCACTCTAGACATTGATGGAACTTCTGCCATGTTCCCCATATCCATCCTGCTCCTTCTCTTCCCTCTTCAGCTATGGTGATTCTCATCACCCCTTAACCGAATGCCCCCATCCCCCTAGAGTCTGTCGTGGTGCATTCTCCCTTATTCAGAAATGGTTAGAGTCTCCGCTGGAGCACACACCGGCACTGACCTGGTTTGGACCCACCTGGAGGGAGACTCTGAGCAGGGAAGCACGTATCAGTGCTGAAGAAGTACAGAGCCTGGCCTGCAGAAGGCATTAAAAAAACCTAGTGGGTTAGTTTGCCAGGACTGCTGTGACAAATGCTACAACACAGGTTGGTGTAAAGAATAGGGATTTATTGTCTCAGTTGTGGAGGCTAGCCATGCTTTCTCCTGGAGTCCGTAGCACTCTGGAGATGGCTCAATCTCTGCCTCCATCGCATGGTGATCTGTCTCCTTGCTCTCCCCCTGGCTCTCTCCTTGCCAGTTTCCTTTGCTTATGAGAGCTGATTCAGCTGTGTTGGATTGAGGTCCATGCTCATTCAGTTTGGGCACACCTTAACTCATCACGTATTCAGAGGTCCTTTTTACAAGTGGGTTCACATCCACAGGGCCAGGTTTAGAATGTGAGCCGGTCTTTTGTGGGGGACTTGATTCAGTCCCCAGCAACAACTGCTTCTACTATGTAATTAAGCCTCAGACTGACTCTGGATTCATGGTATCCCCTCAATCTGACCCCAGCATACCTTAAACTGGCCAAGGACAATGTGTCAAGTGTTTCTCATACAGATTGCACTTAACCCTGTACCTCTCTGGGAATGTGTTGTTGCTGTTATTATTCCAGGTTTACAGGTGATCAGACTGAAGCTCAGGGAGATGAAATGACTTGCCCATGGCCCCACATCTCGGAAACAGCCAAGCTGGGATTTTCCAAACCCAGGGGCACATTTAGGTATCACTCCTCAGCCTCTTACCTCCCATGTCTGGCTCTCTTTCCTCTCCTTTGTGCTGCAGAGGACCAGAACTGCATTAATTTCCTTTTCATATCCTCTTCTGTACTTTCTGTGCATTGGTGTCTGCTCTTCATCCTGTCTTCAACATTGTTCAGAGCTCTACCCAAGTTCAGATCCCATTCAAATGCTACTTCTTCCATGCAGTCTTACTGGATTTCCTTTTCCTTGCTATTCCATTTTGGGTTTGTCTCCCTTACAATACTACCCTTCACCATGGTTATTTACAACTCCCCTAGTAGATTATAAACTCCTTAAAGAAAGGGATGCCATACTTCATTCTTGCTTCCTAGCTCCCCTGGCTCTCACTTTCCATCCTTGTTTTGCCCGTTTCCTCTTATCTCAAGCATCCTAGCACCCTCTTCTCCCCCACTCGGTGTCTGATGTGTGGAATTGATTTGGGGAGCTCGTGTGACTCTCTCGCTCAAATGAGCCTTGCTGTTATTTGTTCATGTTATGTGACCTTCAAAATGAAAGTGTATTCCCCTCTAGCTCCTTTTCTGTTCAGTTATTTGCTTGCAGTCGTGATCATGGTAGATGTAGGTGACTAGCCCCAGGACATAGTGCCCTGGACTGATTTGGCTATGTGAGCGTCATAACCAAGAATACCCTGAGTATGTGGAGAGGAGATTGGCTTCATACAGACCCTCCTTAAAAATTGTGTACACCGTTGGAATCAGAAAAATAAGAGCATGTGCATCAGTTTACACCTCCGGCTAAGTTGTTTTTCCCCATCAGAACCAGTCACCAAGCAATCTGCGTTCTCCCTGGTGATCACAGTCCTGTGAGGCCAGGCCACAGGGTAGAACGAGGAGCAGGACTGGATGGCTGGAACTTGGTGCTCTAAACCTTGATCTGCTCTCTTAGGCCCTGGCATGGGCTTCTGATGTGTAATGCAATTCACAGGTACCTCGGAGTTCCCTAAAGCAGCCTGCAGGAGCTGGCTTGGGGCAGTTAGCCACTACCAGGTTCTCAGTGATTTTCCTTAGAAGCTAGCCATGAATCATTTTAGCCTAGTAATAAATACTGGTTCTCTGCTTACCCACCCTGACCCCCCACACTCAGCCTCCCTTCTACCTGGCCTAGAGAAGAATTTGTACACATAGTATGTGTTTGCTGACTTTGGGCTCCCTTAAATGCAATTTGAATTTTACTTTAAAGAAGCTTCCCTTTTGTGTGCATGTTTCTGTGTTGTTTTTTTCCAAGCAGCTGCACCACATCTATCAACAAAGGAATAAAGTAATTTAGCTCTGAGAAAACTCACTCCAATTACCCATAATAATTCATAGGAGACATTTTTAAGCTTAAAAAAAAATGCTGGATATAGGCATTTCTTTGTCCCCCTGGAAGTTTTTCTACTCATCTATTATATCTATTTTTCTCCAGAGATTATCTGAGCTCGAAGAAGTATATAATTAAAGTCAGGGAAAGGCAGGGGGGAGATGAAGATTCTCAACCCAGTGTGATGTTATGAGGGGTCATTGCTGTGTCTGGCGTGGGAGGAAGAGACGTCAGAGGAAACGGAGCGCGGACTCGCGCCGTTGGGAGGCATTGCTGACTGGCAGGAGGCAGGTTTTGTGGGTCTCCCTCTATTCTGCTGTTCTCTGCTTTCTCTCTCAAGCATGCTCTTGGAGAGAACCAGATTTCCTTCTTTTTTGGGGGGGGTGGGGTACTTCAAAAGAAAACAAAGTCAGTGTTGGAAAAAAATCTTTGTTTTGTAAGAATGAGGCACCTCCCGTCTGTCCTGCTCATGTGCCACCTGTCCATGGACTCTCAAGAAGCTGCTCACGCCTCACATTCTGCGGGAGAGAAACTGCGGGTCGGGAAGGGTTGAGCTTTCCATCAGTCCCCTCTGTCACTGCACAGCTCCCCTCTCTTAGTAGTGGATGGTGAGGGCTGCGAAAGTCCCCAGCCCTCCCTGCAGAGAAGCATGCTGGTCATGAACCTCTTGAGGGTGGGAGAAGGCGGCAGCACGCTCACTCACTTAGGACACTTCTAAAGCTGAAGGCTGTCAGAAAGGATTGCCCACGTGGCAGGGCCAGGTTTTCTTTCTCCATCTTCTTCCAGTGTGAAAGGAGGCATTTCTGATTGGCAGCTTTGGTGGGGGAAACCGAATTCCATCAGAATTTGCTGGTCACTCGAGAAGCTGATTGAAACCACAGCCAGTCTGGTTTTTTGAAATGGTCTTGATTTGTGGATTCATATTTCTGTAAGGTTTATAAACCGTATGTGTGTATGTGTTTTAATTTCACAGGATGTGCGTTTCCATTCCAAGTGCTTCACAGAAGAGCTGAGAAGAATTTTTATAGAAGACACAGATTCAGAGTCCGAAGATTTTGAAGGTTTTACCCAGAGTGATCTGAGTGTAAATAGGAGCCCAGAAATAATGGTAATACTTATCAATGCAAAGGGATGTGGGTTGTAGTATTTTTAGTCCTGGTTCTGAATTGTGTCTTTATATATAAGAAGGCACTTCACAAATGAAAAGATGTTACTTTTTCTTATATGGTTATCTTATAAGTCAATTAACATAATATAAAAAATTGCTACCCTAAGGCCAATCCCTAGTCCAGGAACTCATTGTTTTCTTCCCAACACGCTTTTGGAGTTCACAGAGTATGTCCCCAGTGTCCTTTAATGTCTGTATCAAGGAATGTATCTCAGACTTTCTTGAGCCTCTTTTATCTTTTCACTCTGTCCTGGAGTAGTAAGTTCCTTAAATATGTTACTTGCATGTGAAATAATACTCTTAGGTTTCTGACAAAAATTTATCTGTGGTACACACTTAGAATTTTCACTGTGCATTCTTCATTTGGAGGGTATCATGCTTTAAAGATGTCCTGGGTCAGCCTGAATACCTAAGGGAAGTTCGCCCTCAGCACTTAACTTTTCGAGACTTGTTGGTTGATCTCTCCCCTTTATTCCATATATTTGAGCTAGTTTACGTCTCCTAGTATGTAGACAAGGTAACTTGAAAGAATAATTTTTGGATTGCTTAAGCATAAAAATGTTTCCTATGAACTGAAAAAAAGCTTTCATTTATCCAGAAAGTTAGATACCACTTCCTTCTTTGATACCACAATAAAAGGGTTTAGCCTCAGAGTTCAGAAATTCTCAAGGAACAATTTTTTTTTTTTTTACATTTAAAAAAGTTATTTCTGGTTTTTCAAAAGGAACAATTTTTTTTTTTTTACATTTAAAAAGTTATTTCTGGTTTTTCAAAACAATCTGGAGACTAAGACTTTATGAACAGAAATTTTCTAGCTAAGATCACTATATAGAAGCATAAAAACCAGCCTTCTCATATCAGTCATATTTTTCTCTGCAATACTAACAAAAAAATATTTAGCCTTTCTTTTATATAAATAGCTTCCAAGATGGAAACAATGTGGAGAAAACCTTGCTTAAATTGTTAAAGTCCTTCTTCCTTTATAAAGTGCAATTTAGACTTATCTGGTCCAGGGTCCCATCTGGAGGTTGTAGGTTTCTGTAAAGTTACCCTAGTGTGTGGAATACTTGTAGAATCTTCTGTAATGCCCTAGATATTCTATAGGATTGGCAGGAATGGTTTTGGTGGGGTTTGGCAAATTATGATAGTAGCATTGTCTAACTGAAGCTTACATAAGAGTGACCTCCAGAGTAGCCTCTCAACTCTATTTGAACTCTCTCAGCCACTGATACCTTGTCACACTTCTTTACTTTGGTCAGGATGGCATTGCTGATCCCATGGTGCCAGGGCCAGACCCTCCCTGGGAGTCATCTCCCACGCCACCAGGGAGACTTTCATCCCTGGATGTCATGTCCCACATAGTGGGGAGGGCAATGGTTTTACTTGCAGAGTTGGGCTTAGAGAGATTGAGGCCACACCTGCACAACAAAAGAGGTCCTCTGGAGTGACTCTTAAGCATACCTATAGGTAGTCTAAGCTTCTCCACTACCTACATAAGCTTTACAAGAGTAAACCTCAAGATCAAGGGCTTGGCCTGTTGATTTGGGTGTCCCTAATGTTGACACAGTATCAGGGTTTCCCTGCTGGTAAAATGTAATAGTTTCATATTTTTCTCCCATCCCTCAAGGGATTTTGCCAATACTTTTTGATTATCTGCTTTAATATCCTCTGAGATGTATCCAGGCATTACATTAAGCTATACAGGATTAAAGGCTCTCATTCTTATTCAGGGCTCATTGTGTTTGGATTGTTTAAATGATCTATGCAGACAGGTTGGGTTAGATTATGTGCTACTGAAAAGTTAGGTTCTGGACAAAAAAAACTTTTCTTCCTTTGGTCTCAAAGAATAGGTAAAGTTCTAAAATACAGGCAATGTCTTCCTTACCTCTGTATTCTGAATTACCTTAATCCTGACCTGATCAGCTTTGTTTATCTCTAAATACCAGATTATACACATATAAAAATCCCCTCAAAATGCAGAAATAGCAGTTACCACTCCAGACTAAATGTGATTGCTATCAGAGCTTACAGTCTAGGCCCCTGTTTTCTTATAAATATTTCCTAAATGAGACCATACAATAATTGTTCTTATGTTTCTGGCTTATTTTGCCTCACCAAATGCCCCAAAGATTCATTCACAATGTTGTATACCTCACAACTTCGATTCTTTTTGTAGCAGCACAATATTCGATCATAGGTATACACCATCTTATAAGTATTTTCTGAATGAGATCGTCCAGCATTTGCTCTTTTGTTTCTGGCTTATTTTGCTTCACCAAATTTCCCATGTCTTTATTCACATAGTTGCATCCCTCGCAGCTTTGTTCCTTTTTGTAGTAGCACAATGTTCAATCATATGTATACACTATTGTTAGCCAGTCTACCTCTCAGTCAGTGCGTCTTTTAGCCACTTCCATCTGCTGGGCCTTAGGTATAATGTCCAAAGTCAACAGTTCATCACTTTTAGATAATTCCATTGTTCCCAAGTTAGAAAGTTAGCCAATAAACACACCCTCACCAAACAAAAAATCGAAACCTCCTCCTAACTCTTGTTTCTCCCCCATTATTTATCCCTGTATTGCTGTTGTACTTGATGCTTTCCTGTTAAACATAGCCCATAGCACACAATAGCATTCCCCCACCTTGAAATTATACTTTTTGTACAAGATTCATACCTTTACAGTAGTTCATGCAAGAACTGATTTATATTTCTCATGTTCATCAGTGGGACACATAAGTCTATACAATCCCTTTCAATCGTGTTCACCACAATATAGTAATACTACTTATAGACCCACTAGTGAACTGCCTTTACTTCTATCTATTTGCTTATAATTAAGTTCAACCTCATTGGCTAATTGTTCACTCTCTCAGACTTCTGTTTATCTCTAGGTCCCCTATATTCTGTATTATAAGCCTCTGATTTTACCATTACCATAGTCATAAAAGTGGAATCATACAGTATCTATTCTTTAGTGTCTGGCTTATTTCACTCAGCATTATGTCCTCAAGGCTCATCCATCTTGTCATGTGCCTCAGGACATCATTTCGTCTTACTGCTGCATTGTATGTATGTACCACATTTTGTTAATCCACTTGTCTGTTGATGGGTACTTGGATTGTTTCCATCCTTTGGCGATGGTGAATAATGCTGCTATGAATATCAGTGTGCAAATGTCTGTTTGTGTCATTGCTTTCAGTTCTTCTGGTTATATACTGTGTAGTGCTATTGCCAGGTCATAGGGCAGCTCGATATTTAGTTTCCTAAGGAACTGCCAAACTGTCTTCCATAGCGTCTATACCATTATACATTTCCACCAGGGGTGTGTAAGTGTTCCAGTTTCTCCACATCCTCTCCAACATTTGTAGTTTCCTGTTTGTTTAGTAGCAGCCATTCTTGTAGGTGTGAGGTGGTATCTCATTGTAGTCTTGATCTGCATTTCCCTAATAGCTAATGAGAATGATCATCTCTTCATGTGCTTCATCTAGATGTATTTACTCTTCAGAAAAATGCCTATTCATATCTTCAGCCCATTTTATAATTGGGTTGTTTGTTCTTTTGTTGTTGAGTTGTGTGATTTATTTGTGTATACAGGATATCAAACCTTTATCCAAAATGTTTGATTTCCAAGTATTTTCTCCCACTGAGTTGGCTGCCTCTTCACCTTTGTGACAAAGTCTTCTGAGGCACAAAAGCATTTGATTTTGAGGAGTTCCCATTTATCTGTTTTTTCTTTTGTTGCTCGTGCTTCAGGTGTGAAGTTTAGGAAGCTACCTCCTTTTACTAGGTCTTGGAGATATTTCCCTGCATTTTCTTCTAGGAGCTTTATGGTTCTGGTTCTTCTATTTAGGTGTTAGATCCACTTTGAGTTAATCTTTGTATAGAGTGTGTAAAATAGGGGCCCCCTTTCATTCTTTTGACTATTGATATCCAGATCTCCCATGCCCATTTATTGAAAAGACTATTTTGTCCCAGGTCAGTGGATTTGGGGGCCTTGTCCAAGATCAGTTGATTTTAGGTTTCTTGGTCTATTTCTGCACTCTCATTCAATTCCATTGGTCAGTACTTCTGTGTTTGTGTCATTACCATGCTGTTTTGACCACTGTGGCTTTATAATAAGTTTTAAAATCAGGAAATGTTAATCTTCTCACTTCATTCTTCTTTTTTAGGGTGCTTTTAGGTATTCGGGTTCTCTTTACCTTACAAATGAATTCGGTAACTAGCTTTTCCAAGTCTTCAAAGTTGTTTGTTTTTTAATTGCTACTACATTGGTCTACCGATCAATTTGGGTAGAATTGACATCTTAACTATATTTAACCTTCCTATCTAGGAGCAGGGAGTATCTTTCCAGCTATTTAGATCTTCTTTGATTTATTTTAGCAGTGTTAATGCAGTTTTCCTGTGTACAAGTACTTTACCTCCCTAGTTAAGTTCATTCCTAGATACTTGATTCTTTCAGTTGCCATTTTGATTGGAATTTTTCCTTATTTGACTCAGTTAAGTCACTGCTGTGTATAGAAACATTGCTGATTTTTGTAAATTTATTTTGTATCCTGCCACCTTGCTGAATTTATTAGCTCAAGTAACTTTGTTGTAGATGTTGCAGGATTTTCCAAGTATAGTATCCCATGTCATCTGCAAATAGTAAATGTTTTACTTCTTTCTTTCCGTTTGGATGCCTTTTATTTCTTTGTCCTGCCTGTTTGTTCCATCTAGAACTTCTAGTTCAATGTTGAATAATAGTGGTGACAGAGCACATCCTTGTCTCCTTCCTGATCTTAGGGGGAAAGCTGTCGGTCTTTCTCCACTGAGAATGATGCTGGCTGTGGGTTTTTTGTATATGTCCTTTATCATATTGAGGAAGTTACCTTTGGTTCCTCTCTTTTGAAGTGTTTTTATCAGAAAAGGATGTTGATTCTTGTGGAATGCTTTATCAGCATCAGTCGATATGTTCATGTTGATTTTTCCCTTTCATTTTGTTAATGTGCCATTTTTGTGAATTGATTTTCTTGTGTAGAACCATCCTTGTGTTCCTGGTATAAACTCCACTTGATTGTGGTGTATCATTTGTTTAATGTGTTGTTGGATTAGATTTGCTAATATTTAGTTGAGAATTTTTGCATCTGTGTTCATTATGGAAATTGGCCTGTAGTTTTTCTTTCTTGTAGCATCTTTACCCAGTTTTGGTATTAAAGTGATGTTAGCTTCATAAAATGAGTCAGGTAGTGTTCCTTTTTCCTAAATTTTTGGAAAAGTTTTAGCAGGATTGGTGTTCATTCTTTTTGGAATGTTTAATAAAATTCTCCTGTGAAGCCATCTGACCCTAGGCGGACTTTTCTTTGTAGGGAGATTTTGATACTGATTAAATCTCTTTACTTGTGATTGGTTTATTGAGTTCTTCTATTTCTTCTTGAGTCACTGTACCTTGTTCGTGTGTTTCCAGAAATTTGTCCATTTCGTCTGAGTTGTCTTATGGGTTTCCTTTATGTCATTAGCCATCCCATTTATTTTATTTTATTTTATTTATTTATATTTTTATTAATTAACGGAAAAAAAGAAATTAACCCAACATTTAGAAATCATACCATTCTACATATGCAATCACTAATTCTTAACATCATCACATAGATGCATGATCATTGTTTCTTAGTACATTTGCATCGGTTTAGAAGAACTAGCAACACAACAGAAAAAGATATAGATGTTAATATAGAGAAAAGAAATAAAAGTAATAATAATAGTAAAAAAAAAAAAACCTATACCTCAGATGCAGCTTCATTCAGTGTTTTAACACGATTACTTTACAATTAGGTATTATTGTGCTGTCGATTTTTTTTTTTAATTTTTTTATTAATCAAAAAAAAGAAAAGAAATTAACACAACATTTAGAAATCATTCCATTCTACAAATGCACTCAGTAATTCTTAGTATCTTCACATAGATGTATGATCATCATTTCTTAGTACATTTGCATCGATTTAGGAAAAGAACTAGCAAAACAGCAGAAAAAGATATAGAATGTTAATATAGAGAAGAGAATTAAAATAATAATACTAATAATATATATATATACAAAGGAAAAAGAAAAAAACAAAAACAAAAGATACAAACACACAAACAAACAAACAAAAAACCATATTTCAGGTGCAGCTTCATTCAGTGTTCCAACCTAGTTACATTACACTTAGGTATTATTGTGCTGTCCATTTTTGAGTTTTTGTATCTAGTCCTGTTGCACAGTCTGTATCCCTTCAGCTCCAATTACCCATTATCTTACCCTGTTTCTAACTCCAGCTGGTTTCTGTTACCAATGATATATTCCAAGCTGATTCTCGAATGTCGGTTCACATCAGTGGGACCTTACAGTATTTGTCCTTTAGTTTTGGGCTAGACTCACTCAGCATAATGTTCTCTAGGTCCATCCATGTTATTACATGCTTCATAAGTTTAGTCTGTCTTAAAGCTGCATAATATTCCATCGTAGGTATACGCCACAGTTTGTTTAGCCACTCGTCTGTTGATGAACATTTTGGCTGTTTCCATCTCTTTGCAATTGTAGATAATGCTGCTATAAACACTGGTGTGCAAATGTCCGTCTGTGTCTTTGCCCTTAAGTCCCTTGAGTAGATACCTAGCAGTGGTATTGCTGGGTCGTAATCCATTCTGCCATTCTATGTCTTTTGATTGGGAAATTCAGTCCATTAACTTTTAGTATTATTACTGTTTGGATAATATTTTCCTCTACCATTTTGGCTTTTGTATTATATATATCATATCTGATTTTCCTTCTTTCTACACTTTACTCCATACCTCTCTCTTCTGTCTTTTCGTATCTGACTCTAGTGCTCCCTTTAGTATTTCTTGCAGAGCTGGTCTCTTGGTCACAAATTCTCTCAGTGACTTTTTGTCTATAAATGTTTTAATTTCTCCTTCATTTTTGAAGGAAAATTTTGCTGGATATAGGAGTCTTGGTTGGCAGTTTTTCTCTTTTAGTATTTTAAATATATCATCCCACTGTCTTCTAGCTTCCATGGTTTCTGCTGAGAAATCTACACATAGTCTTATTGGGTTTCCCTTGTATGTGACAGATTGTTTTTCTCTTGCTGCTTTCAAGATCCTCTCTTTCTCTTTGACCTCTGACATTCTAACTAGTAAGTGTCTTGGAGAACGCCTATTTGGGTCTATTCTCTTTGGGGTGCGCTGCACTTCTTGGATCTGCAAATTTAGGTCTTTCATAAGAGTTGGGAAATTTTCAGTGATAATTTCTTCCATTAGTTTTTCTCCTCCTTTTCCCTTCTCTTCTCCTTCTGGGACACCCACAACACGTATATTTGTGCGCTTCATATTGTCATTCAGTTCCCTGATCCCCTGCTCAAGTTTTTCCATTCTTTTCCCTATAGTTTCTGTTTCTTTTTGGAATTCAGATGTTCCATCCTCCAGTTCACTAATTGTAGCTTCTGTCTCTTTAGATCTACCATTGTAGGTATCTATTGTTTTTTCCATTTTTTCTTCTTTGTCCTTCACTCCCATAAGTTCTGTGATTTGTTTTTTCAGATTTTCTATTTCTTCTTTTTGTTCAGCCCATGTCTTCTTCATGTCCTCCCTCAATTTATTGATTTTGTTTTTGAAGAGTTTTTCCATTTCTGTTCGTATATTCAGCATTAGTTGTCTCAGCTCCTGTATCTCATTTGAACTATTGGTTTGTTCCTTTGACTGGGCCATATCTTCAATTTTCCGAGCGTCATCCATTATTTTCTGCTGGTGTCTGGGCATTTGATCAGATTTCCCTGGGTGTGGTACCCAGCTGGTTGAAAGCTTTTTCTGTGAAATCTCTGGGCTCTGTTTTTCTTTTCCTGCCCAGTAGGTGGCGCTCGTGGCGCTCGTCTGTCTGCACGGCAGTCGGCCCGGGAAACCGCGCGTGGAGGTGGGGGTCACTGGCCGCCGCGGCTTGGGAGAGTGCCGGTCCTAATTGCCCAGCTGGCCCGAAACGCCAAGCGAGACGGGAGGGCCCCGCTATCCAACATTCCCAGTCAGACCGGGGAGCCACATGCGTGGAGGGGACCCCAGTGGCCAGCCGCCCCGACCGGGAAAACGCGCGCCCCTTGGGTATCTCACCGCAGCAGATTCCCCCTGCCTGTTCAGCTGTTCCAGAATGGGGTACGCTGTCTTTTTGGTCCCTGTCGTGACTCCGGGAGCTGTTTCGTATTGTTTCTGTTTCTTTAGTTGCTTTTCTGGAGGAGGAACTAAGACCCGCGCGTCTTACTAAGCCGCCATCTTCTCCGGAAGTCTGCTGTCGATTTTTGAGTTTTTGTATCTAGTCCTGTTGCACAGTCTGTATCCCTTCAGCTCCAATTACCCATTATCTTACCCTGTTTCTAACTCCTGCTGAACTCTGTTACCAATGACATATTCCAAGTTTATTCTCGAATGTCCGTTCACATCAGTGGGACCATACAGTATTTGTCCTTTAGTTTTTGGCTAGACTCACTCAGCATAATGTTCTCTAGGTCCATCCATGTTATTACATGCTTCATAAGTTTATCCTGTCGTAAAGCTGCATAATATTCCATCGTATGTATATACCACAGTTTGTTTAGCCACTCGTCTGTTGATGGACATTTTGGCTGTTTTCATCTCTTTGCAATTGTAAATAACACTGCTATAAACATTGGTGTGTAAATGTCCGTTTGTGTCTTTGCCCTTAAGTCCTTTGAGTAGATTCCCAGCAATGGTATTGCTGGGTCGTATGGCAATTCTATATTCAGCTTTTTGAGGAACCGCCAAACTGCCTTCCATAGTGGTTGCACCATTTGACATTCCCACCAACAGTGGATAAGTGTGCCTCTTTCTCCGCATCCTCTCCAGCACTTGTCATTTTGTGTTTTGCTGGTAATGGCCATTCTGGTGGGTGTGAGATGATATCTCATTGTGGTTTTGATTTGCATTTCTCTAATGGCCAGGGACATTGAGCATCTCTTCATGTGCCTTTTGGCCATTTGTATTTCCTCTTCTGAGAGGTGTCTGTTCAAGTCTTTTTCCCATTTTGTAATTGGGTTGGCTGTCTTTTTGTTGCTGAGTTGAACAATCTCTTTATAAATTCTGGATACTAGACCTTTATCTGATATGTCATTTCCAAATATTGTCTCCCATTGTGTAGGCTGTCTTTCTACTTTCTTGATGAAGTTCTTTGATGCACAAAAGTGTTTAATTTTGAGGAGCTCCCATTTATTTATTTCCTTCTTCACTGCTCTTGCTTTAGCTTTAAGGTCCATAAAACCGCCCCCAATTGTAAGTTTCATAAGATATCTCCCAACATTTTCCTCTAACTGTTTTATGGTCTTAGACGTAATGTTTAGATCTTTGATCCATTTTGAGTTAACTTTTGTATAGGGTGTGAGATATGGTTCTTCTTTCATTCTTTTGCATATGGATATCCAGTTCTCTAGGCACCATTTATTGAAGAGACTGTTCTGTCCCAGGTGAGTTGGCTTGACTGCCTTATCAAAGATATAATGACCATAGTTGAGAGGGTCTATATCTGAGCACTCTATTCGATTCCATTGGTCGATATATCTATCTTTATGCCAATACCATGCTGTTTTGACCACTGTGGCTTCATAATATGCCTTAAAGTCAGGCAGCGCGAGACCTCCAGCTTCGTTTTTTTTCCTCAAGATGTTTTTAGCAATTCGGGGCACTCTGCCCTTCCAGATAAATTTGCTTATTGGTTTTTCTATTTCTGAAAAATAAGTTTTTGGAATTTTGATTGGTATTGCATTGAATCGGTAAATCAATTTATGTAGGATTGACATCTTAACTATATTTAGTCTTCCAATCCATGAGCACGGTATGCCCTTCCATTTATTTAGGTCTTCTGTGATTTCTTTTAACAGTTTTTTGTAGTTTTCTTTATATAGTTTTTTTGTCTCTTTAGTTAAATTTATTCCTAGGTATTTTATTCTTTTAGTTGCAATTGTAAATGGGATTTGTTTCTTGATTTCCCCCTCAGCGTGTTCATTATTAGTGTATAGAAATGCTACAGATTTTTGAATGTTGATCTTGTAACCTGCTACTTTGCTGTACTCATTTATTAGCTCTAGTAGTTTTGTTGTGGATTTTTCCGGGTTTTCGACGTATACTATCATATCGTCTGCAAACAGTGATAGTTTTACTTCTTCCTTTCCAATTTTGATGCCTTGTATTTCTTTTTCTTGTCTAATTACTCTGGCTAGAACCTCCAACACAATGTTGAATAATAGTGGTGATAGTGGACATCCTTGTCTTGTTCCTGATCTTAGGGGGAAAGTTTTCAATTTTTCCCCATTGAGGATGATATTAGCTGTGGGTTTTTCATATATTCCCTCTATCATTTTTAGGAAGTTCCCTTGTATTCCTATCTTTTGAAGTGTTTTCAACAGGAAAGGATGTTGAATCTTGTCAGATGCCTTCTCTGCATCAATTGAGATGATCATGTGATTTTTCTGCTTTGATTTGTTGATATGGTGTATTACATTAACTGATTTTCTTATGTTGAACCCTCCTTGCATACCTGGGATGAATCCTACTTGGTCATGATGTATAATTCTTTTAATGTGTTGTTGGATACGATTTGCTAGAATTTTATTGAGGATTTTTGCATCTATATTCATTAGAGAGATTGGTCTGTAGTTTTCTTTTTTTGTAATATCTTTGCCTGGTTTTGGTATGAGGGTGATGTTGGCTTCTTAGAATGAATTAGGTAGTTTTCCCTCCACTTCAATTTTTTTGAAGAGTTTGAGGAGAGTTGGTACTAATTCTTTCTGGAATGTTTGATAGAAATTCACATGTGAAGCCGTCTGGTCCTGGACTTTTCTTTTTAGGAAGCTTTTGAATGACTAATTCAATTTCTTTACGTGTGATTGGTTTGTTGATGTCATCTATTTCTTCTTGAGTCAAAGTTGGTTGTTCATGTCTTTCCAGGAACCCGTCCATTTCATCTAAATTGTTGTATTTATTAGCGTAAAGTTGTTCATAGTATCCTGTTATTACCTCCTTTATTTCTGTGAGGTCGGTAGTTATGTCTTCTCTTCGATTTCTGATCTTATTTATTTGCATCCTCTCTCTTCTTCTTTTTGTCAATCTTGCTAAGGGCCCATCAATCTTATTGATTTTCTCATAGAACCAACTTCTGGCCTTATTGATTTTCTCTATTGTTTTCATGTTTTCATTTTCATTTATTTCTGCTCTGATCTTTGTTATTTCTTTCCTTATGCTTGCTTTGGGATTAGTTTGCTGTTCTTTCTCCAGTTCTTCCAAGTGGACAGTTAATTCCTGCACTTTTGCCTTTTCTTCTTTTCTGATATAGGCATTTAGGGCAATAAATTTCCCTCTTAGCACTGCCTTTGCTGCATCCCATAAGTTTTGATATGTTGTGTTTTCATTTTCATTTGCCTCTAGGTATTTACTAATTTCTCTTGCAATTTCTTCTTTGACCCACTTGTTGTTTAAGAGTGTGTTGTTGAGCCTCCACGTATTTGTGAATTTTCTGGCACTCCACCTATTATTGATTTCCAACTTCATTCCTTTATGATCCGAGAAAGTGTTGTGTATAATTTCAATCTTTTTAAATTTGTTAAGACTTGCTTTGTGACCCAGCATATGGTCTATCTTTGAGAATGATCCATGAGCACTTGAGAAAAAGGTGTATCCTGCTGTTGTGGGATGTAATGTCCTATAAATGTCTGTTAAGTCTAGCTCATTTATAGTAATATTCAGATTCTCTATTTCTTTATTGATCTTCTGTCTAGATGTTCTGTCCATTGATGAGAGTGGTGAATTGAAGTCTCCAACTATTATGGTATATGTGTCTATTTCCCTTTTCAGTGTTTGCAGTGTATTCCTCACGTATTTTGGGGCATTCTGGTTCGGTGCGTAAATGTTTATGATTGTTATGTCTTCTTGTTTAATTGTTCCTTTTATTAGTATATAATGTCCTTCTTTGTCTCTTTAACTGTTTTACATTTGAAGTCTAATTTGTTGGATATTAGTATAGCCACTCCTGCTCTTTTCTGGTTGTTATTTGCATGAAATATCTTTTCCCAACCTTTCACTGTCAACCTATGTTTATCTTTGGGTCTAAGATGTGTTTCCTGTAGACAGCATATAGAAGGATCCTGTTTTTTCATGCATTCTGCCAGTCTGTGTCTTTTGATTGGGGAATTCAGTCCATTAACATTTAGTGTTATTACTGTTTGGATAATATTTTCCTCTACCATTTTGCCTTTTGTATTATATATATCATATCTGACTTTCCTTCTTTCTACACTCTTCTCCATACCTCTCTCTTCTGTCTTTTCGTATCTGACTCTAGTGCTCCCTTTAGTATTTCTTGCAGAGCTGGTCTCTTGGTCACAAATTCTCTCAGTGACTTTTTGTCTGAGAATGTTTTAATTTCTCCCTCATTTTTGAAGGACAATTTTGCTGGATATAGAAGTCTTGGTTGGCAGTTTTTCTCTTTTAGTAATCTAAATATATCATCCCACTGTCTTCTAGCTTCCATGGTTTCTGCTGAGAAATCTACACATAGTCTTATTGGGTTTCCCTTGTATGTGATGGATTGTTTTTCTCTTTCTGCTTTCAAGATCCTCTCTTTCTCTTTGACCTCTGACATTCTAACTAGTAAGTGTCTTTGAGAATGCTTGTTTGGGTCTAATCTCTTTGGGGTGCGCTGCACCTCTTGGATCTGTAATTTTAGGTCTTTCATAAGAGTTGGGAAATTTTCATTGATAATTTCTTCCATTAGTTTTTCTCCTCCTTTTCCCTTCTCTTCTCCTTCTGGGACACCCACAACACGTATATTTGTGCGGTTCATATTGTCGTTGAGTTCCCTGATACCCTGTTCAAATTTTTCCATTCTGTTCCCGATAGTTTCTGTTTCTTTTTGGAATTCAGATGTTCCATCCTCCAAATCACTAATTCTATCTTCTGTCTCTTTAAATCTATCATTGTAGGTATCCATTGTTTTTTCCATCTTTTCTACTTTATCCTTCACTTCCATAAGTTCTGTGATTTGTTTTTTCAGATTTTCTATTTCTTCTTTTTTTTCAGCCCATGTCTTCTTCATGTCCTCCCTCAATTTATCGATTTCGTTTTTGAAGAGGTTTTCCATTTCTGTTCGTATATTCAGCATTAGTTGTCTCAGCTCCTGTATCTCATTTGAACTATTGGTTTGTTCCTTTGACTGGGCCATATTTTCAATTTTCTGAGCGTGATCCGTTATCTTCTGCTGGCGTCTGGGCATTTAGTCAGATTTCCCTGGGTGTTGGACCCAACAGGTTGAAAGATTTTTCTATGAATTCTCTGGGTTCTGTTTTTCTTATCCTGCCCATTAGGTGGTGCTCGTGGCACATGTTTGTCTGCGGGTCCCTCCAGTAAAAGGTGCTTTGGGTCCTTTAACTTTGGAAAACTCTCACCGTGGGGGAGGTTCGCCAGCCGAAGTGGCTTGGAAGAGTGCCAGCCGGCCCTGGGGTCTGGACGCGGGGAGTGTCACTGGTCGCCGCAGCCCGGGAGAGCGCCCGTCCGAATTTCCTAGTCGGCCCCGGGCGCCAAGCGTGGTGGGAGGGCGCCAGCCGCCGCGGCCCGGGAGAGTGCACCGTTCCTAGCCGGACCGGGGAGTCACGTGTTTGGAAGGGACCCCCCCGGTCACCGTTCTCCGCCGCCTGGGGATTTTCGATCCCATGCTCTCAGTTGGTCCGTGGGGCCATGCGTCGTGGGGGCCCCAGGTGCCGCGGCTTGAGGCGACCGCCTGCCCAATTCTGCCAGCTGGCCCTGGAAGGAGGAGGGGAGGGACTCTGGCCGCTTGCCGTCCCGCCCAGGGAAGCCCGCGCCCCTCGGCGATCTCACCGGAGCGGGTTCTCCCAGCCAGTCAGCCGTTCCAGGATGGGGTACGCTGTCTTTTTTATCTCTGTCGTGGCTCTGGGAACTGTTCTGTATCGTTTCTACTCCCCTAGTAGCTGTTCTGAAGGAGGAAAGGTGAGGATGGCAAGGCTGTCAAGGACGGTGGCGGAGGAGCCGGTGAAGGCGGAAGAGGGCACGGTGGTGGTTGGAGAGCCGCTGGTAGCTACCTCCAACACCAAGACTCCTAGCAAGGGCACAGTACATGCACATAAAGAAGGTAGAATCTTCATCCTCAGAATCTCAGGACTAAGGGCAACCCCTGGGGGCAGCCAAGATGAGCCATTTGTAGATTAATGGTCAAGGCAGTTTTTCTTAGCTGTTTGCTTCTGAGCTGACTAGCAATGAGCCAGAGACTTGGAGCCTTTAACGACTGGCCTCCTCGGAGTCTGGGGAGGGAGTGGGAGCGCTGCCTTCACGCCCGCGGAGGTGGCATCCACGGCACCATGTCCCTGGCTCCACTGCCGCTGCCCCTCGCCCGCTCGCTCGCTGCGTGCTCTTCCTCTTGGCAAACTTTTGGGTTCCGCTGCAAATGGTCTCTCGGTGCCAATATGTTTTTTTTTTTTTTTACATGGGCAGACACCGGGAATCGAACCTGGGTCCTCTGGCATGGCAGGCAAGCATTCTTGCCTGCTGAGCCACTGTGGCCTGCCCATAAATATCTTGATAGGATTACTTTGGAAGTTGATTTCCTTCAATAGTCTAAAGCTCTGTATTTGTGGGTTGGATGCGGAACAGGATTTGGAGCATGGTGTGTGGCACACAGTGCAGTGACAGGTCGCGGCACAGGTATAGGCTGTGTCAGGGACCCTACACTGGTGTCTTTGAGTTTGGGGTGCAGGGTGCTGGGTTGTGGAGGGTGGTGCGGGTGCCATGGGGGTGGAGTGCATCTCAGGCAGGCCTTGGAGCACATGAGCAGGGTGTGGTGTCTGGACACAGTAAAAAGGCGTAGCAGGAGGCAGATGGGGGTATGAGTGGATGCACAGGAGATGGTGTGCAGGCAGGATGTGGGTGGGCATGTGGAGTGTGGATGTTGGTGTCAGAGTGTGGGGTAGGTGGCACAGATGTTGGGGCACAGGGAGAGCAGGGTGCGTGTGTGTCCTTGCACAGGTGGAGGGGTTCAGGAGACTTGGGATGTGGATGTGCAAGTGTGTAGGGGCAGGGCACAGGTCACAGGAGTTGTGGGACATGGGTCAGGATGGGTGATGTTACTTAGGTGGGGTCCCGGCGCAGGTGTGCAGGTATGGTGGGGGATTTGTGGCAGGGGTGGATGTATGTGCAGGGGATGCTATGTAGTACAGATGTACATGTGACCACCTGCCAGGTGTGGTAGCAGGGTGTTGTGTTGTGGGGTGGGACAAGGGTGTGCACATTTGTGGGGCAATTGGGGTGCAGCACTCAAGAGGTCGATTCAGAGATGCGTGGGCACCTGGCTGGGCGGATGTGGCTGTGAGCCTGTGGATCTGGGGGTGGAGCCCTGGTGTGCACTGGTCTGGGGGGTGGGGCCATGGTGTGCGCTGGTCTAGGGGTGGAGTCCTGATCTGTGCATGTGCAGAGCTCTGGTGCAGCCAACTGGGGCTGTACCTGCTTGGGCTTGGGGTGGGTGTGGCCTGGATGCTCAGGTCAGCACTGGCCTAGAGTTGGGGGGGTGGCTGTGGCTTGGGTGTGCATGTGTGCGTAATTGGAAGGTCCTTACACTGATGTATACATGTGCAGACTCGGGGCGGGGGCAGGGCACGTGTGGCCCAGGTACAAAGGTGAGCGGCAACTTCCTGGGTGGACAGGGAGGGGAGGGGAGGATCCAGGGGCTGGGTGCAGGTGCACAGGTCTCAGGAGGCGGTGTGAGACTGTGTGTTTACATGGGAGACACGGGTCAGGCTGGGGCAGTGTTCAGGCGTGTAGGGCTGGGGTTTTAGGTGGGAACACTCTGGAGTTGGGAGTGTCGGGGTGGGAGTGCTTGGAGTGTGGTAGGGCGGCAGGTTTCGTGGTTCAGGTGTGTGGGGTATGGGGGGATTCATGGGGTTGGGGCGGCATATGTGAAGGTAGGGCATTCAAGGAATGCTGCTTGGCTCATTTCCTAGTCCTGTCTTCCCTTCTGTGCGCTCCTGAGGACGCCGGGCTTCTGTGTGTAAAGGGGCACGTTAGGCTGTTTGCAGCAGGTGGATGGTCTCTGGTTCTATGCTATTCAGTTCCTCAGCTCCTCAGCTTTTGCAACCAGGGCCTCCCTGTGGGGCGTAGAAGACTCTCCCAGGACATCTACACCCTGGAATCGCCATCCCAGTCGCCTTACTGTCCCTTTTCTAGTGGTTCCTTAGAGCAGGGATGAACTCCACCTATCCTATCCTGCCATCTTCCCAAGACTCCTCCCAAGCAACAACTTTTGACCTAGAACCTGTGTAAAAGTGAAAATGAGCTGTGACTGCCAGGTTCATTTTGTCCCTCACTTTTTCCTGGGGTGTGGAGTGGGGGGAATGATGGTGAATCTTCCCATGAATAGAATCAGAGCTGTGCCAGCAGCTGGCCCAGGTTTCCTTGGGCTTTCTGTACAGGAGCTGTTTGTGTGCAGTTCCTGTGTCCTGGCCAGTCTTGCCCCATCTGTTTTGCCAGCAAGCCTTTAAATTCCTTCCAGACACCTAATGGGTATCATCTACTCTTAATGACTTATTTACTTTCAGTTCTTTAGGTAACCAATATCTAGTTATTCAAAGAGTTTGTGTTTTAGTGAGGGAAAGTGAATGGCCTCAAAAATCTTTTTTTCCCCCTCAGACTAAATTTAGAACATGAATAGTGGCCTGTTATGTTGTCTCCGATATTAATCATAACTCAGGGCAGCTTTTTCTGCAAACTTTAAGATTCAGTGAATGACGACATACTTTGTATGAGTCCACTTATAGGAGGTATACAGAATAAGCAAATTCATAGAGACAGAAAGTGGAATGGGCTGGGTGTGAGGATCATACAGCGTGCGAATGTGCCTGAAGCCATTGAATTGTAGACTTAGAAAAGGTTAAAATGGTAAATTATAAGTTATGTACATTTTACCACAAAAAATGAAAAAATAAAATTTTGCGAGAAGCATCACTGTTGCCCCCAGCCCAACCTCTCCCCCAGCCTCCCTGAGAACTATAGAACAGTCTTTTCTGGTCATGAGCCAGTACCACAGCCTTCGTTGCTGGCGGCCTTCGGCCAGATGTGAAACATACAGCAGGGCTGCCCCTTGGGGGTGACGTGATTGTGTTCTTTTCCTCAGGTCTGGTTCACTACTTGCATTTAAAGTTTGCAGTTTCCTTACTTTGCCTTTGTAGTAAGTGGCTTCCCATCCTTTGTAAGGAGGGGCAGCTGTGTGATGATTATGATAGACAAAAAAAGCAGATCTGGGGGATATTTCCTCTGAACTGCTTCCCCAACAGTGTCCCCTACAGTTGTATTCCTTTGCATCGCTGCATTTTGAATTTCAAAGCTACTAACCTGGAAAGTTTAGGGTATTAAAAAGGTAGATGCTAGTATAGTATGGTGTAATTTCTCTCCTTGCCTTGGAATGGAGTGATACAAGCACCGGGCTTTGGTAATTAACTGCATTTTTTTCTCCCCATGCTTTATTTGCATCTTGAGTCCAAAGATGAAATGCTTGGGGGCGCTGAGAAGGAAACAGTCATTTACTTGAGTCCTGCGTCCATCTCGGTACTGCTCACTACTCTCTTCCATGTAGCCCCAATTTCATGATTCCCTGACACGGGTTCACAGATGAAATTTTCTGGTATATGATGAAGGAAAGGTATCTAGGAGATGTCCTTGATCTCTAGCCTGTAGCTCTGCCTCTGTACCGCTAGGAGACTCTAATGCCCCTCTAAGACGTCACCCGCTGCTGCCTTCTGTTCTTACTGCGCTCCATGTTCTCGTGTGCCTGTACCAAGGACAGTTTTAAATCTGGAGTGAGAATTTCCTTCCTGAAGGGGTGCTCTGCTACAGCCTGTAGATTTGTAACAGATTTCACTCCATGGCGCTCCCCTTGACGGAGGACCCATCGTGGCCCTGAAAAGGATGTTTGCCAACAGATTCTCCTGGCTGGGCATCTGCCCTCTGCTTGGCCAGTTCACTGAGATGAAGTCAGCTCTATGGTCCCTTTTACTCATAAATCCTATTCCTGCTATTTAGAGTAGTCTAGTTAGTATTTTTTTTTTCTTAGCAGCCCATTCTTGTTTGATGATAACCTTATGGACATGCATCCCTATTTATTCCTCGTATAACTTGGCTTCCAGGGGTGCCATCTTGATTGCTCCATGGTGGAGAAGAGCACCTCCATTGCCCCATCAGCGTTTTACTTAGGATCTAGGATCTGGTGTTGCGAATGGAGCATAGTTCCATTTGTGGTGTGGCCAGTGCAGAGTTCGGTAGTAGATTGCCTGCTCTTCGATTTTACTTGTCGCAGATTTCTTGAGATTTAACTGAAGAGTAGAGAGGGAACTAAATGCAGAAAGGGGGAAGCTTTCATCTGTTCATTTGATCTTCTAACATAACGTCTGAGTAGTTTTAAAGATGTCTTTCTGTAATGGCTTTTATAGACTTCTTTGTTCTTTATTTTGTTAGCTCATGGAGTCAGATCTGAGTGACGATGGTAACGCATCTTCAGTGAGTGAGGACAAGGAAGATGATGATGATGAAGAAAAGGCTACGCCTAGAAGAAGCAGTATTGGTCTCCGAGTAGCCTTTCAGTTTCCCACTAGGAAACTGTCAAATAAATCACATAAGAATAGCAGTTCTTCTGAGCCATCGTTTTCTAGCTCTTGCTTACAGGACAATAAAAAAACAGCTCTTGGGAGAAAGAACAGCTGCAGACAGGGGAATCAAAAGGAAGATTCTGCGTCTGAGTCTGAGGAGGACTGCGGGGATGGGGGCCAGGAGAGCTCAGATGCCCTGCTGAAAAGGACCATGAACATCAAGGAGAACAAAGCGATGGTAAGGCGCTGCCGCAGCTGGCTGGGAGCCGCAGCCTGCTCTGACCCACGTTCGTTGAGGCTGTTTTCCTTGACAGCTGCTGCTTTTCTGGCTTCTGTCAGGGAAAAATGTACTCTGGCATCGTGTATCCTTTTCTTTTCCAGAACCCAAAGCGGCTATTGCATGATTAGCTCTAGTCTGCGAACAGAAAGACTCCCCAGGACCATTTTTAACCCCCACCCTCCGACATGGTGCCATAAACTAATGCTGTTTCCTGTTTATCCAGTTAAGTTCTAAACCTAAGTAATTCAGGAGATGAGAAGGACTTAACATTGGCCTGTTCCCAGCAGACAGAAGCAAATAGTAAATGGATGTCTCTTAGCTCCCTTAAGAGTTGTAATGTGTAGGTCAAGTTGTAATGCGCAAGGCAGCTTTCAACCTGGAAGTCACTTTCCTATGATGACCAGCTGTGAATTTAAGACATCATCTGAAGGAATCGAAGAAGTATAGGAATAAACACAAATCTGTATAGTTTTAATTCACTGTAATCTTTAAATGTCTTCATTAAAATAATGGGGCAAGGTGAAATCTGCTGTATTTGGTTTTTATCATATGTGGTCAAAAACTGTTAATCTGATCATTGTTGAAAATCACTATTTGCTTCATGATCTTGTATATATGGTATTTTTTTATATATATAAACCTACCACTCAATCACTTTTAGCATTTTGTGGTTTTTAAAATGTTTTCTTTTCCAGAAATCATAATTTAATGATACGGTATATCCAGGCATACATATCTAATAAGTTACTTAAGAAAATATAAAGCCTACTTTTGAATGATTTGAATCCCAAGACACATTTATGCTTGGCTAAGGGAACTTTCAGTACTGTTTTAAATCTGCATCTTTAAAATAAACATGTTTTTTGTTACTTTTTAGGGACACCCATACATTTGTTTTATAAATCTAAAATTTATCAGATTCTCTGGTTGACATATTAATGCCTGTTTATCTGGTCAAGAATTTAATATATAAACTTAATAATTTAGCAGTTTATTTGGGAATATTATTATTGACCATTAAAAAATTAACTAACTTACAGAGTCAGGTTTTTGGAGCTTTAAATGCCTATCAAAATTTAGTTGAGAGTTTTCTTTTTTGAACATGAAGAAAGTGAATTTCATGTGGACAAAATGATTTGTTCTAGGTCACATTGTTAATCAGTGGCCAAGTCAGCAGTCAAGCCTTGGGCGTTAGGCCATCACCATTATAGGGCTATTGTGCCAGGTCATTTTGTCCTTATATTTAAGGAATGGGAAAATACTTTATTGCTGTGAATGACGGTGTTATCATCTCACTTCTGGAGATAAAAATCTTTCAACATGAAATTAAAAGTAAAACAACTGTAGACGTCTTAAGTAAACTACTCTCTTCAGGTTCCTCATGATAGCACAATTGAGAACTTGAGATAGGTGTTGGATGAATTCGACCTGGCAAATCTATATAAGATCCTTTCTTCTGTTCTGAACTTCAGCTTGCTCAGTTATTGGCGGAATTGAATTCTATGCCAGATTTCTTCCCTGTACGAACCCCGAATTCAGCTTCTGTAAGTAAAGCTCCTTATAATTATATATATTCATGTACGTATTTGCTGATCAGTCACCAGATGGATATTAGTCAAGAAAGCACCATTTGTATGCGTTTGTGCTTTCAATTCCAGAAGAAGAAAACGGTGAGACGAGCCTTCTCGGAGGGACAGATTCCCCGGCGCACAAACCCCATCCGCAGTGCACGGCCTCCTGAGAAGTTTGCTCTAGAAAACTTTACTGTCTCAGCCAAGTTTGCAGAAGAGTTTTACAGTTTCAGAAGAAGGAAGACAATTAGTGGGGTACTTACTGACTTCTAAGCCAGTTATTCTTTGTGTAAACCAGAAGTCCTCCACTGTGTGTTTCATTCACCCAGGGGCTTGTTAAGGCAGTTTTTGACTCAGTAAGTCTGGATCGCTGAGAGTTTGCATTTCCACCAAACTCCCAGGAGGTGTCGATGCTGCTGGTCCTGGGATGACACTGAGAAAAGCCACTGGTCTAAGCTTTAAGCCACAGAGTTAATCCTTTATCCAAGCTAAGCTGAGGAGCAGCTCGGTGGTTATGACCCTGGCTTCATCTCTGGTGGAGGAAGTAAAGGCCTGCTTAGAGTACCACTTGCTTTGGAGTTTTGCTTATGAGACTGTACATGGGTTCCACTTAGTCTCTCTGTTTTAGGAGTGTGCTTTCGGGTGGAGGGAGAAACTTTGGACACTGACTCTTTGTGGGTTTGACTTTTCAGTGTGGTTCACTTCCCTATCCTTGCAGAGTTTTCAGCAGATGATCAGCAAGCCTGAGTTTCTCACCTATTGTATCCCTTACCTACAAGAAAGCAGCTTAGTAAATGATGACGACTAAGCAAGTGAATGGTTCCAGGGAAATGGAAGAGGGACAGGGTGGTGCTAGAGCTCTGATGGTTTGAAATTTTTCGAGTATATGTTTTTAAGCCTCTCAGAGTATCTTATTCCAGGTTCTTCTTGTGTTCATTTTGCAGGGAAAATGCCAGGGCTATAGACGACGTCGTCGTGCATCTTCTTTTCGGCCAGTGGAGGATATTACTGAAGAGGACCTGGAAAATGTTGCCATAACTGTTCGAGATAAAATCTATGATAAAGTCTTGGCAAGTTATATATTATGAATAATTTGCATGATTGTGATTCCTAATGAGAATTTAGAGCATTAGTAGTATTTAAAATCTCATATTGTGAGCAGGCCACGGTGGCTCAGTGGCAGCATTCTTGCCCGCCATGCTGGAGACCTGGGTTGATTCCTGGTGCCTGCCCATGCAAAAACACACAAACAAAAACAAACAAATGAAATCCCATATTGCTTTGAAACTATATCAGGATATATATACCCTTGTGCCATCTCTGTGAGGGTCAGAGGCAGACTGTAAATTGGAGGTTGACGCTTGTCACTGAGAAAGTGTCATTCTCCTTGGGAGAGACGACTTACTGGGTGATGGGTATAATTTGAGCAGGAGGGAGGGATAAAATTTGGGAAAGCCTATTTACATAGTTTTTATATTTTGTATAATTTATTTTTATATTATAAATATTTATGTAGTTTTAATATTTTAGGTATTGAGAAATATAGTGTGGGATGATTCATTTTTGGTACTATAACCATAGAAATAAAAGCCTGACAGAATATCTTTGCTTGCTAGAATTTAGGCTAAAATTTAGGTAGTGATTTAGCGGGAGATGTTACATTCTTTTGTATCTTTTGTTGGATAAGCAGTGGGACTTGTCCTAAGGTAGTATTAAAATGTTTTAAATTTAATTGCTGACATTTAAAAACCAGGAGATGTTATAGTAAAGAAATCCAGGTTTTGTAGCCCTAGGCTGGAATTGTTGATGCCAGTCCCCCTCCCCGCCATTGCTGCTCAGTCACTTGCCTGTCTCTTGTGAACTCTGCCGCCCCAGCTTTGATCCCTTCCTCTGCTCACTCTTCTTACCTACCCTGAGCATTTCATGGACTTCCAGGCTGCCCGCTCTGCCTCCCTGGTCCCACAGCTAACACAGCTTACAGTCTACCAGAGGGGACCATGGGTTTGCAGCAGGAAGGCACTGCTGCTTGATGCTGAGAGAGGCAAGGCGTCTTCGTGCACTTGGGAATGTAGAGGACAGCATTCAGCCTCGTGGGCCACACCATGGGAATTCCTGGACTCACTTGCTCAACATTTCCCCTCTCTCAGGGCAACACTTGCCATCAGTGTCGACAGAAGACTATTGACACCAAGACGGTGTGTCGGAACCAGAACTGTGGTGGCGTGCGGGGCCAGTTCTGTGGCCCCTGCCTGCGCAATCGCTATGGGGAGGATGTGAGATCTGCTTTGCTGGACCCGGTAGGAACAGCGTGAAAGGAAACAAGGCGGAGGTGGGGTTTTTGGAAGCGTTTACTGAGGACCTGGATTTTCTCCTCCTCCTGCGTCTTAAGAGTAGAATTTTCTTTTAGAAAGAGTGCATACTGACAAAGGAGTAGGGGAGGAGTTTGCATTATGCTTTGCGGCATCTCAGCAAAATTTTCTTACAGTTACCTGATTTTGAACAAGTTAACCTCTCTGCTTTCCCTACAGCAAAGTAGGGTGGGTTATATCACAGTACAGAGTGCACCGTTCAGAGGGTCTGACATCTGCTGGCACAGTTAATTCATTTACCCTTAGGAGTAAGTGTATCACCTCTCTGTGCCCTAGTTCCCAAATGAAAAAGCAGTCATAGGGATGACCTGGGCAGCCTGGCTCTAGAGTCTATGCTCTTAACTACTGCCCTATATGACGGCTTATTCAGCAGTCACAGAGACAGAGGTACTGTCCCCAATTTGCAGATGACTATGAACTGCCACTTGCTTGATCAGAATCCCATGCTTGCCAGAGCCTGTAGAAATTTCCAACATCATCTCGCCCTTAGGACTGGATGTGTCCTCCCTGCCGTGGGATCTGCAACTGCAGTTATTGTCGGAAGCGTGATGGCCGCTGCGCCACTGGGATCCTCATTCATTTGGCCAAGTTTTGTGGTTATGATAACGTTAAGGAATACCTAGAGAGGTGAGTCTTTTGCGACTTAAAAATGCAGGCAGTCATCCCAGGGTCTGACGCTGGAGACCAGCCAGGCAGGTAGTTGTTACCTCCTTTCATGGCTGTTTTATAGAAATAACCTTGAGTAGAGCGATTCCTTGTTCATTTGCACTGGAAAAACTCAGTGCCGATAACTTACCTATTGAAGAACCTTCCTCCTTTGCTAGAATTTTCTCCTATTGTCTGAACAAAATTCCTCCTTGTGGTAATATAACAGGAATGGAAAGAATATATAAGGAAGGCTGAGGGAAAACTGTAAAGATTGAAAAAGCAGCCATACCTTGATGAACTGAGTGGAAAGTTTCCGGTGATATGCACTTAGTAGATGGGGTATCTCATTTTAGGCATAAGGATGCAGAATTGTGGTACACATGTTTCATTTACATAGCACATTGTAAAACCTGATTTTGTATGTGAGGTGAGTCACAACGGGGGTCTGCCCTTGAGACTACATTATTGAAGAATAGGGCACCAGGACCCACTGAGGTTAGAAGCCCAGGTTCTCGCTTTGTCCTCTTTGGGAGTTGTGGAACCTCTCCAGATAAGGAATGCTGCTCTATTTGCCTCTGTCTCATGATTACTTATCACACTCATGTTTCTCACTTTTTCCTCAGCTTACAAAAGCAGCTGGTAGAAGACAATTAAAAGAAAAAAGAACCATCCGACTCATCATAGGTTATTCCAACGAGACATGTTATACGACTTGTGCCTAAGATTTCTTACAGTTGGGTTTTTATACAGAAATTCTTTATGTAGAGTATACGGTTTCAGAATTTTTTTTTGAAAGATGATTTACGATGCTCAAGAAAGATTTCTCAGGAAAACAGCAAAGCAGAGGAATCTAAATACAGTTTACACAGACCTGTTTGTATACTGAATTGCTGAAAATATGTGCCTATGATTAAAACTGTATAAGTAGGGTGGAGTTAAAAGTTCAGGTAAGTTGCAGAGAAAACACTGTATAGGCAGCTATTGTCTTTGACATTGTTTAATTATGTGTGTTGCTTTGATCTTTCCCAAACAGTAACTGGGCCCAGTTTTTATAGGGGTTATATACCCTTTAGTTCACTTTATCATGAGTGACCATTGTCTCAAACAAACCACATGGTATGACCTGCTCTGGGTCTTTGTAGTTTATATTGAGGAACTTCCCTTAAATTACAAAGTGCAATTAACATAGAACTCTAGAGCACTAGAGTTTTATTTTTATAGAAACTTGAGTGAACAAAAGTAGATCATCGGGTTATAGACACTGGAGGCCTCGGAGTGCTGCTAGCCAGCAGGAGTGTCTGCCTCCTTATTCCAGGCTCACCTGTTGCCTGCTGCTTCTGTGTTTTAAAAGAATGTAAGGGCTAATTTTTAACTTTAAAAGATTTTGCCGTTTAATGTCTGTAAGAGCTAAAATCCCATTTAATGACAGATTTCCAGACATGTTGGTTTTGAGGATGCGTGTCTGTTTAATGGAACCCTGATGAAAATGTGTGAGATACTGTACTTTATTTTGTTTCAAGAGGCCTTTGGGTAACCTAAAATCAATCAGTATAGATTCTGAATAGGTTTCAAGATTTTTTCTAATTTGCTTTGTTCTCTTCTTAAGGATGGTGTTTTAAAAAAGTTAATGCATCTGTTACTAAAAATTGCATAAGTGGGGATGCTTCATGCCTTTCAGCAGAACAGTGTGCAGGTGAACAGTTCAGGTCGGCCTGTGTGCTGTGGCGGAGGCAGTCGGTCCCATCCTATGCTTCCAGCAGCAGGGCCACACCTGCCAGAACCCATTTCGCTGTCTTTTCCTTGCTCTTCAACCGAAAGGCCCAGACGTAGTCAGGGCCCCTCATCTTGGTTTTGTATACAGGGCACTCAAAGGTATGCTTGGTCTCTTGTCTGTCCACGGGTACAGCTTTTGCAAAGATGACCGGCATGGCGGACGTCAGCTCCTTGAGGTGGGCTTCGGCAATGGTTCCTGACTGGACATCCCAGTGGGCACCTGTGGCAAAAAACACAAGGGTTGTATCCTTGCAAGTGTGGCATGTTGCACTGATGATCTAATTGTTTTAGGCAATAAAGTTCTGGTTTTGTCATGTTATTCCTTGTGGGTAGCATCCTTCCTGAGTTAGCCTGTGCTGAGGTTGAGAGGTAGGTTTACTGATATAAACAGAGATTATTGCTGCCATGCTTAGCAATGGAATTTCCTATAGAAATAAGTTACTTTTAGTTCTAAAGGAATAAAACTTTTATAAAATCAGATTCCACAAGAATCCATACCCATTAAATAAACTGGTTGTCCAGCCTTAAGAGTGAATTTGAATGCTTATTAGACAGTATAAGAACACTTTGATTTACCACCTTCCTTGCCACCACCTTACTTTCTTATGCCACGTTCAAGTCATTCATTTATAATGTAGTTGCTCAGCCTTTAAACATTTGAACTTGTGGCAGTTGCTTTAAAGGGTAAAAGAAGTATCTTGGCAGGGTCCAGGACAGCATTTTAGGCTAACAGGAAGTGTTCTATAATGCAAACCCCATGCACAGAATTACAATGTACTTCCCCCACCCAGATAACCAGCTCTACTAGTTTTAATAGTTTCATTCTACCTATCCATTTATTTATCCTTTTCTGAACACTTGAGTGTAGGTCCCACCATGCTCCTTGAATGCTTAATACTGCCTGTATGTTTCCTAAAAACAAAACTATTTACTTATGTAATTATCCTAAGTGCAGTTATCAAGTTCAAGAAATTTAACATTGATAGAAAGCTTATAGTCTATACTACCATTTTTTCATGTCCCTTTTGAGCCTTTTCTCCTTCCTTGCTAGATTCCATGTAGGACTATGTAGTGCATTTATTTGTCATTGTATTTATTTATGTAGTGCATTTATTTGTCATTGTCTCTTAAAAAAAATTAAATTGGGAGAACATACATACAACATAGATTTTCCCCTCTTAACTACTCCTAAGCATACCATTTAGTGGAATTAATCTCACTCAGAAAATTGCATTATCCTCACCACCTTCCCTTATTAAAACTTTCCCATCTCCCCAGATAGGAACCCTAAACATATTATGCATTAACTCCCTATTCTCTCTGCCCCTAGCCACCTGTACTGTCATTTCTGTGTCTACAATCTTGTATATTCATTTTTGTCTTGGGCATATATGTATAACCCTAAGACTTCCTCTCATGGTTCTGAATGCTCCCTCTTCTCTAGGAAACAGTTCCCTCACAATTCTAAGTCTTACAGCCACCAAACCCTTGCCTCAGGCAGTCACCAGGGAACTGCTGTCCTGCAGTGTTTGGAACGAGAGTTCTACAAGCTGCCTTCTACTTGCAGGCCACATTCTGGATCCCTCACGCCACCGCCAAATGTACACCATGTGTACAATGGTTACCCAGCGTCCTCTGGAACTGGGAGTATGGATTGGCTCCATGCTTAGATGTGAAGGAGTCCTCAACTCTCTTCTGGAGCTTTGAAAGATGTTTCTGCCAGTTCTCACTGATTGTTCAAAGTGTTGTTTGACTCAACCTTCTTGATTGAGAAGGAGTTTGAATTGAGTTTATTGAAAAGCAAAATGATTTAGATTCAGTGTATGATTCTTAAATTATCCTGGGGCATCAACACCAGTATGTGTGCAACTTTAAGTGATATCTAACACCACAAGCACCTTAAAATTTGGCTCTTATTGGATACATCCTGGCCTTGAAATTGTCTGAAATAAAGAGCAAATAACCTCTGGTGTGTGATTATCATTATGAGTGAGTAGATGCTGAGAAACTGAGACTAAACAGAGGACAAATACCTTAATAAACTCCATGTACTCCTTAAGGCATCTTACCTTCCATGAACAGCCCATGAAGGTATGCTCCTTCCCTTGGGGGATGGCCATAATCTTCCTTTGTTTTTTTTGTAACATCAACAGTCAAGCACATTTTATCCAGTGGCCATTCATTTTTTCGAGCCATGGTCTGCATGATTGCTTTTAGGAGGGAAAGGAAGAGGGAGTCGAATAGCACAAAAAAATTTGTAAATAAATTTCTCAGAAGCCAGTTTGCTGGGCATCTACTCGAGGCAAGTTTTGGTTCCATTAGCTGTTGGGGGTTTTTGGGCAGTTGCACGTGGCTACAGTAGAGCAGGGGTTGGCAAACTGGACCAACCCCATTTTTGTAAAAAAAGGTTTTACTAGAATACAGCCATGCTCTTTTGTTTATCTATTGCCCATGGTTGCTTTTACACTATAAATACTCCCTAAAGTCTAAAACATTAGATAATAATCTAGCCTGTAAAAGAAGAGGTTAACCAACCAAAGCACTAGAGTGAATCACATCCCACCTCACTCTGGCTGCTCCTAGGGCCTTTTCCTGTGTGGCTCTTCTCCTGCCCAGAGTTTTATCTCCTTTGTCACTGCCATTGGCACTACTTCCTTTTCTGTAATGGCTACTGCATGAAGATTGGTGAGCAGGGCAGGAAGAATCAATCATAGACAAAGCCCAGTAGGGCTGTGGTTCTGCAGTATCAGGGACTGCCTGGCCTCAGTCCTTACCGGTTAAGAAGGACTGAGGGTTGAAGAAACCAGAAAGCCACACCACCGCTGGAAGAGTCAGGTCTTGTGTCCATGTATCCAGTTCTCGGCATCGCAAGAGGAGGTCATTAAACCTAATTAAAGGAGGTAGGAAAAATAAACTTACTTTTTAGTAATACATAACTTTACCAATGAGAATAATTTAACCCTGGGGAAAGGGATAGTGAAGAAGTACACCACTGATAACTGGCAAAATTGTAACCTGATGATTACCAGGATGTTCTCTCCATTGTCCTTTTAAGGGACTAAATTTTTCCTACAGAGGTTTTATAACTAGCTCTTCATAGCTGTTAGCACTGGGGACTGTGGAAAATTGGCCTCCATTTATTCAACAACTATTTGATACAGATCCTCCTAGTGATACACAGTGACTGTATGCAGGTGGTCTGTGTATTTTTTCAGGCTCATAAGTGCTAACATAGAATATTATATGGGGTTCAGTGGGAATGTACAGGAAAGTATACCCATGTCTGAGGGAAGGGGTACAGCCATGTGTAGAGAGGCAGTGACGCATACGGCAATAATTTCCCCACATGCAATAATTACCTAAAAGTGGGGAGAGACAGTAAAGGTTATTAGATAAAACAAACTGCCACCTATATGTCTGTGATTTGAGCAACACTGTGGTTTATACACATGTTGTCTCTAAACCTCACAACAACTGCGCAAGGTAGGAAGTATCCACCATTTGCCAATAATAAAGTTGGTTCATGGAGGCTATGGAGAAATAATATCAAGGAAATAATGTTAAGAAGTAACAGGGAATCTTGAAATACAGGTTTAAGAGCTACTAAAAACAGTGAAGAGTAAAAGAGGAATACAGGATGAAGCACAGAGGATAGTCATAACTACAGCTATGTAAAAGCCAGCCAAGAATGATTCTAGGTAGAGGGGCCCATGGGCTAGCAGTGAAGCTTTCTGGGACCATGTTTGGTGCAGAGCAGCAAAAGAAGCAGATCCAATGAGGAATCACCCTGACATATCACCATTGCAGGGTACAGTGCCTGAGATCATTATCTGATTATTGGACAGAAGGAAAAGCTAAAAAGAAAGTACACAATCCACCCTGGATCATCACAAAGAAAATTCCTTTTTGTTTAGAACATAGCCCTGCTCTGATTAAATTCTTACATACAGCCACCCAAAGGGAAAAAAATCTGTATTTTAGAATTAAAAAAAAAGGAACAGTATAGGTGCTACATGAAGGAAATGCAAAGAAAAATGGCAGAGCTGAAAAACAAAGGGCAGGAAAAAAATCATTACTTCAGAAATGTTGCCACAAAGTGGATAAACATTCCAGCCAGGCAATTTGCAGTAAATAAAAAAAGCCTTAATGAAATTATTGTTTATGTAAATATGAGGATGACTTAGAAGAGATCAGGTAAGAGAAGAAAAATGCCTGAAAATCTCAGGAAAGGAGTAGAAGTTCCAGAAATGACTGCAAAATTGATACAGCTTAAGAAGAATAATACTAGGAAAAGGAAATAAAGAGTTTAATGACTATATTGAAATAAAAATGCTAAAATTAAGCTGAGCAAATGTTTAATACAATTCTAGAAAAATTTGACAGTTTTCCTAAGTTACAAATTTGAATCCATATTGAAGGGGCATATGATGTTCCAAGAAAAAAATTGGCACAGAATAGTCAATACTAAGATATATATTGGTGATTCTTACTTTGAAGATAAAGAAACCTCTGTACAGACAGTAAAAATATGAAGCTGTTTAGAAAGGGAAAGAAATTATAGTAGCCTCAGATTTTTCCACAGACGCATTTAACAGGAGATATTAAGTGGTGCCTAAACAAAGTCCTCCAATGTGTTAATTTTTTTTATAACCAGCCAAACAGACATTCAAATATAAAGACAACAGACAATATGGCATGGAAAATCAAAAAATCCATTAAACAGAAGGGGTTATAACCCAAGAAATAAAAATAAGAGGAACTGGAAGTATAGTAAAAATTCTCAGAGATTAAAAAAAATGGGAATAGTAGTCATAAAAAACAAACAGGAAATTGTGAAACTAAGTCAGGCACCCACCCCCAAAATATAAACAACTTAAAACTGACAATTGTAGATGATTAAATTTTAAAAACTAAACCAAAGGTAGAAATAGTAGACCATGGGAAAGATAGAATCATCACCCGCAACTGATGAAATTAACAAGAAGCATAGAGAGAAAGATTGAAAATGTGAGAAATTAAGATACATAAATATAGAGATAATAGAATGGTAGGAAAAGCAATATTTGGAGAAATAAGGACAGACCTTTGCAGAAGCAACAGATGGTTTCTTACATTTAAAAGAGCACACAGTACTAAATAGGTTACATTAATAACAAAATAATCAACACCTAATTAATAAGATTGTAGAACATCAAAGACAAAGATTTAAATTTAGCAAGAGAATAGACTACTTATGAAGGAATGACAAGATAAAGAATGGACTTTAGTCAGCTATAATAAATGCTAGAAAACAACCATTATAACATCAATGACCTGAAAGTAATCATTGTTTTTAGATTTTTACATAAAAAATAAGGGATTATTCAAGAGTGACAGCATAATTCAGCAAAGTTGCATGGTACAAGATCAACACACAACAGTCAGTTGTGTTTCTGTACATCAGCAATGAACACTGAAAAGGAAATCAAAACAATCCCATTTGGAATAACATCTAAAAGAAAAATACCTAGAAATAAGTTTAACCAAGTATGTAAAAAAGTTCAATGTAAAAATGGACAAAGGACTCTAATAGCCATTTCTCCAAATAAGGTACACAATGTCCAATTTTGTGGCTGAAAAGCTATAAAACAATCTTGAAAAAAATTTAAGAAGACCTAAATAAATGGAAAGATCCTATGTTCATGGATTGGAAGACGTAATATTAATCTGCCAAAACCAACCAAAGCAACTTAAAGATTCAACAAAATTCCAGTCAGAATTCTAGCATTCTTTTTTTAAAAATGTAAATGTTAGTAATCAGATTCATACGGTATGGCAAAGGGCCCTAAAGAGCCAAAAATATTTTGAAAAATAACAATTGGAGGACTCACATTTCTTGACACCTCTAGTATGTGATACTGGCATAAGAAAAGACAATGGAGTAGAAATGAGAATTCAGAAATCAACATATCAGTAGCCAGTGATTTTTGACAAGGGTGCCACATCTACTCCATGGGGAAAGAATAGTTTCTTCAACAAATGGTGCTGGGAAAACCATATAAGCTACATGCTAAAGAGTGAAATAGAACCCTTTAAATCATATATAAAAATTAGCTCAAAATGGATCAAAAACCTTAAGGGCTAAAACCCTAGAACTTAAAAGAAAACATGGGAAAATTTTGAGGACTTCGTATTTGGTACTGGATTCTTTGCTTGTTGCACAAGTAACGAAAGCAAACAAACAAACAAACAAACAAAAAAACCCAGAAAACAAAAAACAGATAATTGGAGTTCCTCAAAATAGAAAACTTGTGCATCTAAGGAATTATTAGGTGAAAAGACAACCTACAGAATGGGAGGAAATTGTTGCGACACATAACTCTGATATGGGTTTAATATTCAAAATATGTAAAAACTCCTTCAACTCAATAATAAAAAGATAATTCAATGAAAAAATGGACAAACGACTCTAATAGACATTTCTCCAAATAAGATACACAAATATCCAATGAGTACATGGAAAGATGCTCAGTATCATTAGCCTTTAGGGAAATGCAAATCAAAACCATGAGATGCCACCTCAAACCCACTAGGTTGTCTGTTATTAAAAAAAAAAAATGCAAAGTGAGTGCTGTTGAGGATGCAAAAAAAGCAGTGATCTTTGTATGTTGTTGAGCATGTAAAGTGTGTAGCCATTGTGGAAAACAGTTCAATGATTCTTCAGAAAGTTAGAGTTACTGTATGCTCTGACAACTCTGCTTCTAGGTATGTATTCACAGGAATTGAAAACAGCAATACATACAGGTGTTTGTATAACAATGTTCAGAGCAGCATTATTTACAGCAGCCAAAAGTGCAAGCAACCCAAGTATCCATCAGCAGGTAAATAAAGTGTGGTATTAACATACAGTAGAAAATTAGTCTGCTGTGTTTTAGTTTCCTAGGCTATGAAGCAAATGCCATGAGATGGTTAGGCTTACACAATGAGAATTTATTTGCTCATGATTGGAGGCTGGAAAAATGTCCAAATCAAGGCATCATGCAGGTGATGCTTTTTCCCCAAAGACTGTGGCATTCTGGGGGTGGTGCCGGTAATTCTTGGTTCCTCTGTCCCATGGTAAGGAACTTGGCAACATCTCCTTGTCTTTCCCTTCTCTTTGGGTTCTGTTTCAGTTTCTTGCTTTTCGTGACTTTGAATTTATTCTGCTTAGAAAGGACTCTAGAAATCGGATTAAGACCCATCCTCATTGATGTGGGTCACACCTTAAGTGAAGTAGCCTCAACAAATGATCCTACTTACAATGGGTTCACACCCATAGGAATGTATTAAATTTAAGAACATGTGTTTATGGGGCACATATAACTTCAAAGCATCTCATTCCTCCTGGTGGACCCCCAAAAGACATGTTCTTTCTACATGCAAAAATATATTCATCTCATCACAATATCCCAAAGCTTTAAACCATTTCAGAAACTACTTCATATAAAGTCTCATCAAAATCAGCTATGGGGGCAGTGCAACAGTGGCTCAGTGGCAGAATTCTTGCCTGCCATGGCAGAGACCCAGGTTTGATTTCTGGAGCCTGCCCATTAAAAAACAAAAAAATCGGTTATTGGTGTTGTGCCTGTTTGAAACTGTTGTGTACCCCAAAAAATCCATGTTCTTTAATCCTTGTCAGTATGATTGGGTGGGGTCTTTTTGATTAAATTGTTTCCAAGGAGATGTGTCTCCACTTAATCAAAGTGGGGTTGCTTACCTGATTTTTTCTAAGAGGGAACCATTTTGGAAAAAGCTTCAGAACCCACACAGCCAGAGTCGTTTGGAGATGAAAGAAAATGCACCTGGGGAAGCTGTTTGAAGAAGTCTGTAGAGAGCGAGCAGACACTGCTGTGTGCCTTCCCAGCTGAGAGAAACCCCAAACGTCGTCAGCCCTTTCTTTGGGGGTAAGGTATCTTTCCCTGGGTGCCTTAGTTTAGACATTTCTATGGCCTTAAAACTGTAAACTTGTAACTCAATAAATTCTCTTCTTAAAAGCTGTTTCATTTCTGGTATATTACATTCTGGCAGCTTTAGCAAACTAATACAGGTGTGTTCTCTCCTGGGGCATAATTCCCCCTGTGAAACTCATGAAACCTAGAGAACAAGTTCTCTACTTCCAATATTCAACAGAGGAACAGACATAGGATAAACATGTCCATTCCCATGGGAGGAATTTGAAGGGAAAGAGGAGTCCCAAACAATTCTAAAACCCATCATGACATACTCCACTAGATTTCAAAGTTTGAGAGTCATCTGTGGTACAATGTGTTGTCCTTTGGGCCTGATGGAGTGGCAGCAATCTTCCTGAACAATGGGGCAGAAGGCCTTCCCTCTCCAAGCACTGGGGTAGATTCACTCTATCCACAACATGGGTGGGCCCACTCTTTTGGCTCAAGATGGTTTTAGTCCAGACCTCAGCTTCCATGGTCCTGGCCATTGAAGTGATTTTTCCATCAATCTGCCCCTTTTAGAACCCAGGCTGACAGTGGTTCCATTCATACACATCTCACAAAATAACTTGTCTGTTTTCATATAGTACACAGGGGTTCAAACCATCAGACTAAAGGGTTTTCCACAAATCCTTTCTAGATAACTGCATTTCCAAATACTGACTTCCACAAAAATTGCTGACTGGTTCCATGCTCAGTTAAACCCTCACTTGGAGCAGTAGTCCCTAGTGTTTCAGTTTCCTCGTGCTGCTGGAATGCAATATACCAGAAATTGGCTTTTACCAAGGGGATTTATTAGGCTACAATGCACAGTTCTGAGGCCATAAAAACGTTCTAATTAAGGCATCAACAAGAGGATACCTTCACTCTAGAAAGATCGTCGTGTCTGGGGGTTTCTCTGTGACATGGGAAGGCACATGACAACATCTGATGTCCTTTCCTCTTCGCTTCTGGTGTCAAATGGCTCTCAGCTTCTGGTTTCTCCTGGGTGCCTTCCTTCTGCATCTCCAGCGTTTGTGTCCTCGTTCCATTTGTGTCCTGGTTTCCTTTCTCTCTGTCAGCTCTGTGTTCTCACAAAGGGCTCCAGGAAAGGACCATGACCCACCTTGAATGGGCAGTGTCACATCTCCAAGGAAACAACCTAATCAAAAGGCCCCACCCCAAAATAGGTTTGCCTCACAAGACCGGATTAGAAGAATATGGCTTTTCTAGGATACATAACAGTTTCAAACCAGCACATGTGGGAACTTCCAAACCAATACTTTCTGGTTCCTTTGTGCCCAGGAGTTCAGTTCTTAGCTTATCCCTTTCCTCTCATATTTTACCATCAACTGCAAGGAGAAACCAGGCTGTACTGTCCACACTTACTTGGGAAATATTCTCCAGTAAATATCCAAGTTTATCATTCTCAAGTTCCATCTGACATCATAACTCAGTTTTGCCATCATAACTTAAGCAGATATCATTTTTCCTTCAATTTCCAATGACACATTTATCATTTCCATATAAAACCTCACCAGAAGTATCTTTAGCATCCATATTTCTACAGTCTCTTCAAAGCAGTCTCTTTCTTTTCTAACAAGCAACTCATAATTCTCCCAGCCTCTATCCATTACACAATTACAAGGACATTTCCACCGTTTTGGTATTTGCAGTAGCAGCACCCCACTCTCCTGTTACTAAAATCTTTTGGTTTCTTAGGCTGCTCGAGCAAACACCATGAAATAGTTTGACTTACACAGTAGGAATTTATTTGTTCATGGTTTTGAGGCCAGGAAAATTTCCAAATCAAGGCATCATCAAGGTTATGCTTTCTCCCCAAAGACTATGGAATTCTGGGGCTGGCTGCCAGTGATACTTGGTTTCTAAGGCAGAGGGTAGCACCTTCTGGTCTCTGCCTTCTCTTCTGGGTTGCATTTCAGCTTTTGGTTTCCTGTGGCTTTCTCTCTATCTGAATTTTGCTTATAAAGGACTCCAGTAATAGGATTAAGACCCATCGTGACTGAGGTGGGCTTCACCTTAGCTGAAGTAGCCTCATCAAATGGTCCTTACAATGGCGTCATTCCCACAGGAATGGATTACATTTGGGAACATGCTTTCCTGGGGTTTTAATAGCTCCAAATCTCCACAGGCTGTAAAAAGGAAAGAAGTTCTGATAGGTGCTATGACGTGGTTGAACCTTGATAGCATGTTGAGTGAAACAAGCCAGACACTGAAAGACAAATACTGCATGATTTCACTGCTATGAAATATCTAGAATAAGCAATTTGATATAGACAGAGTTTAGAGGTTATCAGAGGCTGGTGGGAGTAGGGTTTCTGTCTGAGGTGGTTAGTTTGGGTAGTGGGTGGGGGTGATGGTAGCATCAAATTGTGAGTGTGATATCATTGACTTGCACACATGAAAAGGGCTAAATTGGGAAATTCTGTGTTGTCTATATGTAACCACAACGAAAATCCAATTTGTTGTATTTTAGACCCGGAAAAAGAAAGTAGGCCCCCACCCCCTGCACAAAAGCCCATCTATATTTCATACTTCAGTGAAAAGAAATGAGGGCCTGAAACTAAAGAGTAAGATGTAAAAAACCAACAATGGGCAAAGAGATTGATACATAATATTGAGAAAGAAAAGTAATTATCAACTGTAAACAAAACAAAAAATACTATTGTTTAAACTAAGGTTGAACTATAATTTCAGACCAGAAGGAGGCTAATGTTCAGGGGGAGCTTAAAGTATGTAAAGGAAAAATGTTGATTTGACTTAACATTGTAATACACATACTTTTTCATTGTTCTAACAAAATGTAAAGAGTCACCACTAAAATAATAAGAATGGTACAGGGATAAATATGGAGTAAGAAAATATCAAGCTAGCAAGAAACAGAAATGGTTGGGGGGAAATGATGCTAAGAAAAAATACAGAAATTAGAAAGCACAAAATAAGATGATGGAAATAAGTCCAACATTGCCAACAATCCTAAAATGTAACTATAAGCATAAATTATCTCTAGTTGGGAATGTAAAAGTTGATTCTGGATATCTTATAACATTAGGAAAAATCTGGTGAGAGGACTTGCTCCCTTTTCTTTGCTGCGGTTATTTGCTGCCGTCTCTTTTTGTCAACTTGCAGCTCCCACTTCTCAGTTTGTACATGTCCCACAGGGCAAGCGCTTGGGTGCCTAGTGGGTGGTTTCAGTGTGCAGGCATTTAGGATTTCATGGAACCTTCCAGTTTAAGGGTCTTCTAGTTTATAGAAGAATGATTCAGGAAAACTAAGATAAAGACTGTCAACACTAAAAAGCCCAGAATAAAAGAAACCTTGTGCAATTTCCTGGATTGCCCACTGAAGCCAAGTAATGAGTGGAGATAACACTGGCTCTTGGTGAGCTCTGCATTTCTGTTCTTGGATTTGTGACACATCTCTTCAGTTATAACCATGTGTAGAAGGCAGTCAGATTTACCCCATACCATATCACAAACTTGTAAAAAGTCAGTTATGTGAGATGGCATTAGTAATCACTGGCCTGGAAAATGGTGGCATAAGATGACATGAATGCAAACTCCAGTTCCCTTTCATAGCAATTTAAATCTTTTATAAGAACTCAATGAATGAATTCTATTATTACCCCCAGTTTTTCAGATGAAAAAACTGAGACATAGGAAGGTTAGGTATTTTGTCCAAGACCAAAGAGCTAAAAAATGAGAGGCAGAGTTTGAATCTTGTTCTATTTGACCCTGGTTTTTAACTAATTTTTTTTTTTTTTTTTTACTTCGAAGCAAAACACCATTGAAACTTAAATGAAGCTTTTGGTAGCGTTTGCAGTTACTGGTTGAGTCTATACAAAGCACAGTCTTCATAGTCACAGTCCTGTGGGATGAACATTAGGCAGGACCGAGGCTGCTAAGGACCAGTGGCAGAGAAGATGGGGGGAGCTTACCACTGGGCCAGGCCGTAAGTAGATGGATAAGCCAGTTTGCCCCATGTGTCTGGTACTGTATCAAAACTCAATGCAGACTGCTGGGCTTCCATGCCAAGAGACATCATCAGCTCCCCCTTGCATGAAGAAAAGAGGCCACATAATAAATACCTTCCAACACGGTGAAGCCTATTCTAGTTCCACTTTTAAACTTACCTTCAAACCAAGGTCTAATTGTTGAAGTGACACGCGGATTTCCTGAAGGAGAATATTCATCCTCTCACATTCTTGGAAGCAAACAAGAACATAGGGGCTTCTATTTGAGTTTTTTTGCATTATATCTGCCATATTGAACTCTTCTGGAAGTTTCTCCAAAATGTCATCCAAGACATTCTTAACCTTAAATCATTAACATGGAGAGGTTTAGACCTTTATTTCAGTTTTGGTCACTGTAACTATATATAATATATCCTCTTATCTTTTGTCCCAGAAAATATCATACAACAAGTCCCAGAACGTATCATACAACTCCCAAAGTTGCCTGCTAATGCACTTAAATGATGCCTGCCCCAGCAGGAGTGGGCAAAGTGGCACTGCCAACTATTTCATCTGCCCTTTGCATATCTCTGCTTTAGATCTCAAAATCAAAAGTCAAGGAGGAACTACTGTTGATTCACAGTTATCATTAATGGGATATAGGAACTGTCACCTACATTTAGCTTGTATGTACAAGAGGAAATAAAACCCTAACATTGCATTTTATATTTTGTAGTCTGTTAAAAAAAAAAAAAACTCAATTGAAAAGTCACATGAACCAAAGAAGCCCCTTAAGCATGAGCTAATTCAGATGGCTGTCTCATGTTGTACCTCCCAGCCCCAAACAGTGCATCCTAAGATTTTGGGTCAACATTCTTGATAATAAGGAAGCCTTTATCTTCTATCATTGTTGCCCTGAATAGATGAAAGGTTTATACATTGAAAACAAAAATATGCCATCTGACACATACATGGTTCAAAGATGTGCATGTTTATTCTGTCTATGCAGCTTCACTGCGCTATAAAACCAGTAAGTTTAGGGGGGACAAACGATTGAAAAGTTTGCCTGTCTTCAGCCTCAGGCAGCTTTCCCCTCTTCCTTTGATTTCTTGGATTACTGCCTGTGGGTCTGAAATCATGCAAGTTTCTTTAGCACCCTGACATGCAATTCTGGGACTGAATTCTTAAACTGATTTACAGCGGCCAGTAGAGAGTATGAAACACAGCATGGTAGAGAAAGGTAAAAGAATGACTTTTGGGATAAGCCAGAATGTGGTTAACTTCCTTGGCCCTTTCTAGCTATCTGGCCTTGGTACGTTACCAAAGATTTCTGAAATAGGGGTTCTGCTCCTGTTCAGAGCTATTCTGGATTAAATGACATATCTGTAACGTACCTAGGAAGTGGCAGATGATACAATCTGCTAGACTGGGGGTTAGAGGGATCTTTACCTCATTTGATCTATTTTCTAACTTAATGATCAAGCTTCCTTCTTGGGAAGATGGAAGCACAAAAACCCCAACCACCTATCTGCTGCTATTTTCATTATAGATTTTCCCAAATAGACTAATTTTTCCTTGTTCTTCTTCTTTTTAAAAATGTAACATTTTAAAAGAGAATATGTTCATGTACAGGATAGAACATACTAAAACTTTTAAATTACAATCCAGCATCTCAAAAATGATGATATTTCAGAAGATAATTGAAAATTTTTAAGAAATAAAGGACACAATTCCTGGGACCCACTATAATTATATCTGATGTTTAGTGGCTTCCAGCAACTGGAGTCCTTGTAAATGAAATCCTTACTAATAATTTTCAGAGAGAAAGGAGAGCTGATTTATTTCGGGAGTGAGGGCAACTATTCAAATTTTAAACTAATGAGAAACAGAATTCTAACCCATAAGTTAAAAACATTTGATTTCCATTTTGTCTTGCTACCATCCTAGGGCATGATGCCAATCTCTCAATGTCAAAAGAAGACACCATAAAAGACAAAGACAAAAATAAATGAAGAGAATAAAAGTCAAATCACAGATTTGGAGAAGATATTTATAATATAGTTATCTGACAATACATATCCAGAATATATAAACTGTTCCTACAAATCAATAAGCAAAAGACTGACAACCCAATTAAAAACTGGGCAAGCTAGGAGGATGATGGTTCAATGGCAGAGTGTTTGCCTGCCATGTGGGAGACCCAGGTTCGAATCCCAGCCCATGCACCACTCCCTACTCCCCTTCTCCCCAAATTGGGCAAATGAGTCACTAGGTGCTTCATGTGAGAGTACATCCAAGGGGCCATAAGCACATGAAAAGACTGTCATTATTCCTCAACTGAGAATGGAAAATTAAAACTACGGTGAGATATCATTACCCCTAATAAAATGGCAAGGAGGTAGAGCAGCTGGAACTCATCTATTGCTGGTGAGAGTGCAGTTGTATAACACACTTTGAGAAACTGTTTCCCAAACTCCCAGCATCTACTTGAAGCTAATAATATACCCTGGGCCGGCCATGGTGGTTCAGCAGGCAGAGTTCTCGCCTGTCATGCCAGAGACCCAGGTTTGTTTCCCAGTGCCTGCCCATGTAAAACCAAAAAAAAATCATACCCTGCAATCTAGCAGTTCCACTTCTGGGTATAGAGAAATGGATATTATGAGTAGTTATCTATGGTAGTTACCTTTGTCTGTTGCCAAAAGACTTCAGAAATGTTCATGGTTATGTTATTCATAAAAGGGAAAAACTGAAAGCAACCTGACTGTTCACCCAGGGTAGAATGGATAAAAAATTACATATTCATACAGTTGAATACTAAGCAATAATGAACTTTCATTACATGCAACATGGATGAACTCACAAGCATAATGTGGAGTGAAAAGGGCCAGGCAAACGAATATATACTGTATGATCCAATTTGAAGTTAAAAATAGGCAAAGCTAATCCACACTAGTAAAGGGCAGAATATTGGTTGCATGTGGAGGGTGGGTGTGTAAATTCACTGCTAAGGGGCCTGATTATCCTGGAGTGTTGGAAATGTTCTATAGTTTGATCTGGATGGTGGTTTAATGGGTATATAGATATGTGTGGATTCTTTGAGTTGTACACTGAGGATTAGCACACTTACTAGTATTTAAATTATACCTCCATAAGAAAGGAAATGAAAGACCCACTACCTTCTCTTCTGTAGACTGCCCCAGTTCCTCAGGGATGAGTGCATTCCGGGGCTGCATCTCCAACAGGTTTCTGAAGAGCACGTTGGATGTCACTGTCAGGAATTCTATTTCTGCATTTGGGTGGAGGCCGTACAGAGCTGGACTTTCTGGAGGCAGCATCTCCTCTATGTACTGGTGGTAGCCTGAATAATCGAGGTTGGGTGGGGATGCAAATCCTGGTGCCAACAAAAGTTCATCTTCAGTCTTCAACCACAAAAGAAAAGTTGGTTATTCCAAAGCTAGGCAGGCATCAATCTTCTCTTTCTACGTATTTTGACACCGGGTACGTAGCAGGCTCTCTAAAATGTTTCATGACTTTCATAAGCAGTCATTCTACTGTACATATAGCACCAGGCTGACCTCTGAGGAGGATGCCAAGAAACAGGTGTGATTCCTGTTCCTAAGAAGACTGCGGGACCACAGTTAGCTTGAGGCACCGTGATAAATGCATGCAAAGGGAAAGAGCAAGTGCTGAGCCATTTCCTGCATGTTACTCACCCTGTTACAAGCTGTAATTCATTGAATTCCTTTAGCCATCTCCATTTCACTTAGAGGAGATTATTAAAGTAACTTGCCCAGGCAGACTTTTGATTTTAATCTTAATTGTGAATTTGTTTTAGTCTGATTCCAGATTATGCTCTCCCAATGTACCATGACTTCCACAGACTGTTTCAAATCATATTTCTTAATATGCTGTATGGCAGGGTCATATTGCATTATTTTTCCATGTGAGCATCCTGTTATTACAGCACCATTTGTTGAATTTTTTTGTTTGTGTGTTTTGCTTGTTTGTTTGTTTTTGGGGAAGTGCATGGACTGGGAATTGAACCCGGGTCTCCCGCATGGCAGGAGAGAAGTCTACCACTGAACTACCCTTGTACCCTCTCAGTTCATTTTACATGTGATACACAGAAGTTTTATGAACAAATAATTATACATACATATATTGAAAACTATGTGTAAGTATGTTTATGGGTAATTTTTATAGGGCAATATATACTAAGAGTCAAATCAGTGCTACCTCCCAAGACTTTGGGCTAGTCAGCATTGAGCTTGTCTTGCCCATCTAGGCCCACAGACCCTGGAAAGTTGCCGGTACAAGGTAGGTGCTCAATACGCAGCTGCCCAAAGAATGAATGAATGGCTGGAGGAATAAGACACTTATCATGTCCCTTCACTCCATTAAAGCTGCGCAGAGGGGAGACATTTCACAGAGAGGATTGTTCTGAAAAAGCGTAACGTGAGCAGCAAAACCAAAACCCTCAAAAAATCAAAACGTAGATCTTCAAAATGTAACGATAGAATTGGTGGGCCTGAGACTCTGACCAGCTCTAAACATACTGCTTGTGGCTTTCTGGTTAATGTATAGTATAATCTAAGATATTTTTCCTGAAGACTCTTAGTTCCTAGGGCTAATACCTCTGTTTTAAATTCCCCCATCTCTCTCGCTGCAAATTCTATCTATATGTACTTGAATGTATAGGAGAATAGCATTTTTCAAATATCATCCATAGTAGCTATTTTAAACCAAGAATTTCAGCATGATTTTCTGAATGTGGAGTTGTCTGTTTCTCCCCATTCAAGCTGCTTCTCATGGTGGGACCACAGTAGCAGAGCTCTGCAAGGGGGAACCTCTCTTGCTTTGGGGAGGGTTGTTTGAGAAGGGTACTGTAATAACTCAAAGAATCCATGATTCTGAATAGACATTTCTCCAATGAAGTTATATGAATGGTCAATAAATACATGAAAAATTGCTCAGCATCTTTAGTCCTCAGGGAAATGCAAACCAAAATCACAGGGAAGCATCACTTCCTAGCCCCTAGGATGGCTAATGAAAGGGCAGATAACAATAGTGATAGTGAGGGTGTGGAAAAATAGACCCTCATATGCCGCTGATGGGAATGTAAAATGAAGCAGCCACTTTGGAAGACAGTTTGGCACTTCCACAGAATAAAGTTAACATTTGACTCATCAATTCTACTTCTAGGTGTATGCCCAAGAGAACTGAAAACATATGTCCACACAAACACTTGTACATGAATATTCACAGAAATATTATTCATAACAGCCAAAAAAAGTAGAAACAACCCAAAAGTCCATCAACTGATGAGGTATATTCATACAATGGAATGTTGTTTGGCAATGAAAAGGAATGGGGACTGAAGTATGCTGAAACATGGATAAACTTCAAAAATGTTGTTATGCTAAGTGAAGGAAAACCTCAAAAATGTTATGCTAAGGGAAAGAAGCCATACACAAAAGGCCACGTGTCATGTGATGCACTTACAGGCAATGTCCAGAAGAAGCAAGTCTGCGGGGGGGGAGGGGCACGGGGGGCGGGGGAGGGAGTACGTCAGCAATTGCCTGGGGCTAAGGGTGGAGGTGTCGTGTAGAAGGAGTGACTGCTAATGAGTGCTGGGGTATGAAACTGTTTTCAAATTGACTTTGATGATGGTGGCTTCACATACTCCACAGTATGTGAGTCACAGCTCAGCAAAATTCCTTTAAAAAGTCAATGGAGGGTGGTGCAACAGTGGCTCAGTGGCAGAATTCTCACTTGCCATGCCAGAGACCTGGGTTCGATTCCCAGTGCTTGCCCATGCAAAAACAAACAAACAAGCAAAATCAAGAGAATCCTACCTAGCAAGCATGAGCCTCCATGTCATGAAGAAAACATCAAAGATTTGAGGTCATCTTTGCAGAAATCACCAGGTGCACCGACATACCCAACTATTTAGAAGCTGGGGAAAGCAGTATTCTGTGCCATGGTGCTTTCATGGGATTGCTGCGTGTTTTGTTTTTTTACATTTTCTTTTCTAGCATTCAATAAAAGCCTCACCTCCACTTTGCCTCTCTAAGTAGTCTTGATTATGACAATAAGCTCTCCTTTCATTCTGAGTATAAACAAGTGCTTTTGATTAGAAAAAGCCATGATCCCAAGGGGCTGTCAGGGATTTTCAGGAATTACTCAGGTTAAAGACATCATCATGGCATCTTTAGAATTGAAAGGTACATTAGTAATGTTCTCGCGCAGTACTTGAATTTTACAAATGAATAACCGAGGCACAGAGAGGTCAGGCACAAAGCTGGACAGCAAGTTGGTGACAGACTCAAATAGAACTCTGGTCTCCTGGGGTGTCCAGGACTGTGTCTGTACCACCCTGTGCTCCCACCCCATGCAGAGGACAGACACAGGTCATTTTTTTACCTCTGCTCAAAGTTCTATAAACAGATTGGTACTCCATCCCACACAGGTGTGGCTTTTGCCATTTGATTGTGAATTCAAATTCTGATCCTCTATTTACCAGTCACTAGACTTCTCTGGGCACATGTTTCTTTTTTGATCAAATGGAATAATACTTACTTTGTAGGGTTTTAAGGAAAAGGAATAAAACATATAATGTGTGTGATACTGACCCTGGGTCAGAGAAAATATTTAACAAATGGATTCCATTATTACCATCGCAGATTAAATAAATTACAGCCAAGTATGAAATATATATTATGAAAATGTACACTTCAGAATATTTTATAATATTTCATTTATTATGCATTATGTTCTAAACTGTATACCAAGGGCTTTATCTTTAATCCTGACAATAAATCCCTGAGTTGATCATTCTTATCTTATAGATGATACAACTGAGGCACAGGGAGGTTTAATACTATGGCTAAAATCACATAGCAAATACAAGGGAAGATGCTTTAATTTCTTTTGGTGAGTGAAAAAGGTAACACTGTCCAGTGAGGAGGCAAATGAAGTCTTTTTCGATCCTGAAAACCTCACCAGATCTGATGGAAGGTCAGGCACCTACATTTCTGAAGGTCTTACACACAGCAATGATGCCCCTCAGGCTCCATCACCTGTATTTATTTTAAAATTACTGGAATGGGAGTTCAGACTTGTGAAGGTAAATGGACAGTCTCGTTTGGCAGAGTAATTCTTCCCCAGTCTACAGGCTGGAGCCAGAGGCGGGAACAGCAGCTTAAGCTTCCCATGCTGCCCCTTGGCCTCTACCATCACTGGGAGAAATCAGCTTCTGTAAAGGGCACCCATACGGCGCTGTGATCTCCCCATTCTCCATGGAAACCTGCGCCTACACCTCTTCTGAGGAATTAGTTCCCGTTGTATTAAATTGAAAGTGTCTTTCTGGCACGTGGAATCCTGCTCCTTAGAACTGAGGAAAGACCAGGAGACGTGATCTAAAGAAACAAATAATGGCCACATGCCAGAAAAGTCTATTTTTTTTCTTCACTGTCCCAAGACTGTAAGACATTATTAAAAGTAGTAAAAGAAAAAAACAACCAATCTGTCCCCAATTTTCTAAACTAGATCATAAATAATACCATTTCTTCTAATACACAATTATATTACTTCTCAAAATGGACTCAAGAAAAATAATCCAAGCTTTTCTGAGATTAGTTTCCAGGGAATTTATAAACAGGAGGTGGTTCAAACAAATAATATTCTAGCATTGCTCTAAGCACAGTTTGTGTCTTGGCCAATTGGGAGCAGATACGGCATGGGTGCCTTAGGTCTCCAAGAAATAACTTGACACATGACCCCGGAAACCATTAGAAGGAGAGAGCATGAGAAAAGTGCAGCCAGTGCTGTCAGCCATGACAGAATGGGAAACAAGGACTTTAGTAAGAAAAGCCCAATCATCAACCATTGAGTGTTCTTAGTTAAATGCAGACACAAGGTTGGTAAGGAATACTGAAGATGAGAAATGAGAAAGGTCCTTGGGTCTCGTTAAACTCCCAGAAAGGAGAGCTCGACTCCACCTGTCCCTACCCGCTTCACAGGAGAGGGAAGGATGGGTTCACAACTCACACTTCTCTTGAGCACATGTTTAGGCAAGAGTCAGTGACCAGAATTTAGATGATTCTACTGTGACAGGCAAGTAAAACTAGCGTGAAATAAGCCCTGAAAGTGGAATAAAAAGATGTATTTTCTATATAAAGCTCCTGCCCATATGAACTGAGTGACCTGGAGCCTATCACGGTGCCTCGTCTTTGTCAAATGTGTTCATGGGGTTAGCTCCCCATCGTGGGGTTACATAAAGATTAAATGAGTGGTGCCTGTGAGCATGCTTCACCTTGGCGGCTCTAACACGGATATAAGTCACTTTGGGGGCTGCTTATTGAGATGCAGATTCTGATTCAGTAGGTCTGGGGTGGGGCCTGAGCATCTGCATTTCTCACAAATTCCCTGATTTCCTGGAGGGCAGGCCAGAATACATGCACAAAAGGCCAAAAATTCACAAAAACATTCAAGAATTATCTATATTGTCTGACACCTGCGACAAGATGGATGAACCTGAAAAACACCCTAAATGAAAGAAGCCAGGCACTAAAGGTTACAGATTGTAGGATTCCATTTATGTGAAACACTCAGAAAAGATAAATCCTGAGAGACAGCAGCCTAGTGGTTTCCAAAGGGCTGGGTGGATGAAGCATTGGGTACTGACTGCGTCATGGGCATGGCATTTTCTTTGGGGTGATGGGAATGTCCTGGAACTAGATGGAGGTGATGGTTACATGCAGAATGAATGTACTAAGTGCCACTGAATCGAATGCTTTCAAACGGCTATTTTTGTGTTATGTTAATTTTACCTAAATTAAAAAAAGGAAAAGAAAAAAGAATTACCTATATCGTGAAATTAACTTCAAAAATTCTTACCAGAATTTTTCAGTGAAATTAATTTAAAAATTCTTACCAGAGATGCATTCATGAATTCTTCCAAATACACCCGGCACAGCTTGCGATCCCAGTTATCTGTGATATGTCCCCCATACATGATCTCACCAAAGAGATAACGGAGGTCTTCCCACGGGACCTAAGACAAAATCACACGAAGCTCCACTTCCTCCAGCCCAGGGTGCCTTCCACTGAACCGCCTGTCCCTGGAGCACAGCATTCCCCAGCCCCCTGCAGCCAGAGCTTCTAACAGAGATTCAGAAACTGCCTAGGTCTGTTGAGAATTTCTTAGAAGGATTATGTTCAGTGTGTTTTAATATACACAGGAAAAATTCACTAGCATGGAGTTTTTTATGCAGATTTTAAAGCAAACTAAATCATTCATTCAACATGCCATGCATAGAAACATTATATACTCAACGTATCATCCCCAAATGGTGAGAGGCTGTGGATTCACAGGGCCTTTGAGGTTGTACAAGTTTTTATTATTTAATTTTCATCAGTGGTTATTATCTGATTCAGGAAAAGAAAGAAAAATCCTACCATTTGAATTTGGGGTGTATCTAGAATTCTATTCTTTGTAAAATGTGGGGCAAATGTATCCCCTCGCCACAGAATGAGTTGAGGGCTTGATTTATAGCATGACTGGCCTAAGGTTCTAGGGGTTATTACTAAGGACTGTACTATGTTGTTTTCAAGAAATCACTGTATCTCCTCTTTCATTGGCTTAGCAGGATTTGAAGCCTCTCTTTGCTACCCTTTAGCTTCCTCTGGGTTTGCAAAACATGCCAGTTTGTGATGAAGCCTTTCCAGACAGGAACCTTTATCCCCTCGGGGGCAGTATATGCCTCCCAACAGTTCAAGTAAAAACTTAATTATAGCCTTCATTTATTGCATGATGTGACAGAATAGAACAAGTAAAATTGCTTCAGCTATTCCAATTACTTGCTACAAGTTTATTTGAATTGGAATAAATGAACCTCAAATGTGTCTTTCTTTTAAGCTCATTTGATGTGAATGGAAAGTAAAAGAGAAATGACTAGACTGCAACAGCCTCTCTCTCTCCCTCCATGGACACCTTCCACATAGCCAAAGTGGATGGGAAACAAACACTCTTAATTTTATTTCCCTTTATGATTACATTTTATTAATGCCAGCTATACATTTTAGTATCTGATATGTATCTCCCTGAGGATTTTAATCAATTAAGGATTTAAGCCACTGTGTGTACATGTGCTTGTGTCTTCTTGAAAAGGGCATTTTGAATAATCAAACCGTGTATACATATTAACTCCATTCCAAAGACCTGGTGACCTGCTTTGTGATGCGTGGTGAATGACTTGGGTCAGGACATCTGAGGGATGTGAGAGCATTTTAGAAACCTAAGGCTCGTGTTGACCCAGGAACTGCGTGGGGAGAAGGAGCAGGGCACAGCTGGCTTCAGTTGGTCAACAGGCATGAGAAACACAAGTGCCTACTTCCCTCTTTTTTATTTCTACCTCAGTGATGTACAGGATTCAGCTGAAATAAGTCTCATGATTGGACAGTTCTGAAGGAATTGCATCAAATTATTAAATGGTCCATTTCTTTTCTTCAATTTAAAAAAAATTTAAAATTTTGTCCATTTCTTTTTTATACCCAAACCTATTAGAAGAATCCATTTTGTATGCAACAATTTGAAAAAAACCTGTGGAGATCAAGTAAAATATATTTATTTATTAGAATATTTAAAATATGCTCAAAGTGGACTGATTTATTCTTTAAATTCAAAATTCAGGATATGATAGATATGGACTATCAGTCATCACTTATATTAAATTCATTTATTTTGAATATAACCTACTTGAAATTTGATCCTTGGAAGAACAAAACAAACCAAGTGTATATATTCTCATAGTAGTTGAATTGCCTTTGAAGCTTGTGAAACTTAAATAGCAAATATAATAACTAAAAGGATATAAAACAACCATGTATACCTAGAAACATTGAGTGTTTATTTTAAAGGCCCTTTACAGAAAGTATGGCCTAGAACACAGCCTTTGATTAGTTTTGGCAAACGTATCCTAATTTGGATAGATTTATCTTACTGGAAAAAGTTTCTCTGATGAGTATTCAACCAGAAAGTCCTAAAGAATGGCTTTTCCTATTTGAAATTCAATCACTGGGGTTTATAAAAGTTTACATAAAAGTTCTTGATGAAGCATCCCCATTCCCATCTGTAAAATACATTTTAGCTATGAGCTAAAATCATCCATTTACCTTTAACTTCAAATCAAGGGGAACATTACTGAGAAAGTCACAACAAGGTGGCATCCTTAATACATAATAATGACATATGCAGGAAATGCACCATTATTTATACATGTGACGTGCTGTAAATTGCTTCCATCATCAGAACTAATTGTAGTGATTATTAATGCAGTGTTATGAACTGTCAGAATTGCTGTATGTAATTACATTTGTGCAAATGCTTCATTACCTGCCTAATGAATCTGGCATACATGCACATGTAAACCACTGTTTTTGTTAACATAATGAAGGACATTTTTTTTTTGTTTGGCACTAAGCTGCTGATGTCGAACTGGTTTGACCTATATTATGAAGTCTAAGCATCCACTGTTGGAAAACCTTTGATTTGGTTTATTTTCACACTTGGCAGATGATGCACCTATAGTGTCAGCTATTTCAATAATAGCTTTAAAAGATAAATTATGGTCCATTTTGATAGTAGCCAAAGAGTGATAGATTCAGCACACTCCTCAGAAAAGGTCATCTGACCACTTGCACTTACATTAGGGGTTGCCTCTAAATAATTGTAGAGGATGTTGGCACACGTGGTGAGGTCTCCTGAATTGAAAGGATAGCTGCGGCTCCAGCCCTGGGGGCCAAACCTTAGTCTCCCAGACACACAGGCGTGGAAGTAGCACAGAGAAAAGAGGATGCTTTTAAATTCATGCTCCTTGGAGCACATTTCAAGTGTATCCTAGAAGAAAAAGAAAGGTTTGATTATCTATTTGAACCATTTCCAAGCGCGTGGGTCTCAAGTTTTCAAAAATCTTGTGAAGGACTTTGAGGGAGACATAGGACAAAATTAACATGCAGTTTTAAGCATAGCTCCCTAGTTTACAAAAACGTAATAGGGAATGGTCTACTTGGCATTCACCAGTTTGTCGACGTAGAGAAATCCTTTTATTTTACTTCAGATATTCTCCTGAATACCTTTAGTGAGCCTAGCATGGAAATGCTGCTTGATGTCTTTTCCCCACAAAATTTTTCCTTGTAGGAGTTAGATGGCATAGGTCATCTTCCTAATTCCATCACTATGAATGCTAGTTGGAAGAATGCTGTTTCACTACAGCTATCCATTCTCCCCTGGCCCCAGAGTAATAGAGATTAACTGGGTATAACATGCCACCTATTGAAAGCATTTTCCCCAGCTTCCCTTAAAGCCAGATGACCAAGTTCTTGCCAACACAACATGAACAGAAGGAAGGCGAACACTTCCTTTTCTGTGGGCTAGAAACAATGACGTCAGACCGCCCTGGAGCCCAAGATTTAGGGATGGTAGGAACACCCACCAGTGCACGCGCACATGGGTGTGTTTGTGTGTATGTGTGTGTTTGTGTGTATATGTGTGTGTGTGTGTGAGAGCTCATGGAACACATGCATTATGTATGAGAGAAACAAACTTGTTTGAATCACTGTATTTTTAATTCTCTTTGTTACAGAAGCTTAACCTGTGCCCTGACTAATACAATCACATGATATATGGTTTTGTTCCTATGAACTAAAAGTAAAATTCACTGGTGGGATGATAGGATGGCATATGGAAGATTTGAAAACATGGACCCCTATAGACTAGAGCCGTGAGGTTCTCCCTGCAAACATGGAGAGAAAGTTGAGTTCTGACATGCTCTTCTGAAAACACTGGTATGGTCGCGGCCCTACAAACAGCTGTCTGATCTACGGTTTGCGACACAGTGCTTTACCCATTCTCAGATCTGTCAGTTCTGTGAAGGCGAGTGAGGAAAAGGTGTTGAGGACTGTTACCTTGGGCTGGCACAGCATGGTCAGTGAGGCCAAAATTCACAGCTTCCTGCCTTTACACTGGTCAAACTACAGCCAAGCCACATTTAAAATGGGTCCAAGGGTTGGGGCCCCCCATGAAGTATATCGAGGCCCTCTGAGGTAGGAGTTCAATCTGATTTCCTAGAGAATTTCTGATCAAGACTAGATTTGTTCTTTGTGGTTCAGGACTGAAAAGCTGTTAACTTCTTTCTATGGAATTTTTTGTTTCTCTCCACTTTTATCAGAACCCAGGCTCACCCCAAATTTAGTTCTAGAATTGGCTAGGCCACATGTGGTACAGACCCACCGAAGTCATTCTAAAACTCTAGGCCCTTTTTAAGTCATTTATGGGGTTAAGAAATAGTTACTCGTTAAAAGGAACTTGAAAACAACATAACTAAACACCAAATAAAAGATAATTTTGTGAAGGAAGAAAAAATAAAACATCACTAAAAGTAAGCTTAAAGAATATTAAAAATATAACACTTTTAATATAAGAAATTTTTAGGAGACCCAATAGAAGTATCAAAATTTTACTCAGATATTGTGATCTAACAAGTCACAATGCCTAAAACACAAGGAAGTACAATAACTAAGCACATCAATTCAGTCCATTAACACACTTGATTTTATCCTCAGTGCTAAAAAAAGAAAAATCACAACTCACTGACCATTTCATATGCTCTGATAGCATAAATGCAAAAGGAGGAAAATATGGATGAGACACTCCTAATTAAAAGTATGAGTCAGTGAACCATTCCACATTCTAGGCCAGTTACATTTTCACAAGCCAAGTGATGAGCAACTTCATTTCAGAAAACACACAGCCTTGGGACAGGGGACAGGCGCCCGCACATACACAGCAGACCTGCAAGTGTGTAACCACCGATGCTACATGTAGAAATTACCAGTGACTTGCTTCTGCCTGCAAATTTTACAGAAAAATAAATTTATCTTCATGCTTTTTGGAAATTTGTTTATCTGGGTGCAAAAGGAGCCAAAACAATACTCCTTTATGACAACTTCTTCAAGAGGCAGATGCTGTTGAGCTGAGAGAGGTGTAAATGGGCAGCATCCTACAAGAAATGGCTCTTTCATTCAATTATCAGATTCACATAA